>NC_056741.1:1697193459-1697395959 GCF_019279795.1 Protopterus annectens | reverse complement strand
TATAAATCATTTGGTGAGCATGAAGCATCCTTCTTGTTTTCCTATCTAATCTATCCAGCACGTTTTGGGGCCAGTCAATCACTCCAAAACTGTAAGTTAGTACAGGAAGAGCAAATTGGTTTATATCTTGGATTTTGTTCCTAGATGTCAGTGCTGTTTTCAGGATTAATTTAAGTCTTCTAAAGTATTACTTACTAAGATTTATTCTCATTTGTTCATATTTTATAGTTGATCCTTCATCAATTCCCAAATATGTATACAGTCCCTCTTGCTGAAGTTCTTTTATATCACATTCTTGCCCCAAACTGATGTTTTCCTGGTACTACAGTTTTCCTGCTTTAAAGGTTGTTTTTGCACAATTATAAAAACCAAATGACATTCTTATATCATCTGAAAAAGTTTTGACAACTTGCAGTTGTGTTTTCAGTTCCTCATCTGATGAGCTATACAGTTTTAAATCATCAACAAAAAGAAGATGAGAAGTCTTTATACTTTCTTGTTTTCTATGAGCCAAATTATAGCCATGGCCTAAGCTGTTAAGTAGACAGCTTAATGGGTTAAGAGCAAGGCAGAATAGCAATGGTGGCAGAGAATCATCCTGGAATATCCCTCTGAATTTTTTATCCCTGGGATAATAATTTGCCCTTTATAATGACTTAATTGCAAAGTGGTCTGCCATTGTTTCATGGTCACTGTAATGTAGTCGATCAGTGTAGGGTGTATCTTATACAGTTTTAAGCAGTCTTTTATCCGTGAATGTGGGATACTATCAAATGCTTTTTTATAGTCAATCCATGCCATAATTAGATTCTTCCCCTTTTTACAGGTCTCCAGTATGAGTTTATTTAACAACAAATGATCATTAGCTCCATATAACTTTTTTTTATTGCCCTTTTGTTCTATTGCCATAATTGAGATTTCTTCTAAATGACTATAAACTCTGTCAGCATCAATTCCAGTGTATAGTTTATACGTCATCAGAAGGCAAGTCTATAATTTTTAGGGCAGCTTGCAGGTTCACTCTTAAGTAGTAGCATTGTTTTTCCTGTTGTTAGCCAGGCTGGTGTCTTTTCAGGGTGTGCATATAAATAGTTCCTATTCATGGCTAAATCTTCATGCAAATATGTTAATACTTTTAACCAGAATTTAGGTACTGCATCTGGGCCTGTGGTTTTCCAACTGGAGGCTTTTCTTAACTTTGTTTCAGTTTCTCTGGCTGTTACTTCATCCCATTTCATATCCTGTACCTTTAAATTTCTTATTCTTTCTTTTACTTCTTCTATCCATTTAGCATCTTTGTTATGTTCCATAAGATCTTCATAGATACTTCTCCAGAATGTATATATTTCTTATTTTTTGGCAGTCTTTCAATTCCTTTTACCTTGTTTCTCAGTTCTCTATAAAACCTTTTTGGGTCATCAATAAATTGCTTATTTTATACTTTTCCTTTATATTTATCTGCATATCTTCTAATTTTTTAGTTTATTATTTGTGATAGTGCATGACAGAGCCTGGTCTGTTCTAATACTGCTAATTACTTTTAATCACATCTATCTTTCTTGGTATTTTTGTTGATCTATTCCCCCTTCTATATTCTTGTAACAGTGATACTTCTTGTTTTCATTGCTTTATAGTTTACTCTGTTCGATACTTCCATGATGGTATTTGATTTCTCCCCTTCCTTTTCCTCACTACCCTGTGTTCTTGTTGTAGAACTTTATCAGTTAGTAATTTAGCTGCACAGTAATATATCCTATTTACTTCTGTTATATCACATGGATCAGTATGAACAGTCATAATTACTGTGTTGATTTGTTTTATCAGACTTCTGACTTTTTGGGTTTTATTGACCTTCTGCAGTCTATTTCTTTCATTGATCTTGATATATCTTTGTCTACTAAATCAAGCAACTCTTCTCTTAGCTCATTTTCTTCCAAATTGAGGGCACATCCCTTGTTTTCCATTTCCTGTGGGCATTCTATAGAAAGTTATGTAGCGTCTTCCTGTGGCACATTCTCTTCAATTTCATTCTGTGCCATCTGTTGCTCATCATATGGGAACTCACTGGCCTATCACTCCTCAAAACAGAGTTTCCAGTTTCCTTTGCTTCCCATTCCACTGGTTTCCCCTTAATTTGGATATCCATTGCTCTATCCTGTTATAGTGCTTTCTGAATTAGATCTTGTACACTGAATTCTTCATTTCACAGGTACTCCATATCCTCAGTTTCTATTTCTTTAACTTCTCCAGTACTAATCTTCTTTTCTAGTTTTCCTTTTTGTCTTCTTAGTTTTTGTATTGTAAAGTTTTCCATATCCATATTCCTTTGCCTGTATTTCTCTTTGAATATCTTTGTTGCTGCTCTTTTTGTATTGGTTAGTTTTTGCTTTCTCCTTTACATAAACATTACACCATATTAAATCTCTTTTTTTTTCCCATGTCCATATTTCTTCTTCAGATGTCTCCTGATCTTCCTGCTTCTCGTTACTTTGTGGACTCGCTCCATCTTGCTGTGATGTAACCTGTGTTAGACCTTCTACACCAAATCCTTCCCTTCAGAGGCATGTCATCACTTCACCTTCTATTTTTTTAACTTCTGCTTTATTAATCTTCTTTTCTACATTCCCTGCTTGTGATATTATTTTCTTTATTGTGAAATGTTCCATATCTGGATGCCTTTGCCTGTATTTCTCTTCGAATATCCTTGGGGCTGCTTTCTTTATATTGATTAATTTGGATTTCTCTTTTGCATAAATACTGCACCATCTCAAATCCCTCTTTCTTTCCCATATCCATATTTCTTTTTTATACTTTTTAAAAATCTCTAGGTTTTGTTGTTAATATTTTTAGACTTCCTCAGATGCTTCATTTTCCAAACAGATCAATGTTTCTTGATCTATATACTGTTTTTCACAAATCTGTTGTATGAAGGAATACAAATTTTTATTTGAAGCTTCTGACAGTTTTTCTCGTGGAAGTATTTCTCTCTTAATCATTTTGTATATTTTACAACTGGAAATTCTGGGCTTTTTGCATAATAGTAACAATACATCATTTATTTCTTATTCTCAATAGTCCACTTTATCGTCTTTATGGCTCTTCTTTGGCTCAGTTTTTGTGATTTTTGTG
This sequence comes from Protopterus annectens, assembly GCF_019279795.1. NCBI lineage: Eukaryota > Metazoa > Chordata > Ceratodontiformes > Protopteridae > Protopterus > Protopterus annectens. The sequence continues at coordinate 1,697,392,830 of NC_056741.1, read as the reverse complement.
GACTTCTACTTCCTTCTACAACAGAGAGGCCATCCTCCCCTTGGGCCTGGCCTGGCCCCATTGTAGGAATTATTCTTTATTTTGAGGATTCTACACTGTCATCTTTTTCCAGTTCTGGCACCAGTGTGCCTACCATGATAGGGGATTTTTTTAATGTGTGTCTTGTGCACCCAGCTATCTTTTTTCATTTTTAAACTACTTCTGTCCATGACATATGCTATATAAATGCACTCTATATATCAGTGTTGCCTTGATGAGATTTTGTGAAAAACAGGGTCCACCTCATGATTGTACTCACCAAGACATGAGGATGAATTCAATTTCAGCACTACTACTCTCCCTTGCTTGCTGACTTTTCATCTCTTCATTCAGACCCTACTCTCTATTCAGACCCACTCTCTCTACTCTTCTATGTAGCTGTATAAATGTATCATAATTTTTCTGTTATATCTATGTTGATATTGCTGTATATAAGCCTCTCCATATTTATATGTTCTTTTTTTATTTATTCTTAAATGAAAGCCACATAAGATCCAACTTGGGTAACATATTCTCATATGCACATGATTATCACAGCTTAATATCAGAGCTTTGGCTGGCTAACATGTACCTGAAATCAGTTGTATGTATAAGTGAATTTAAGTACACTTTTATCTGCTCTTTTGCATATAGTACTGTATTTAATTTATTTATTTGTGTTTTTCACTGAATATTAACTCAGCTGAAGTTGTGGCTGTCTCTCTACAGAGTACTTTTTAGAATTTCTGTGTAGCCATTGATAGCAGTGGGAGGTAGTTTCAGCTCATCACTGACATTCTGCCTTGCCTTATATAAGTGGTACATTTTGAGTTATCTCTGCTTAATATCAGAGCTTTGGCCAGCTAACATCTACCTGAAATCAGCTGGACATATAAGTGAATTTAAGTACACTTTTATCTGCTCTTTTGCATATAGTACTGTATTTAATGTATTTATCTGTGTTTTTCACTGAATATTAACTCAACTGAAGTTGTGGCTGTCTCTCTACAGAGTACTTTTTAGAATTTCTGTGTAGCCATTGATAGCAGTGGGGGTAGTTTCAGCTCATCACTGACATTCTGTCTTGCCTTATATAAGTGGTACATTTTGAGTTATCTCTGCCTAATATCAGAGCTTTGGCCGGCTAACATCTACCTGAAATCATCTGGACGTATAAGTGAATTTAAGTACACTTTTATCTTCTCTTTTGCATATAGTACTGTATTTAATTTATTTATTTGTGTTTTTCACTGAATATTAACTAATACGTATTTTAACAAGAGGGAGGAGCATAGGGTGACATACAAGAGTGGAGGAAGATGCACACAGGTGGATTATATCTTATGTAGAAGGGCCAGTCTGAAGGAAACTGGAGACTGTAAAGTAGTGGCAGGGGAAAGTGCAGTTAGGCAGCATAGCATGGTGGTTTGTAGGATGACATTGTTGATCAGGAAGAGGAGGATGAGTGTGAGTGCAGCACCAAGGATCAAATGGTGGAAATTGAAAAAGGGTAATTGTGAGGTGATGTTCAGGGAAGAATTAAGACAGGCACTGGGTGGCAGTGAAGAGTTACCGAATAGCTGGGAAACTACAGCAGAGCTAGTAAGAGAGTTGGCTAGAAAGGTGCTTGGTGTGACATCTGGAAAGAGGAAGGAGGACAAGGAGACCTGGTGGTAGAATGAAGAAGTACAGGAGAGTATACAGAGAAAGAGGTTGGCAAAGAAGAAGTGGGATTGTCAGAGAGATGAAGAAAGTAGACAAGAGTATAAGGAGATGAGGTGCATGGCAAAGAGAGAGGTGGTGAAGGCTAAGGATAAGGTGTATGAAGAGTTGTATAAAAGGTTGGACACTAAGGAGAAAAGGAGAAAAGCACCAGTACCAATTGGCTAGACAGAGGGACTGAGCTAGTAAAGATGTGCAGCAGGTAAGCGTGATAAAGGATAATGAGGGAAATATACTCACAAGCGAGGAGAGTGTGTTTAGCAGATGGAAAGAGTACTTTGAGGGGCTGATGAATGAAGAAAATGAGAGGGAGAGAAGGTTGGATGATGTGCAGATAGTGAATCATGAAGTGCAGTGGATTAACAAGAAGGAAATAAAGATAGCTATGAAGAGGATGAAGAAGGGAAAGGCTGTTGGTCCAGATGACATACCTGTGGAAGCATGGAGGTGTTTAGGTGAAATGGCAGTGGAGTTTTTAACTAGATTGTTTAATGAAATCTTGGAAAGTGAGAGGATACCTGAGAAATGGGGAAAACATGTTTTGGTACCGATTTTTAAGAATAAGGGTGATGTGAGAGCTGTAGTAACTACAGAGGGATTAAACTGATCAGTCACAGCATGAAGTTATGGGAAAGAGTAGTGGAAGCTAGGTTAAGAAGGGAGGTGATTATTAGTGATCAGCAGTATGGTTTCATGCCAGGAAAGAGCAATACAGATGCGATGTTTGCTCTGAGAGTGTTGATAGAGAAGTACAGAGAAGGTCAGAAGGAGTTGCATTGTGTCTTTGTGGATTTAGAGAAAGCATATGACAGGATGCCTAGAGAGGAGTTGTGGTATTGTATGAGGAAGTTGGGAGTGTCAGAGAAGTATGTAAGAGTGGTACAGGATATGTATGAGGGTAGTCTGACAGCGGTGAGGTCTGCAGTGGGAGTGATGGATGCGTTTAAGGTGGAGGTGGGATTACATCAAGGATCAGCTCTGAGCCCTTCTTATTTGCAATGGTGATGGACAGGTTGACAGACAAGATCAGACAGGAGTCCCCGTGGACTATGATGTTTGCAGATGACATTGTGATCTGTAGTGAGAGTAGGGAACAGGTGGAGGAGACCCTGGAGAAGTGGAGATATGCTCTAGAGAGAAGAGGAATGAAGGCCAGCAGGACTAAGACAGAATATATGTGTGTGAATGAGAGGGAGGATAGAGGAATGGTGAGGATGCAGGGAGTAGAGGTGGCAAAGGTGGATGAGTTTAAATACTTGGGATCAGTAATTCAGAGTTATAGTGAGTGTGGAAGAGAGGTGAAGAAGAGAGTACAGGCAGGATGGAGTGGCTGAAGAAGAGTGTCAGGAGTTATTTGTAACAGACGAGTACCAGTAAGAGTGAAAGGGAAGGTCTACAAGAGGGTACTGAGACCAGCTATGTTATATGGGTTGGAGACAGTGGCACTGACAAAAAGGAAGGAGTCAGAGCTTGATGTGGCAGAGTTGAAGATGTTAAGATTTGCACTGGGTGTGACGAGGATGGACAGGATTAGGAATAAGTATATTAGAGGGTCAGCCCAGGTTGGAAGGTTTGGAGACAAAGCCAGAGAGGCAAGATTACGTTGGTTTGGACATGTGCTGAGAAGGGATGCAGAGTATATTGGGAAAAAGATGCTAAGGATGAAACTGCCAGGTAACAGGAAAAGAGGAAGGCCTAAGATAAGGTTTATGGATGTGGTGAGAGAGGACATGCAGGTGGTTGGTGTGACAGAGCAAGATGCAGAGGACAGGAAAAAATGGAAACAGTTGATCTGCTGTGACGACCCCTAATGGGAGCAGCCGAAAGAGGAAGAAGAAGAAGATTAACTCAACTGAAGTTGTGGCTGTCTCTCTGCAGAGTACTTTTTAGAATTTCTGTGTAGCTATTGATAGCAGTGGGGGATAGTTTCAGCTCATCACTGGCATTCTGTCTTGCCTTATATAAGTGGTAACTTTTTAGTTATCTCTGCTTAATATCAGAGCTTTGGCCAGCTAACATCTACCTGAAATCAGCTGAACGTATAAGTGAATTTAAGTACACTTTTATCTGCTCTTTTGTATATAGTACTGTATTTAATTTATTTATTTGTGTTTTTCACTGAATATTAAATCAACTGAAGTTGTGGCTGTCTCTCTACAGAGTACTTTTTAGAATTTCTGTGTAGCCATTGATAGCAGTGTGGAGTAGTTGCAGCTCATTACTGACATTCTGCCTTGCCTTATATAAGTGGTACATTTTGAGTTATCTCTGCTTAATATCAGAGCTTTGGCCATCTAACATCTACCTGAAATCAGCTCGACGTATAAGTGAATTTAAGTACACTTTTATTTGCTCTTTTGTATATAGTACTGTATTTAATTAATTTATTTGTGTTTTTCACTAAATATTAACTCAACTGAAGTTGTGGCTGTCTCTCTACAGAGTACTTTTTAGAATTTCTGGGTAGCCATTGATAGCAGTGGGGGGTAGTTTCAGCTCATCACTGACAATCTGTCTTGCCTTATATAAGTGGTACATTTTGAGTTATCTCTGCTTAATATTAGAGCTTTGGCTGGCTAACATCTACCTGAAATCAGCCGGACATATAAGTGAATTTAAATACACTTTTATTTGCTCTTTTGTATATAGTACTTTATTTAATTTATTTATTTATGTTTTTTCACTGAATATTAATTCAACTGAATTTGTGGCTGACTCTCTACAGAGTACTTTTTAGAATTTCTGTGAAGCCATTGATAGCAGTGGGGGGTAGTTTCAGGTCATCCCTGACCTTCTGTCTTGCCTTAGATAAGTGGTACATTTGAGTTACCTCTGCTTAATATCAAAGCTTTGGCCAGCTAACATATGCCTGAAATCAGCTGGATGTATAAGTGAATTTAAGTACACTTTTGTATGCTCTTTTACATATAGTACTGTATTTAATTTATTTATTTGTGTTTTTTACTGAATATTAACTCAACTGAAGTTGTGGCTGTCTCTACAGAGTACTTTTTAGAATTTCTTTGTAGCCATTTATAGCAGTGGGGGGTAGTTTCAGCTCATCACTGACATTCTGTCTTGCTCTATATAAGTTGCACATTTTGAGTTATCTCTGCCTAATATCAGAGCTTTGGCCGGCTAATATCTACCTGAAATCAGCTGGACGTATAAGTGAATTTAAGTACACTTTTATCTGCTTTATTGCATATAGTACTGTATTTAATTTATTTATTTTTGTTTTTCACTGAATATTAATTCAAATGAGGTTGTGGCTGTCTCTCTACAGAGTATGTTTTAGAATTTCTGTGTAGCTATTGATAACAGTGGGGGGTAGTTTCAGCTCATCACTGACATTCTGTCTTGCCTTAGATAAGTGGTACATTTTGAGTTATCTCTGCTTAATATCAGAGATTTGGCTGGCTAACATCTACCTGAAATCAGCTGGACATATAAGTGAATTTAAGTATACTTTTCTCTGCTCTTTTGCATATAGTACTGTATTTAATTTATTTATTTATGTTTTTCACTGAATATTAACTCAACTGAAGTTGTGGCTGTCTCTCTACAGAGTACTTTTTAGAATTTCTGTGTAGCCATTGATAGCAGTGGGGGGAGGTTTCAGCTCATCACTGACATTCTGTCTTGCCTTATATAAGTGGCACATTTTGAGTTATCTCTACTTAATATCAGAGCTTTGGCCGGCTAACATCTACCTGAAATCAGCTGGACATATATGTGAATTTAAGTACACTTTTATCTGCTCTTTTGCATATAGTACTGTATTTAATTTATTTATTTGTGTTTTTTACTGAATATTAACTCAACTGAAGTTGTGGCAGTCTCTCTACAGAGTACTTTTTAGATTTTCTGTGTAGCCATTGATAGCAGTGGGGGAAGTTTCAGCTCATCACTGACATTCTGTCTTGCCTTATATAAGTGGTACATTTTGAGTTATCTCTGCCTAATATCAGAGCTTTGGCTGGCTAACATCTACCTGAAATCAGCTGGACGTATAAGTGAATTTAAGTACACTTTTATCTGCTCTTTTGCATATAGTACTGTATTTAATGTATTTATTTGTATTTTTCACTGAATATTAACTCAACTGAAGTTGTGGCTGTCTCTCTACAGAGTACGTTTTAGAATTTCTGTGTAGCTATTGATAGCAGTGGGGGTAGTTTCAGCTCATCACTGACATTCTGTCTTGCCTTATTTAAGTGGTACATTTTGTGTTATCTCTGGTTAAAATCAGATCTTTGGCTGGCTAAAATCTACCTGAAATCAGCTGGACATATAAGCAAATTTAAGTACACTTTTATCTGCTCTTTTGCATATAGTACTGTACTTAATTTATTTATTTGTATTTTTTTCACTGAATATTAACTCAACTGAAGTTGTGGCTGTCTCTCTACAGAGTACTTTTTAGAATTTCTGTGTAGCCATTGATAGCAGTGGGGGGTAGTTTCAGCTCATCACTGACATTCTGTCTTGCTTTATATTTTATTTATTTTATTTTATTTTACATTTGCTGACTGGGCTTGTCTAACTGGATACGTGTCCATTTTCAGTAGAGGCCCGGGGAGAAAAGCTCCAAGCAGCAATTATGACAACAATGCAGTAAAATTAAAATTAAAATTGGTACAATGTTTACATTAAAAGATAGGGCTAAGCAGAGTTATTTAGAAACATTTAGGCTAGAATAAAATATCATGACTAGAAACAAAAAAACAGAAAAAACATTTTTTTTTTTTTTTTTTGAGAAAGAGCAGGATGGGCAAGAGATATCAGTCAGGGTTAGAGCAGGGGCAAAGCCAGTGGGATTTAAGATATTCTTTAAGAAGCTTCTTATAAAGCAGAGTAGAAGTAAGGTTGGAAAGTTCAGAAGGAGGATGGTTCCAGCTCTTTCCTATGGTGTTTGTGAAGAGTGAGTCTCCAGCTTTGTTGTTGGATTTAATGGAAGAGATTTGAAGTTTATTTGCTGAACGTAGGGTTGCAAGGTTTTTGTAGGGGGAGATGAGATTAGTGAGTATAGGGGTATGCTTGGGGTAGTAGAGTATCTTATGGGAGGTAACAAGTTGTTGAAAAAGTAGTTGGTTTTGTAGTTCTAACCAACCCAATTGTTTGAGGGTGTGGCAATGATGAGTTCTATATGGGGTACCAGTAGCAAATCTGGCTATGTTATTATAGCTGGTGGAGAGTTTGGAAAGGTTGGTTTTAGAACGATTAGTATATATAGCAGAAGCATAGAACAGGGTAGAGATTAGATGGGTTTGGGCTATAGTAATTTTGGCTGCAGGGGTAAGGAAGGATTTGATTCTGTATAAGGTCCCTAGTTTTTTTTTTACAGTCTTTATAGTGGAATTAATATGGTCATTGTAGCTAAGGTTGTTGTCTATTGTAACACCTAGAAGACGGGTTGTAGTATCAGGGGATATGATAGTTCCATTGTTAGAGGTTAATGTGAAGTGCAGTTGAGGTGACTTGTGAGTAGGAGAAAAGAGCAATAGTTTTGTTTCCTTGGGGTTGAGAAGAAGGCAGCGTTTCGTGAACCAATTTTCAACACTGTTAAATACTATTTGGGTGAGGCACTGGAGAGAGGTTATGGACTTGGCTGAACAAATTAAGGTGGAGTCATCTGCATACTGTATACAGGTGGCTTGAGAAATACTAGTATGTAGATCATTGATAAACAGAGAAAATAGATGTGGTCCTAGAATAGAGCCCTGTGGTATTCCTATGTTTACAGAGAGGGATGAAGAAATATTATGATTCCAGAGAACTGCTTGCTGTCTATCTTGTAGATAGGATATAAACCATTGTAATGCTTGTGGGTCAAGTGAATGGGCTTTTAGAATGTTGATAAGTATGGTATGGTTCACCATATCAAATGCTTTTGAGAGGTCCATGAAAAGAGCAGAAGAAAAGTAGTTATTATTACGATTTTTGTTTATAGAGTCTGAGAAGGATAGCAGGGCAGATGTTGTGCTATGGTAGGGCCTAAAACCATGTTGGCAATTGGCAAGTAGATTATTTTGTAGTAGGTGGTCAAGCAGTTGTCGGTGTATACATTTCTCCATTATTTTAGCTAATGGAGAGAGTAAGGCAATAGGCCGAAAGTTAGAAAGCTCAGTTGAAGACCCACCTTTGTGTAAAGGGGTTATATGGGAGATTTTCCACAGAGAAGGGATTTTGCTTTCTGAAATTGTTCTATTTATAAGTATGGAGACGGGGGTAGGCTATGACTTTAGCTGCGATTTGTAGGTATTCAGCTGGAAGACAGTCTGCGGAGGGGGTGTATGGCTTGAGCTTTTGAAGGAGGTTACAAATGAGGGATGTAGGTACTGGGTGTATATGGAAGGTAGGTGATGAGGTATTAGGTGTTTTTGATGGGAGGGTTAAAGTGGTAGGTAATGTGTTAGCTAGGGATAGGATGGCTTCAGTAAAATAGTGGTTAAAGGCATCAGGAATCTGGTTAGAGTTATTATGGTCGAAACCTGTAGGGTCAGGAGTTTTAGAGAGTCCTGGTTGAAGAAGTTTGTTAATGCTAGACCAGAATTTTTGGGGGTGTTGATGATGGGTTTGTTGTAGGTGGAAGTAATAGTCTTTTTTGTCTTTGAGAATGTCCTTCTTGGTTTCATTTCATAACTATTTAAAGTAGAGGTGATCTGTTGGGTTTCTGGAGGTTCTCCATTTGGCCCAAATTTTATTTCTGAGAAGGATCTTTTACTTGGTTGCCTTTGTGAGCTAGGGGGCAGTTTTGGTTCTTATGCGGGAAGAGCGAGAGGGAGCATGGTAGTCTAGTATTTGGAGACCAGTCACATGCTATGACTTCGTTTTTGTATAAGTGGTACAGTGGTTCGTTTTGGTATATAATTGGTACATTTTGAGTTATCTCTGCTTAATATCAGAGCTTTGGCCGGCTAATATCTACCGGAAATCAGCTGGATGTATAAGTGAATTTAAGTACACTTTTATCTGCTCTTTTGCATATAGTACTGTATTTAATTTATTTATTTGTGTTTTTCACTGAATATTAACTCAACTGAAGTTGTGGCTGTCTCTCTACAGAGTACTTTTTAGAATTTCTGCGTAGCCATTGATAGCAGTGGGGGGTAGTTCCAGCTCATCACTGACATTCTGTCTTGCCTTATATAATTGGTACATTTTGAGTTATCTCTGCTTAATATCAGAGCTTTGGCCGGCTAACAGCTACCTGAAATCAGCTGGACGTATAAGTGAATTTAAGTATACTTTTTCTGCTCTTTTACATATAGTACTGTATTTAATTTATTTATTTGTGTTTTTCACTGAATATTAACTCAACTGAGTTTGTGGCTGTCTCTCTGCAGTTAGTTACCCATCCACCCTCCCTGTTCTTGTTTTGCTGTTAATGTTGGTGGCTTTGAAATTGCCCACCCCTGTTGTAGATTTGTATTTGGATACTCCTTCTGAGCCCATCTCATTTGCTCACTTAAATGAGTGCAGTGAGATCATATTCTGATTTCAGGCACTCCTGTAGCCTCTTAATCCTGCTCTGTTCCCTCCCTCAAAAAAAAATATATATATATTTCATTCAGCTGCTCTTACTGTAACTGTCTTGGTTGCTCTCCTGTGTGCAGTTATCTGTTCAGTTGCTTTTAATCTGCACTAATTAATGCTTGTTAGTAGCTTTCTAATTTACTGCCTTCTGCACTTGTTTTTTAGTCATTTGTTAAATTTAATTGCCTTTATTTGAACTGTATTTGGCGTAGTGTTGCTACACACTCGGGTGTTCTGGCCTGCACTACAATTTGAATTGTATTTACTGCTGTTTTAGCTGTTTTTCTGTAACAAAAAGAAAATTCTAAGCTTGTTTCCTGCCTTTCCTGTAACTAGTCAAGTCCAGATATAGACTTGCTGTATCCAGGACTGTTGGTAAGCTTCTGAGCCCCCCAAGCCTTTCTGTGTTGGAGGGAAGCCTTCTAGCTTATCATTGGGAGTGGTAAGCACTAGGTAGCCTATCTACCATGGGAAGAGTGGGTTTTGGCCCTGAAATTGTAGTTCATTGGCCGTTTGGGCAGTTTTTCCATCTATTTCTACTTTCTGGTTAAAAGTCCATTTTGCATTTGGTCCCTGCCTTTCCTATAACTAGTATAGTCCAGGTACAGATTTGCTGTACCAGGACTGTTGGTAAGCTTCTGAGCACCCCAAGCCCTTCTGTGTTGGAGAGAAGCCTTTTAGCTTATCAGTGGAAGTAGTAAGCACTAGGTAACCTATCTACCACATGAGGAGTGGTTTCTGGCCATGAAATTATAGTTTATTGGCTGTTTGAGTAGTTTTTTCCTTCTCTTTCAACTTTCTGGATTGAAAGCCGCACTTGTGCCTGTTTCCTGCCTTTCCTATAACTAGCCTAGTCCGGCTACAGAGTTGCTGTATCCAGGATTGTTAGTAAGTTTCTAAGCCCCCCAAGCCTTTCTGTGTTGGAGGGAAGCCTTCTAGCTTATCAGTGGGAGTGGTAAGCACTAGGTAGCCTATCCTCCATGGGAAGAGTATGTTTTAACCCAGAAATTGTACTTTATTTGGCCTTTTGGGCAGTTTTCTATCTCTTTCAACTTGCTGGCTTAAAAGCCTACAGTTGTTCTTGTTGCCCACCTTTTCTGTAACTAGTCTAGTCCAGGTCCAGATTTGCTGTATCCAGGACTCTTTGTAAACTTCTGAGCCCCCCAAGCCTTTCTGTGTTGGAGGGAAGCTTTCTAGCTTATCAGTGGGAGTGGTAAGCATTAGGTAGCCTATCTACCACAAGAGGAGTGGTTCCTGGCCCAGAAATTGTAGCTATTGACCGTTTGGGCATTTTTTTCCATCTCTTTCAACGTTCTAGTTTAAAAGCTGCACTTGTGCTTGTTTCCCACCTTTCCTGTAACTATCCTAATCCAGATACAGAGTTGCTGTATCCAGGACTGTTGGTAAGCTTCTGAACCAGCAAGCCTTTCTGTTTTGGAAGAAAGCCTTCTAGCTTATCAGTGGGAGTGGTAAGCACTAGGTAGCCTGTCTACCATGAGAGGGGGGGGGGGGGTTCTTGGCCCAGAAATTGTAGTTTATTGACCATTTGGACAGTTTGTCCATCTCTTTCAACTTTCTGGTTTAAAAGACCACATCTGTGCTTGTTTCCCATCTTTCCTGTAACTAACCTATTGGTTAGCACTAGAAAGCCTTAAACTGATACAAGCCTTCTAGCTTAGAAGAGAGACTTTGGAGTGATTAAGTATCAGTTTTCTGTACTTTCTTGCTGTACTTAACTGTTTTCTGCCTAAACGCAGATTTTCCAGTGTTTATTCTGATTTAAAAACTTGTTTTTTTTCACATATTGCATTTATTTGACTGCCTGCATTTTTAAAAAGTAGTTTTTTGTTTAAATAATTTGTTTAACTGTTGTAGGCTACACACTAAAGTGCGATACCCTTTTCTGATAGTTTGTAGTCGTTTAAAGCTGTTTAAGTGTATATTTTACTGTTTTTGCCTTATCTTTTCAAAAAAACAAAAAAAAAAAAAAACCAAAAATTCCTTATTTCCCGCCTTTCTAAGCTAGTATAGTTTTCAGGCTAGTGCTGAATTCAGGGCTGTGATACTAGTTTCTGAGTTGCACATACTTACCTGGATAGAAGGAAGTTTCTCTATTCACCTGTGAGAGAGGGGAGCTTTGAGAAACCTATCTGTGCCTGGTGGAGTGGTTCCAGCCCAGAAGTTAGGAGTTTATTGGCCATTTTGGGCTAATTTCTATCTCTTTCATTTCCCTACTATAAAAACCACATTTGTACGGTTTTGCACACCGGGCAGTGCCAGTTAGCTACGGTTAAATTATTCCCGGCTCCATTAAATTTCCTTGTCAGTTTTTCCCTTGAAACTAGTCTAACTCTCAACCTAAGCACTCAAAACGCATCTTACAGCCCAGCATTTGCTCAGACCTAATAGCAAGCACTAATATACCCTGACACTGATTGCCCAGCAGGGCAAGGCTCTTTATTCACCCCTCACCAACAAAGTGACTAAGCAGCTCGCCCTACTACTCAGGCATGACCAAAGGGCAACTTCAGGTGCACTCTCCAGTCTAGCTGGTGAAACTGGGTATCCTGAGGCAATGTTACAACAGCCTCATGTACACAGACAACCCTCTCCTCCTACCACAAAACACTAACATATCCGAGAGATGCAGTTATACAGCCAAACTGGAAGCTAAGCTGTCTCCATCCAAGACTGGAACAGACAGTCAAGAGGAGAAGGTTAACATTTGCACCACACCTCCAGCTGCACACAGACCTACTGAAACAGCACTGGCAAAAAATACACATAAATACACAAAATCATACTTAGAGGCTGTAAATAAAAACCTGCAAAAGCATCAGAGACCTCCAAAGCAGACACCCAAACAACCTGGACTTCCCATCACAAACCAGACAACACATAAAACATAAAATCAGTGTGCCACACAATCACAGCCCTTAAGGCGAAATAACATACCTAACACACTAGTAATAGGTGACTCTATAATCAGGCACACTGACGTCCCACTCACTAGGCTGGATAAGCAGAAAATTACTGTTAGCTGCCTGTCGGGAGCCAGAATCCACCACATAACACAAGCACTCAGGTCACTCCAGAACAAGTACAAATATGACTCTGTCATTGTTCATGTTGGTGTGAATGACCTGAGATGTACCTCCCTGGACTACATGAAAAGAGACATGGAAGAGCTCTCTGATCATGCAGCCCAGGCTGCTATGACCCTGACCCTGAGTAGCATTCTGCCCTCACCAAGAATGATACCTCAGTATAAAAAAAAAAATGATCAATTTCAACAATTGGCCAAACTTCTGGTGTCATTCAAAGGGGATCCAGTGTCTGTCAGCCTGGGATGACATGCTCGATAAGCCACATTGCTTCGCAAGAGACAGCTTGCACCTGTCACCCCTAGGCTTTTGAATACTGGTCAAGGCTCTTGCTGTCCCCATAGTGCCTTTTTTAGGCAAGGCTCGGAAGTCAAACCCACCTCTGTAAACAGCACAATTATCAAAAAACTGAGGGTTATGCTATTCAGTGTTAGGAGTTTAAATCTCAAAATGCACGTGCTCGAAGCACTCCTCAGTATGGAGAACATCGACATCTGTGCAGTATCTGAAGCCTGGTTCAAGGCTCCAGAGAGCACCCCAGCACTACCGGGCTACAACTCATACCACACGTTTCGGCCACAGAACATGGACCGAAACACATAAGGAGGGGGTGTATCCATATTCATCAAGGATACCTACATCTCCAGGTTAGTGGTGCAGCATGATACCTCTGAGATCATCCATGTGCAACTAACATTGGGCAATCTGCAATGCAAATTATGGCCTGCTACAGATCACCCTCCATGACCCAGGACCACCACTCCACTTTTATGGAGACACTGGAAAACATGAAGGTCCTACTGCACACCCTGATATTGGGCGATTTCAATTACCTTACCATTCACTGGGAAAACTACTCGAGTACAAATTCCCAGGCCCAGCGCTTCCTGGAATTCATCAAATCAAATGCCCTGGATCAGCTGGTAAATTCCCCTACTAGAGGTGAAAACATATTGGACCTGGTCATCACCAACATGGGTGACAGATTTTCCACACCGGAGGTCAACCCGTCACTGGTTATATCAGACCATAAACTAATCACTCTGGATGTCCACACCCCACCACTACCCCCAACTAAGGAAACCACAGTAAAAACTTTTCTAAAGCAAACTTCACCTTACTTAAGACAAAGGTGGTAAGTTTCATAGCCCCCACACTAAAGGATAATGCTGCCCAAGATGCAGAAACCTTTACAAATGCACTCTATGAGCACCTACAAGGATGCATGGATCATGCCATACCTAGCAAAACCAAGGCTCACTCCTCTAAGAGAAGGAAACTAGTTTGGTGGACCCCTGCAATAAACAGGCTATACAATAGAAGGAGGAAACTAGTTCAGAAAAAAAGCAAATCCCAAGAAGGAAAGACATCCCTGATCAGTATTAGTAAGAAACTGAGGTCCCTCATGAAATCATCCAAGGCTAACTTTGAAAGAAAAATAGCCAAGGATTCAAAAGATAACCAGAAAGCCTTCTTTATCTTTGTTAAGAATCTAAGTGGCAACTCACAGATATGCACTGAACTAGTGCAAAATAGCACAAAATATACTGCTGAACCTACTGATATTGCCAACATCCTGGCAGATAGATTCAGTGAAAACTTCACCCCCCTCTCACCTCCCAAAGGGCCCACAACAATACCGGAAAAGCGTAGTGTCCCAAAAATTACAGATGCACAGGTGAAAACAGCCCTTTCAAAAGCCAAAAACACAGTGTCAGTGGGACCAGATGGTCTCCTAGGCTGTGTCTTGCACGAACTACAGAACAAACTAACCCCCCACCTAAACACACTGTTCAACCTCAGCCACCCCACAGGCTATGTGCCCATTAAATGGCGCAAAGCAATGGTTATTCCTCTCCACAAAAGAGGGGCCACAACTGACCCTGGTAACTATCACCCCATAAGCCTGACTAGCCTGGTCTGCAAGACTATGGAGCGCATCATCATGGAACTCATTAGCAAAGACATTGTAAACCTCCAAATACTTGACCAGACCCAGTTCGGCTTTGTAAAGGGCAGATCATGCCTAGTAAACCTGGTTGACTTCTTCGAGACAGTCACCAAGGCCATAGATGACGGAAAGGTGGTTCGCACAGCATACCTTTACCTCGCCAAGGCTTTCGACACCATTCCCCACTCGGGTATTACAGAAAAACTCACCAGCCTGAACATAAACACCCATGTCACAAGATGAGTTGCCAACTGGCTTAGACAGAACTCACAAGGTAAGAATAGCTGGCTCTAGGTCCGACTCTAAACCAGTCACAAGTGGTGTCCCACAAGGCTCGGTCCTGGGACCCCTACTGTTCTGCATATACTTCTCAGAAGTACAGGCAAATGAAGGAGCACTATGGCTAACCAAGTTTGCTGATGATTGCAAACTGGGAGCCATAATTGACTCTCCAGCTGACATGGACATCCTCCAAAATGGCCTTACTGAGACAGACACCTGGTGTCAAAGTCATGGCCTCAAGCTAAATGCCAAAAAATGCATAGTCATCCCATTTGGGAAAAACAAAACACCCACAAATTACCACATAGGTGGCAGCCCCCTTAATACAGAAGAGGTAATAAGAGATCTGGGGACCCAGGTAGATAGTAATCTCTACTTTGACAATCATATTTCCAAAGTAGTTAGGAAATCCTTCTATGTGGCCCATCTAATTACTAAAGAGTTCACATCTAGAAAAAAAAGGTTATAGTGCCCCTCTACTCGTCACTCATTAGACCCATCATAGAGTACAATGCTCCATTTGGGATGTACTTCACAAGACACTTCCAACAGCTGGAAAGACCAGAAAAGTACCTCACCAAGAGGATTTCTGGCCTCAAACATATGTCCTATGCAGCCCGACTGAAAAAACACTGGCTGTACTCAGTGGCATATCGCTTACTCAGAGGTGATCTCTGCCTGACTTACAAAGCCATGTCCAACTCAGAATTGACATGCTCCACCTAAAGAAATCCAAGTCACTACGAGCCACGCACTCCAGTGAGCTAAACCTCGCCACAACAATAAATAGAACATGCTGGAGGGATAGATTCCAGTCACAGAGACTCCCCATGATTTGGAACAAAATTCCAAATTACATCAGGCAGAGCCTCTCACTAACACTCTTCAAGGGAAACCTTGACGACTGGATGGGTAACAGAAAATACACCCCTGGGATCACTTCATTGGCTTTGCTTGACAGAGGATCAGTTAATTAATCAATGGGGCGGTGAAAGCCGACACACTCTGGCTAGGCTTATAAATGCCCTTGGGCAGATAGCCTATGAACCTATGAACTTAATCAATTATTTATATTTTGTTTGGATAACTCTTACTTTTTTGTAGAACTATGTAGTCATTGCTGCCTTTTATTAATTTCGAATTTTAGCCACGTCCCACCCATACAGCAACAGTATTTCAAGCTCCTACTATGGGTTGCTCCTATACTGCTTCTTGTGAAATATTTGTATGAAAAATGGAATCTGTCTCAGTCCTTACTTTTACCTTCTCTGTAGACAAAAGCTATTAGTTTCCCAGCTTTAAACAGCAAGTTTTATATATGCTTAACAAAAGTTTAAAATCTTAACATATTTTCCATAAATCTTTTTTAAAGTTGAAATCTCCCAATTAAGTTAAATTCACATTAAGTATTATTTAGAGTTGAACCATTACAATTTTTTTTCCATAGCAATCATTTGTGCAAGTTACTTCTTTAATTCATATGGAATAATTTAAGCATACATGAGTAGGAGTCTAAGGATAGAGTCTTATTTTCTGATATCTATTATATCAGTTTTTCAAGTTCTAACTGCTACAGCATCAAAAATCTTTATAATTGGATTTTGTAGTACCATAATAGTTTTGGTATATGCATTTAGTCCAAAGGACCGCAACACTTCTTTTTACTTTAGTATTTCAAAAATATGTCTTTTTTTGTTGTCCTGTAAGTCAAATAGCTAAAGACATTATATCAAAAGTTAAGTGTTAACTCCATCTTAAAACTACCAGTTTTCTTAATGTAGTGTCAAAACTGTCCATTTACAGGGAAATAATTCTGAGGTTGTCCATTTTCTGCTTGACCCCCCGACACTTTGTAACATTTTATGTCTGTTTAATATTTTTTGTTCTTACACTCTTTTCTTATTCTACCTTGGTGTTACCTTTCTTTCCTCTAGTGTTTATCTCAAGCTTCCCCTAGTCTGCATGAATGAAAATAGGCCAAAATATAAGTGGGACTAACCCCTTCCATATATGTATATACATACATGCAAATATACCAACTTATATACACGCATACATACATATATAAATACATTAGCAGCATAAAGTGTCTGTTTGCTACAGTAACAATGGAAACTGGGAGGGGATATAAGGAGCCTGGTTCAGATTTTAACACTGAAGCGCCATGCTGATAATTAGATGTGGGAGTCCACTGGTCAAGAATGAGCAAGTCTGGAATTATACTGCTAAAGTAGCTTTGGCAAGAGGACACTTGCAACAGCCACTGGAAAATTGCCTTAAAACAAACAATGGGTGTTAATTAGAGTTCAACACATTAAATCAAATGTGCTACAGATGTTACACATCTCTTTCCGTGGAAGGTACCATGTGCCAACATGTATCTTAACTGACTATGGGCACTATGAATGCAGCTGCAGCATGGTTTGTGTGTGTATGCATGTGTATTTGTGTGTGTGTGTGTAGCAGTAGTGATCACCATCTTCTTCTTCTTCTTTTGGCTTTTTCCCGGTTTGGGGTCACCACAGCGGATCACCTGCCCACTCATGATTGGCAGTGGAGTTTTACAGTGTCGAGTTGCCAGCCCAACCTTCCACAGAAGGCACACACACACACACACACACACACACACACACACACACACACACACACACACACACACACACACACACACTTACTCCTAGGGCCAATTTAGAGTGTCCAATCCACCTACATCATGTCTTTGGGATGTGGGAGGAAACCGGAGCACCCAGAGGAAACCCATGCAACCACAGGAAGGACATGGAGACTCCACACAGAAGGCACCCCAGCCAAGGATCAAACCAAGGAACCTCTTGCTGTGAGGCAACAACGCTAACTGCTGCACCACCGTGGCCACCCTCATAGTGATCACCATAATGTTTTGATTTCTACACTTATTTTAGGCTTGTGTGAATCTAGTAACTAGCCACATAATTTGCTTAGACATTTGAAGCTGTTGCACTGCAGTTGAATTAGCTGCTGCTTTTGTAATAATGCTGGCTTATAATTAACACTAGCTAGCAAAATAGCAATTGCTGTAGTGACTTAAAATACAACAAAGCTGAATAATTCAATTGTGCATTTTAGCAGCCTTCGGTTTAAGTGTGTTGGAGACAAGGATTTGTGGCAAAAATGAGGGTCAAAGAAGTGCACTTAGACAGGAAATTGTGAGATGAAAAATATTTACGTACACATGGACACCACAACACAGGTGCAGTACTATAACAACAAAAAACTGGAACTAATCCAAGGTGGAATAAACAAAACCAATAGTAAACTAAAAAAACACCGACTGGACCAATGACAGAGGGTACTTCAGTGTATTAAAATTTTATTCAGTGCTTTCATCTACAAAGATAGACTTCTTCAAAAACAAAGAGAAAGTCTTTGTCTTTGTTTCTGAAGAAATCTATCTTTGTAAACAAAAGCTTTGAATAAAATTTTAATACACTAAAGTACCCTCTGTCGTTGGTCCAGTCAGTGTTTTTTTTAGTTTACAGATGCAGTATTGAAGAAGAGGACACTAACAGAGGTGTAGTTCAGGTGGGAGAAAAGATATCTGGCAGTTGACAGAGAGGACTAAGGCTGTGAGCTGTACTTCCTGGGGTACAGGATTCCATTAGCTCTTATTTACCTACTGTGTGACCTTAAGCAAGTTGTTTAACCTGGCAGTCAGGAAATAATTCTATGTTGTGCAAGTTATAAACAAAAGGTTTGTCATCTAGGTGCCAAGACTGATCTCTGAGGGACTCTGCTTATGACTGACATCTTTATAGAGGTGAACTCCCCAATTCTAACTTACTGGGTACTGCCTGTGAGCCAGCTGGCTATCCACTGGGTGACATAAGGGTGTATACCTAACCTGTTGAGTTTGTCAGCAAAGCACAAGTCTGGTATTGTGTCAAATTCCTTGGGCAGGTCAAGTTATGCAGTATAAACCATTTTGCCCTCATCCATTGCTTTGACCTTCTCAAAGAAGTGCACCAGGTTGAGTAGGCATGACCTGCCCTTGATGAAACCAATCTGGGTTGGGTTCAGTGTCTGGAGGTTTCCTGAGGCAACACTGATCATTTCCAGGATAATTTTTTTCATGGCTTTGCATATGAGCCTTATGATACTTATGGGTCTGTAGTTTCCAGGGTCTGTAAATGGCCCACTTTGTGAAGATGGATGACTGTTGGTGTTCTCCATTTATGAGGCATGAAGACAGTTTGAAGGCTACAGTTAAATAGCAATTCCAGAGGACCTGTTAGGTCATGTTTCATGCTATTTAGAAGGCATCCTGGGATATTGTCTGGGCTCATTGATGCAGTGTTCTTGGCCTTAAAAAGAGCATTAAGGACCTGTTCCCTAGTGATAGCAGGGGGAGTGATAGCTGATGATATTTCCTGAGGAAAAGTTGTGGGGAAGAGAGGGATAAAGTTGGAGCTGAATTTGTTGAACAGTAGGTTTGCTGTATTTTCTGGCTCAGTATGAAAGGCTCCATTAACAATGAGCTCTGCATACAATTGTGTATTTCCTGTGAGGTTGCAGACCTAGCTAAAGAATGTTTGTGTTTCTTCTTGGCCTGGAAGGACAAATTTACCTCAAATTTGGCTTTAGTAGACTTTATTTGTCCCCCAAGTTGTTTGTTTAGTTTGATGAGAGTGTTTATCCTGCTGAGTGCTGCACCTCCAATTTTTTGCCATGGCTTTTGCTATTCTGTTACACATTAGATCATTTTTACTCAGAACAAATTAATAAAGCTCCAGTGAATGAAGGCCTGATGATGAGGGTATCTGTTCGACTTCACTACCCAGTATCATGTCTTGTTTAATCAATACTAACATGTAGTGTATGCTTTGGCAAAGTTTCACATTGTCAGCATTACAGTATGTTAGTTAATGCTTGGTCACAGATCCTTTCTTATGCACCTTATACTGGATCTGAGTAAAGAGTTAAGATAAATTGTTTTTAATTACTTCTATTTAGTCTGAGTTCATGTAACCTTGGACTTAGAGCAGTAGATTATGGCTATGAGCTGCAAATGAGCTGCTTCCTGTAGTCTCATGTTTGATTTCCTCACCTTTAATTTGCTTAATGTATAATTCTGAGCAAGTCACTGGGCTGAATCTGAAAAGTGTCCAAGTGGATTAGTGCTCTATAATGGTTAAAAGTGTAGATCAAGAAATAAATACATATTTGGAGATCAAGGTTGTACAGGCAAATCCCTCCAGTGGAGGCTTATGAGACATTATGCCCCAGAAAATACTACTCTCTGCTTCTTTTACATTAACTTGTTGACAGTATTTATTTACATTGTAATCTTAGTTACCACTGTAGACTGTTTTATATGCATGTTCATAGGATGTTGCTAAATTTATGGCTAAAGCGAACATTGCAACACTCAGTCATCCTTACCAGTGGGAGACAGTGTTCTCCCATTAAATAGATTTCCCCATATCCCAAATGAAAATTTGAGATTAGCCATCTATTATCCAGAAGGTTATTGGGAAAGTACTGTTCTTGACATGTAAAGACAGCTTATCCTATAAAAAGAGAAAGCATTACATGAAGTACCCTTCTTACCACTTGGTGGTGTTGATATGGTAGTATAGATTTAGGTTCATGTGTGTGTGTGTGTGTGTGTGTGTGTGTGTGTGTGTGTGTGCGTGTGTGTGTGTGTGTGTGTGTGTATGTGTGTGCACGAGCGTGTGAGCGTGTGTGTGTGTGTGTGTGTGTGTGTGTGTGTGTGTGGGTGTGTCCCTGCATGTATTTTATTTGACTTCATTTTATTAAACATTTGTTAACCAGATAGGTGGACCCTTTTCAAGCATGACAGAGGCCAAGCAGGCAAACACAAACTACAAACATAAAATGCTTACTTGACATTGTAAATGGCAAGGCATTATACAAAGATGTACAGTTGCATAAAGCAGCAGAATATATATATCTATATATATATATATATATATATATATATATATATATATATATATATATATATATATATATATATATATATATATATATATATATATATATGTATGTATATATACAATTCAGAGAATTTAAAGCAATTTTTGCATTTTGCATGAATGTGGCACAGACTAAATTAAAATACAAGTTATGCACATATTTTTATGAGGCAGCCTGCATTTTGTTACATTGATCATTTCAAATTAACTTTAACTCTGCATTAAGCATGTCATGATCTTTTTACATCAAAAGTATCTTTGTACACAGTCACGTAATGATTATTCTCAAACTATCCACAAATTATCTGGTTTCTTATTTATTCATCAGTATCTAAATAATGTGATAGTTTTCCCTCCAGACATTTGATTTTCTTCTTGGTATATTTCTTACTGATTTGTGATATGACTTGTTGACACAACTAGAGGAACTTTTGCAAGTCTTGACTGCTCCAATTCACACTAGCTTTCCAATGATGCTATTTGCTGTGATAGTTGGGGTTGCTCATCTTCCGTGAAATTTGGTGCATTTGTGTTATACAAGTGTCTGTGATTACTGCTAAACAACCTTCTGTCAGCTTATAGGTCTGGCAGTCTCCTGGAGTTTCTATCTTAGCAATATTCCTGTGTTTGCTATTTATGGCCACTGTTTACTTTCTACTGAATTTCATACATTTGAAATGTACTTGAAGAAGGGAAGTTTACTTTTCATCTTTTTGACCATTATCAAATGAGCTGGTGTGGAACTGAGTCCTTGTAGAGGAGTAGTCCTATATTCCAAAACATTCCTTATAAGAATCCTCATAAGTGTTTGCTGCCATTGTTTGTAATGATATTTTCCATTGTTTGGCTGCTGTCTCCACATCTCCGAGTCTCAATCAGTATAATGGACTGAGGAAGGAATAGTGACCTGTCTACAGTATAATTTTGGTCATGATGGGCTCTTATACTAAAGGACCCCCATGTTTACTACTTAGAGTACAGTATCCAAGAGATCATTTGGAATAATAAGAGGACGTAATGGGAAGAGGTATTATTAACTAGTTTTTGTGAAACAGGATCATGTTCTAAGCAACAAGACACATTGCTAGAGATGTGAGAAGACATCACTGAGGGATTTAGAAAAGTGGTTAAGAGACAGAAAATGTGCAATCCTAAAAAAAGTGAAACACAAGTTTAAATTACGTAACAGTAATAGTCTCTTTTTGGGGCCTGACTTCTAAACTTTAATTAAAATCGATCTTTAAGATTCTATCATTTCAGACACTGTTGTTAATCTAACTGAGGCTAGAGGCTAATACCCTGTGTGTAATAAGTTAGTAGGGCATGCAGAGGGTCAGAATTGACTAAGGAAGATATTCTGATTAAAATTTAGAGAGGCATTTTCAAACAGCTTGGGAAAGACAATGCTAAGAAGAAATGGGTCTGGATATGGGAAATCTTAAGATGTGCAACTAAGTCTAAGAGAGTTTCAATTTTTGGTTTGGAATATCTACAAAGATATTTTTAAACAACTGCTGAATTGCATGATATATTTCTTTACCTGGAATGTTTTGCTAGGGATGTTTGAAAAGAGGGAGGGACATAGTTGCCTGTATTTTGGGGCTATGCTACATTAGAGGCCTAGTAAAGAAACTCAAAATTTGATAGGTGAGATTTACTTGAAGAATAAATAACCTAATGGACTGGGAGATGTATGTTTTAATTCCTACTTATATACAAATCTCCTGACTCTTTATTCAGGACCATTCTCTAATATATCAAGGTCTGGTATTTCCCCATTTCAGCAATATAGAAATTATTGAAAAATCATACCTATGTTTGTAATGTCTGGCAATTGTGTTATTTCAGAGAACTGAGATACACAACCTATTTGAAACTATTCAGTACCAGGATGACCATAGGGCATGCCAATTATGACCTCCTCTTTTGGATAGTTGTTATGACATGAAGTACATCTGGTACACCTCTGGACTGCTGGCTTGAGTTGGCATTTCTGGCCAGCACATTATGTGTCTTGCTTATTCTTTGCATGTTACTCTTTCCAGATACTATTCATAGTTCAGCCACTGTTGATAATCATACAAGACTAGAGGCTAATACTCTATGTGCAACACTATATGTAATCGACAGGATAAATTACCCAGCTGCATTTAGGTGGCAGAGCATTTATAAGCTGCCTCTGCTCAATAGGGGGACAGGCACAAGTCCTAGGGTAAATTTCCAATTTTTTATCCATTGATCAGGTTATTTGAAGAAGGTGAAGGATAAACTCTGTTTTACATGGATGGGAAGCCTGTTCCAAAGCAGGAGTAGTCTGTCTAACATATTCTGTTGGTGTTACAAATTAGGTTTAGGACCTTGGGTCAGGTATTTCTTGATACTGGTAAAACCACAAAACACACAAACTAAAAAATAAATAAAATGAGCACAGGCTGAATCAGGCACACAAACCACAAAGATTTATTGAGATGAGCGCTTTCGTCTGGTGTACATCACCAGACTTCTTCAGACAAATGAAAATATCATCATTCCTTCTTATATACTGGCAGCTGATACAGACACACCTATAGAAATAGCACACACCTAATTAACCTTTAAAAACAAAGACATTGCAACAATTAAAATCTGGAAACTAATCCATTAAGCACTAAACTCTTGTACATTACTCAAATTTATTCACAGTTAATAAATATGCTTTCATAAAAACACTTAATGTATGCATAAAAGAAAAAGAACTTGTACAACCTAAATAATTTCATCTGTCATACGCTTTTAACTTTAATGAACTGGTAATAGATTCTAGTTCATTTAAACTAGGGAGGTAACTAGCATTAGTAAAAACCTGCCACCATGTTTCCCTGGTCTCTAAATAAACCTTCCAGGGTCCTCCCCTATTGTGGTGTTTCACCTGCACTAAGACTACAAATTTGAAAGTGTGTTGAGGGTGAATTTTAATATGCCTATATAATGCAGTCTTTTTGTTGGCCTGTCTAATTTCATAAGTGTGCTCATATATCCTCTGTGCCAACTTACATTGGGTTTTACCTATGTAAAATGCCGGCACTCCTTACACTGAGCCAGATAAACCACTGCGTGGGAATTACAATTGTATTTTCCCTTTATATTTATCCTTTTATCACCCACTTGAACCTGAGTTGTAAGCAAAATGTGATTACATTGTGAGCACATATTACAGGTTGTCATTTTGCCCTGAATCCTGCACTTATCATTTCTCTCCAGAATTCCTTTTAAATTCTGGCCTCTCTTGTACACTAAGTTTGGATGATCCCCTAGAGCATTACCCAAATTTTCCTGTAAAATATAGTTCCAATTTTTTCTGACCATATCCTGAATGATCGTCATATCCCTAGAAAAGACAGTCACAAATGGACAAAAAAGGTTACCCTGTCCTGGTACTATAGTATTGTTATTTGTTTTGTTAATATTATTATTATTGCTGTTGTCCCTGTCAGGTATTTCTTATGATGGTAGACTTGATGTGTAGCAAGTCCCTCAGTACTGGATCAGATGGTACCTTATAAGCCAGGCACAGACCACCTCCCATTACAAATATAAGGCTTTGAGGCAGTCTGCTTATTCCATGTGCTCTATACCTTGTGTTCCTTTTGTAAGGATCCTCTGTGGGTGTGACACTTGTTGCATATGCCTGGTAAGTTTCATACATTCATAGGTAAGTAGTAGGATAACTGTCTTTCCAAGACATTTTAAGCCTAGCCAATTTCCCTGTTACTGCTCAAAATAACTTATCCCATTTGGTTAGAGACTGGCTTTACCCATCCCATGGTTGATAATTATTTATTACCCCTAATGACAATAACTGGGATCATACAATAGATAATTTGAGGTGACCCATGCATGAGATAAAGCATTTAGGAGCTACCTTCATCCACAAGCAGCACAGGGGGCAATCCTAGGATAAAGTTTCTGTTTCCCATCCATAGATCCAAGCTGTGCTTGAATATGGACAGGTATGAACTTTGTTTCTCACCAAACTGTTCTCTTGATGTTGCAGAAAATGTTTAGATTCCTAGACCCAGTATTTCTGATGCGATTTGAATTGCTGATGTGCAGTAAATCCATTAGAATCAGGTTAGAAGATGCCTTGTATGCCAGACACAGATCAACTCTTAGCAGTCTGTAGGATACCAAGTATAGTGACTGAGCTTTGAGTCAGTCCATGTAGGGCATGTTATTTAGGCCTGGCCCTTGTATCATTTTATTAAGGTATTTCTCTGCACATTCCAGTTTTTACATGTGTCTGGACAGATACATACCAAAAGGAGCATTATACTTAGTGACTAGCCTAATGAGGGCTAAGTAAAAGGGGCAATGACATCATTTCAATTGGACAAAGTCCATTTGTTTATAACTTTTACGATGTAGAAGGACTTTCTTACAAAAATAGACATGTTAGTCAAATGTTATGTCACTATCTACATAAGCTCCCAAATCCTGAACATCTGGGTCAGCTTTAGGGGCATATTGTCAGGTAATTCCCTGGGGTAGATGACTTCCCAAAGGATACAATAATGCATTTTTTGGTATTTCATTTTAGTCCATGATTTTGACACCAGCTATTTATTTGAGACAAACGTTCCTGCAGGATGGTTAAGTCATTTGGGTATCAATGACTGCTCCTAGCTTGCAGTCATCTGCAACTCATTACGCCAGAGCTCACTGGTATTTACTTTTACTTCAGAAAGGCAGGTATCAAACAAGAAGGGTCCCAGCACAGAACTTTGTGGGACTCCACTGGTGACTGGTTTCTTTGTGCAGGCAACTTTCCTTATTTTGATTATCTGCATCCTATCTATGAGTCAGTTAGCAATCCAGCAGGTGACATAGGGGTTTATTCCCAATTTAATAAACTTTTCTATTATACTTGATTGGAGAATTGTGTCAAAAACTTTGGAGAGGTTGAGGTAAGTGGTGTATACCAACTTGCCGTCATCCATTGTTTAGGTAACTTTTTCAAAATAAATCCATCAATTTCACTTAGCATGACCTGCCCTTGATGAAACCAAACTGAGAGAGGTCAGTGTTTGTTGGTTCCCTATGTCCTGATTGATTAATTCCATGGTATGTCTTTCCATGACTTTGCATGTGAGGCTGGTTAGACAAATGGGTCTTTAACTGCCTGGGTATGTGGAAGGTCCTCCCTTATGCAGGAGAATGACTGTAGCTGTTCTCCATTAATCTGGTACAGAACTGTACGGAGGCTGAGATTTAAGGGTGTTTTTAGGGTTGTGACTAAATCATGCTTCACGCTAGTTATGATTCATCCAGGGATATTGTCAGGACTCATTCATGCAATATTTTCTGCTTCTGATAACACTTTATGGCTTGGTCTTGTGTGATACCTGGAGGCAAGGCAGTTTCAGGTATATCTTGAGGGCAGAATGGAGGGGAGAGAGGGGTAGTTAGAGCTAAATTTATTAGTCAGTAAGTTTGCTATATTTTCAGCCATCAGGGTAGGTAAAATTGTTCTCAATCAGCTAAGCATATTGCTGCATTGTGCTTTTGTGATTACAAGCTTAACCAAAAATGTTTTGTGATTTTCTTTGGCTTGATTAGCTATTTTAGCCTCAAACTTGGTTTTGGTGGATTTTATTAAGCTCTTGAGTTGTTTGTTTATTGCATTAACAAGGACTCTAATATTCTGGGAATTACTCTTCTTATCTTTGTTCAAAATTACTTTCCTTTTATTAAAAAGTTGTTGAGTGGGCTTGTTCCTGGTGTTTGCCCTGAACATGTTCCTATGGGGTACAGCTACATCTGTGCAGCTGTTTACATGCTAGTAGTGTGGTGTGTACATTTCTACATATTCTGTAATGTTAACTGGGTTTTGTGGGAATTTGAAGCTTGCAAATGTATCATTTAGGAGTAGGTAGTTTGTCTTAAATAAATTTTTATAGGTACCTTGGGTGCAAGGGATCTCTGGTTTTCAGTTTTACTTTGAAGGAGATTGCTTTATGGTCAGACCTAACAAGTGATGCAGATATGCAAGGGATGTTGCAAGATCCTCCCATGTTAGTAAGGACAATATCCAAGATGTTACAAATGCCCCGACTAATTGTTCTGTGGCTTTTATATTGACAATGTCCAGGAATTTTTGTGCATGTGCATGTGCACTAGTGGTGGTGTAGGTTTCTCAGTCTATAGTTGGATAGTTTAGATCACCTGGGAAAATGGAATTGGGTTTAATAGTGAGTGATTGTAGGTCCTGTAGATTGGCATTATGGCTTTCTTTTGTCATAGATGGAGTTCTAGGGCTAGCTAATATATGCCACAGGACCTTTCTGATAGTTATTTGGACATGCAGAAGCTCTAGTGCATCATGCTTCTTTACCAGCCTTGATATGAGTCTCTTCTGGATGTAGATTGATATATCTCCACCTTTTTCCCCACCTTCTGTGTAGTAGCTGATCTGAACATGTGGAAGGTGTTATAGCCAATAAAAATTTACCAGAAACACCACAAACAGCCAATCCAACACAAACTCCTGTGGTGAAAGACTACGACTCTAAATAAAAATAACTTCAAAACTTTAATAAAACGAAATAAAATCAATTGGTTAGTGCTTTTGTTCCTCAATAGCACTTAATGGAACTTCTTCAGAACTAAAAAGCAGATCCCATAAACCATTTAAATACCATACAAAAGTCACATGACTCACCTAATTAAAAAAAAAATAAATACAGAGGAAAGCGGGTCTATATTAGATGATCGAACGTTCAAAAGTTCGACCATCATATGGTCGACACCATATGATCAAACTTTTAAAAGTTTGAACATCTAATAAAAAAATAAATAAACTACACAAATAACCTACCTGAATGTTTTAAGCAGGGGGGTAAGCCATCCCCCCACCCGCAGCTCTTTAAATATACCAACTTTGAGATTGCACTACACTGTGGAAAAGGGAAATTTTTCCATTCCACGCTGTACAGAAATTTATGTTAAAACATTCAAACTTTCAAAAGTTCGATCATATGGTGTCAACCATATGATGGTCGAACTTTTGAAAGTTCGATCATCTAATATAGACCCAAGAAAAGCACCAGTGTAGAAACACAGCAGTCACATTTCAAAATATCTAAAAATATTATTTTACCTGCTGTCTGTTGTTTGCTGCCTACTTTACCTTTGGATATTTCAAATTGTGACTGCTGTGTTTCCATACTTGGATTTATTTTATCTGTTGCCTACTGATTGCTGCCTATTTTACCTATGGATATTTTGAACTGTGACGGTTGTTTTTCCACACTGGTGCTTTTCTCTGCATTTAGTTTTGATTTCTGGCCACTAGTGTGCTTTGTATGCTGGTGGAATTTTTGTGTTTTACATTTTGGACTTTTGGTTTTACCAGCGGAGCATGGCTGAAGGATTTTCTGGTAATCCAGCTATAGACACTACAAAGGAATGGACCATGATTAACAGTGAGAAACAACAGGATGACAAGATTTCTGAATGTTGATACAAACCTCCTGTTGAGTAGTGAGTACTATATTGAATAAATCTAATACTGTTGAAGTGGAAGTAAGGAAGTTATTTGCTGATAAATTGAGGACTGTAGAAAATAATTTGTATGAACTTAAGCATTATCAATACCAGAGACTGCATTTTGAAGCTTGTATACAGTTTAAAGTTATACAAAGGGGCCTCAGGGTTCTTAATATGTCTTTGCATGGCACTCGCTAGCCTGAATTATTAGCATTTTGGCAGAATATTAATTTGGAGACCAGTTTTCGCTACCTTCAGTTGCTGATAGACATTTTTCTGCCTAAAGAAACTGAACTTTGTGCTGATATTCAATGACAAGAAAATGAACTCTATGCACTAATGGTGCCAGATGAGGTTGATCTGGCCATTAATGAGATCATAGACAGTAAGAGTGCCTACGAGAGGAAGTTGATTAGCAGTAAGAGGAAAAAACGTAACCCTGATTTAAGTGATTTCCGTGCTGATTCTGTTTTTTTCTTGGCCAGGAACTCTGACAAATGAGAAATTAAACACAGCAGTATTTTCAGATGCATTTGAAGGCCGTGACAACATGGCCTTAGCTAAAACAGCACCAAGTCACTCTCCTAAATTAACTACTATGTTCAGTGATAACTCTGTATATACCACTCCCCCCATGAGACCAGTAACCAGGTGAATACTAACTAAAGAGGGATGACTAGTACTGTTGAGCAACTGGTGGTTAGAAAGAAAACTGCTGCTGCTTCGATGGGGCAGGGTTTTCCGACTCTGCCACAGCCCATCAAAACAAATGGGTCAGGTGACTGCTCATGCTCATGCAGTCGATTGAGGGGGAAGTGGAAGAAGAGCCATGAAGGAAAGGAGAACAACAGTTTGAAGAGAATGTGGCTCATGAGAGTAGAAACCCTGATTCACAATATATCTGTGAAGGTACTGTCTGAAGCAGAAGTGTCCATTTTGAGTAAAGGTTTATCTTTCATTCCATTACAAGGTTGTGATGTGACAGATGTTATCTTTGATTTGAAACTGTTTGCATGAAATATTATGTTGAAGTTACAGTTTGGAGAGACTGGTTCTGACAAGAATGTTTTATTTCGTGAACCTAGTACATTTGTTCCTGTCAATAATTCTACTTTAGAAGTGTTTTTGAGAATGTGTGAATCTGATATTTATAATGTATTACAGAAAGGTAAAATTGGTCACAGGTTTGTTAATTTGTCACCAGAAGAGTGGCGTGTTTTATGCTCCCTTATGAATGAATGAAGCATTCTGATAAAATCTGCTGACAATGGGGGGGGGGCATGGTGGTTGTTATGAACAATGAATTTTATTATAATAGCTTGAATCCCATGTTATCTGATAGTGAAACTTGTAAATGTATTTCTAAGGTTAAATTATATGGTTTTATTAACAGTGTTCATGGTTTGCTCCATAATGCCAAGTTAGAAGGAGCTATTCCTGATGATTTATACAGGTACCTAAAAGTTGATTCCATTATTTTAGGGTTTACCCAAGATTCATAAGAACATGAGTCATCCTCCATTTAGACCTATAGTTGCTGGGGGAAATGGCTCACTGAACCTATGTCCATTTATCTAGAGAAAATGTTGAGACCAATTTGGGACACTTATGTCTTTGTGTTAAAAGATACACAGCAATTTTTTTGATTTGTATGAGTTTTCCAAGGATGATGTGTTTCCAGCTAGTAACCTTTTGGTAACACTTGATGTTTTATCACTGTTCACAGTGATACCTAACCAGCAGGGTATTTTAATGGTTAAGGATTTTATTGATATGAGAAGCAATTTGGATACTAGGCAGATTGATTCTACATTATTTCTCCTTGAGATGGGTTTAGAGAATAACATTTTTACATTCGACAATAGATATTACCAGCAGAGGCATGGCGTAGCTATGGGCACTCCTTGTGGCAATAGCAATGCCAATGCTGTTATGGCCATATGGGAATTGCAAGTTTCTAGTGAGTTTGATATGGTGGGGACATCAAATAAAATGTTACCGATGGTTTGTGAATGACCTTTTTATGGTTTGGACTGGCACCATAGTGGAATTAGATGAATTAATATGCTATCTTCATTCCACTACAGACTATTTGCAGTTCACTGCCACTAAGTCCCATACTGAGATACCCTATTTGGATGTTATGGTGAAGAGGGAGCCTGGTAGTAATAGACTTATTACAAGCCTTTATAGGAAGGATTGTTAGAAACCGAGTTTTGTCCATTGCAGCAGTATGCATCCCATTCATGTGTTTGAGAATGTGGTGAAGGGACAAATGTTAAGGGCCTCTAAGCTACTTTTAAAGACCAGGATTTTGAGGAATTTATTGTGACCCTGAAGGATGATTTTGAAGCTAGGGGGTATAAAGGCACTGAGATCATTAAGGGTATGTATGGTGCCCGCTAGCTTAGGAAGGGTGATGGGAGACCCTGTTTTTCAACCCTCACCTGGGACCACAAATAAGTAAGTTAGAAGGGACAATATTTTGAGTCCCTTTGACTTTTTCCAGCAACATAAATAAGGTCACTGATGTAATTAAATAGAATTAGCATATTTTAACCTCTGATTCATCTGTTGAAGCATTAGTTGGCACATCTGGATCTATATTAGATCAGCGAACGCTTAAGCAAGCGAACGCTGATTGATTGACCTTATTTAAGCGAATGGTCAAAATATCAAAGCAACAGAAACCCAAATTTTTTCCTAGGGAAAGAATTTGGTTGTCCATTTCTGTTGCTTCAGTATTTTCTGTGCTGTGGTGGAAAGTTACAGGTTGGATTCAGGTAAGTGTATGATTGTGTGGATGTGAGTGTTAGGGTGGGTTAGGTGAGTTAGGGTTAGGGCGCGGGTTAGGTATGTGTGCGATTGTGTGGACATGAGCGTTAGGGCGGATTTAAGTGAGTTAGGGTTTGGGAGCGGGTGAGGTGAGTGTGCGATAGTGACGGACCTTAGGGTTTGGGTTAAGGTAAGTGGATAGTTAGTGGTGTGTGCATAGTTTAGTGTAGGGTTAGGTGTCAGATTTTAGGTGTATGTGTGTGGATTTCTGTTTGTTTGGTGTGCTTGTGTTGTGTGTATGTGTTTTGGATCAGCGATTTTTTTTCCCTAGGAAAAAAAATCGCTGATCTGACAGTTCGAGATTGTAAGCTTTTGCTTACATAAGGTCAGTCAATCAGCGTTCGCTTGTTTAAGCGTTCGCTGATCTAATATAGACCTGCATATCTCCTAGGTTTTACTACAGGAATATGATGAATTTAAAGAGATTGTTGTGTTACCTGGATAAGTTGGGTTATGGACAGTGGGGAGAGGGTATCAAAAAGTGTGGCACTTGCAATTTTTTTCAGTATGTCAGAAAGGGTAATGAGTTTGTTCATCCACAGACAGGGAAGAAATATTTTTTAAATGCTATGGCTAACTGTGACACCATGAATGTTGTTTATTTAGCCAACTGTGAGCAATGCAGCTCATTTTATCCTGGCAAAACCAACCGTCGTTTTGTGAACGTATTAGGGACAATATATATATATATATATATATATATATATATATATATATATATATATATATATATATATATATATATATATATATTATATAAATAAAGGTAACACTGTCAGTGCCTTAACTAAACATGTTCAGATGCAAGGTAATGTACATATGTTTTCTTTTACTGTGTTAGATGTTATATATGAGAATGCTAGGTTGGGTAACATTGAAAATGAAACAGAAAGATTTGAAGCAAGATGGATAGCCAAACTACGTTCTGATATGGGGTTAGGTTTAAATGAATGTGTACCTTTGAAACCTGTTTCAAAAGCCAGAAGGAAAAGGAAAACGTAATATATATTTCCTTTTGCTGGGTTCACTTTTTTAGTGAGTTCAGCTTTAACTATTTAATTATTTTATTAGTTTTAGCTTTTGATTGGTTTGTGTATTATGACAGTGTTATATAAATGTTTAGTAAAGATCTTGTTTCATTAGGGTCTGAAGAAGCTATAATTGCATATTGAAAGTGCTTGAAAGTGCATACCAGTTTGTATATGCATTAAACTTGGATTTATTTTACCTGTTGCCTGTTGTTTGCTGCCTACTTTACCTTTGGATATTTTAAATTGTGACTGCTGTGTTTCCATACTTGGATTTATTTTACCTGCTGCCTGTTGTTTGGTGCCTGTTTTACCTGTGGATATTTTGAACTGTGACTGCTGTTTTTCCACACTGGTGCTTTTCTCTGCTTTTAGTTTTGATTTCTGGCTACTAGTGTGGTTTGTCTGCTGGTGGAATTTTTGTGTTTTATATAATCAAAAAAAAATAATTAACTTCAGTTAGTTAAATGATTCAACCTTAAGACAGAAGAAATGGAAACAGAATCATTTAGGCCATGGTAACGTTTGGCATCTAACTTGATTTGTCATCTCAATTCACTCCTAGCTAGATGCTCATCAACCACATAACCCTAGGAATCAAAAATAACCTGTTCAAGTGCAGTAAAATGAACATATGTTTACCATAAATATTAATATGTTGATATAATGCATTAGTCTTTTTACCATTCCTAATATCCATTATATGCTCATAAATCCTGTTCCACAATTTTCTGTTAGTCATTCCCGCATACAATGCTGGACAAGAGTCACAGCAAGATAAATACATGACCCAGATGAAATCACAAGAATATAAGTACATTGATTGCAGCACCGCATTTAAACATGCCATATTTCTTATTACCAATGTCAACCCTTTGACCTTGTTCAAGTAACTTTTTAAACGATAAATTCTTATGGTAAACAATACATGGCCTCTCACCCAATCATTCTGTTAAAGAAGCATCAGTTCTAAAAATATTCCAAAAGTGATAAAGGCATTCAGCTATAGAACTACTGTGAACTGAAAAGGTTGTGATAAACAATTTAGAAATACTAGGGCATATGTTTTAATTATTAGACACACTCACTTCTGTGTTAGCCATCACCCTCTTTGATAAGATGGTACTAAAAACCACGTTTGATCTTTTACAAGCCACTTCATTTTTAATATCTTGAAGCATTACCATAGGAGGTGTCAGGTAAGGTACATCCCAAAGGGGGCATTGTATTCCATGATGGGCCTGATGAGAGATGAATAAAGGGGCACGATTACCTCTCTTGATCTAGATGTGAATCCTTTCATGATGAGGAGGACTATGTAGAAGGTCTTTCTAACCACTTTGGCAATGTGGTTGTCAAAGGAGGGATTGCTATCAACTTGGGTCCCCAGATCCCTAATTACTTTCTCTGTACTTAATGGGTTACCACCTATGTGGTAATTTGTGGGCACATTGTTTTTGCCAAAGGGTATGACTATACACTTTTTGGCATTTAGCTTTAGACCATGGCTGTAGCACCAGTTATCTGTCTCTGCAAGACCTTTTTGAAGGATGTTTGTGTCAGCTGGAGAGTCGATTATGGCACCCAGTTTGCAGTCATCTGCGAACTTGGTGAGCCATAGTCCTCCCACATTGGCCTGTACCTCAGAAAAGTAAATACTGGACAAGAGAGGTCCCAGGACAGAACCTTGTGGGACACCACTTGTGACCGGTTTCGAGTCTGACATGGCTCCAGCAAGTCTGACTCTGTGGGTTCTGTCTTTGAGCCAGTTTGTGACCCATCTTGTTACATAGGGGTTTATATTTAGGCTGGATAGCTTATCTATGATGCCCGAGTGGGGTATTGTGTCAAATGCCTTTGCGAGGTCCAGATAGGCTGTGTGGACTACCTTCCCTTCATCTATGGCCTTGGTGGCTGTTTCGAAGAAGTCGACCAAGTTCAAAAGGCAGGATCTGCTTCGAAGAAGTCGACCAAGTTCAAAAGGCAGGATCTGCCCTTGACGAAGCCAAATTGGGTAGGATCTAGTGTCTGTAGGTCCCCAATGTCTTTGTTTATGAGTTCCATGATGATCCTCTCCATTAGCCTTGCAGACTAGGCTAGTCAGGCTTATGGGGCGATGGTTTCCAGGGTCCGTAGAGGCGCCACCTTTGTGGATTGGGACCACTGTTGCTGTACGCCATTCCTTGGGCACATATCATGTAGTGAGGCTGAGATTGTACAGCAGTTTTACTTGAGAGATTAGTTCTTCTTGGAGTTCATGTAGGACGCAACCCGGGACCCCATCTGGTCCCATGGAAGCAGTGTTTTTTGCTTTGGAGAGGGCGACCTTCACCTGAGCATCAGAGATGTTTGGGAGGCTGCACTCTGCCGGGATAGATACTTACTCTTTGGGGGGGAGGGGATGGAGAAGTTTGCACTGAATCTGTCTGCCAGGATATTGGTGATGTCTGTGGGTTCAGTGTATTTTTTGTCATTTAGAATCAACTGAGGACAAGTCTGGGAGTTGCATCCCAGGTTCCTAACATAACTGAAAAAAGCCTTATGATTGTCTTTAGTGTCCTGTGCAATTTTTCTCTCGAAGCTGGCTTTGGAGGATTTTATGAGGGATCGTAATTTTTTGCTAGTACTGATCAGAGATGCCTTCCCTTTTAGGGATTTGCTCTATCATGTAGTAGCTTCCTCCTTCTGTTGTACAGTTTATTTATGGCTGGGGTCCACCAGACTGGACTCCTGCCTTTGGATGATTGGGTCTTGATTTTGTTTGGGATAGCATGATCCATGCATTCCTGGAGATGTCCGTAGAATGTGTTTATATAGGATTCTGCAGTTTGGGCCGTAGTTTCCACTGGCCCTGGGGCCTTGAAGGATTCCACTTCAGTTTTGAGAAGTATGACGTTCGCTTTTGAGAAGTTTTTCACTGTGGTTTTCTGGGTTGGGGGTGGGGTCAGGATGTGGATATCCAGTGAAATTAATTTATGGTCTGATCTTACCAATGAGTGATATACTTCTGGTATGGAGCATAGAGTACCCATGTTGGTAGTGATCAGGTCTAGTATGTTATCCCCTCTTGTGGGAGTGGTGTCTAGTTGTTCCATAGCATTTGAGTTTATAAATTCCAGGAACCTTTGGGCTAAGGTGCTGGGGCTTGAGTAATGCTCTCAGTCTATGTTTGGGTAGTTGAAGTTGCCCAATATAATGGTGTTCAGAGAGATCTTCATGTTCTCCAATGTTTTCAGGAAAGCCGAGTGGGATTCCAGACTTTGAGAGGGTGGTCTGTAGGATGCTATAAACTGAAAAGCAGTCTTACCCACTGTCAGTTGCACATGGATGGTCTCCGATACTTCGTGCAATGCCACTAACCTGGAGCTGTGGATATCCTTGATAAATATGGAAACTCCCCCTACTTTTGTGGTTCGGTCCAGGTTTTGGGGCCGAAAAGCATGATATGAGGTATAACCTGGTAGTGCTGGGGTGCTCTCTGGAAGCTTGAACCAGGTTTCTGTCACTGCACAGATATCGATGTTCTCCATACTGAGGAGAGCTTCGAGTGCATGCATCTTGAGGTTAAGGCTTCTGGCATTTAGCAGCATTACCCTTAGTTTCTTGTTCCTTGTGCTGTCTATGGAGGTGGGTTTGACTTTTGAGCCTTGCCTAAAAAAGGCACTATGGGGGTGGCAAGAGCCTTTGCCAATATCTGAAAGCCCAGGGGTGACAGGTGCAAGCTGTCCCTAGTGAAGCAACGTGGCTTGTCGAGTATGTCATTCCAGGCTAACAGACACTGGATCCCCTTTGAATGACACCAAAATTGTAGCCAATTGTTAAAATCGATCATTTTGTCTTTATACTGTGGCATCATTCTAGGTGAGGGTAAGATGCTGCTCAAGGCCAGGGTCATACTAGCCTGGGCTACATGATCAGAGAGCTCCTCTATGTCTCTTTTCATGTAGTCGAGGGAGGTACGTCTCAGGTCATTCACGCCAGCATGTACAATGACTGAGTCATATTTGTATTTGCTTTCGAGTGACCTGAGTGCTTGCGTTATGTGGCGGATCCTAGCGCCCGACAAGCAGCTCACTGTGACCTTCTCTTTATTCATCCTGGTGAGCGGGACGTCAGTGTGTCTGACAATAGAGTCACCTATTACAAGAATATCAAGTGTGTTATTCAGCCTTAAGGGCTTTGACTGCTTGGCACACTGACTTTGTGTGCTATGTGTTGTACGTGTTTTGTTTTGGGGTAGCGTTTGCTTGGATGTCTGCTTTGGAGGTCTCTGTTGCTTACGTAGATTTTTATTTAGAGCCTCTGAGTATGTTTTTGTGTTTTTATGTGTTTGGTTCACTGTTGTTGTGGGACTATGTGATACTGAAATTGTGTTGTGTGAGGTTACCTTCTCCTCATGACTGGTTACACCAGTTTTGAGATGAGAGAGCTCAGCCTCCAGCTTGGCTGTATGGTTGCATCTCTCACATATATTTGAACCTGTTTGGAGGAGGAGAGGGTTGTCTGTGTACATGAGACAGTTGTAGCATTGCCTCAAAATTCCCAGATTCACCAGCTGGACTGGAGAGGAAACCATTGACTGACCTTTGGACATGCTAGAGTAATATAAGGAACTGAATTAAAATGGACCAATAGGGGACAAGGTAATCATAGAGAGTATAAGAGTAAGTAGTGCTTATGGTTTATTAGTGCTAACTTGTAAGATTACTTATTTTGACCAGTGAGGGGCCTTAGAATGAGAATATTGTGTTTAATTTGAGAGATAGAGCAGTTCTAAGGGAAAAAGTGAAGAGCAGACTTTGTGGAGCCAGGAATAGTTTAAACCCAATTAGGTGGAGCTGCCCTATGTTGCGCTATGCGCAAAAATGTGCAAAACCGCGCAAAAGAGGGTTTTAAGAGAGGGAGATCCAGGAGTTTGGAATTGACCCAAAATGGCCAATAAAACTACAGTTTCAAGGCAGTAGCCACTCCCACAGGGGCAGGCAGGCTGCTCAATGTTTATCACTGCCATTGATGAACACAGAGACTTCTAAAGATCCTTGAAGCTTAACCTGGGTGTCATTCCACAAAATAAAAATGTCGTCCAGGTACTGTGTATACATGACCCATGAATCTTTATAAGTACTGCTGAACACAAAATGATGCTCCCAATAGGCCATTACTAGGTTGGCAAAAGCAGGGGCACATGCCACCCCCATCACAACCCGTGTAACTTGTTGAAAATATTTATCATAAAAAAATATGAAATTATTTTTAAGAACAATGTCCATAAGGGTGACGACCAAATTAACTTTGTCCTGTTGTAATTCACCTATTGAAACCAGCTGATCTTCCATCCACTCCAAACCCAGTGAGTGGGGATGACAGAAAAAAGTTTAATAACATCTATTGCAACAAATATAACATCATTACAACATCCATTGCTTAGGTAATTTTTGAAAAAAAATCCATCAGTTTGACTTAGCATGACCTGCCATTGATGAATCCAAAGTGACACAGGTCAGTGTTTATTGGTTCCCTATGTCCTGATTGATTAATTCCATGATATGTCTTTCCATGGCTTTGCATGTGAGGCTGGGTCTGTGTAAGGTCCTCCCTTATGCAGGAGAATGACTGCAGTTGTTCTCCATTCATAGGTTCATAGGTTCATAGGTAGGTACTAGGCTATCAGCCCAAGGGCCTACGTAAGCCTAACCAGCAAAGTTCCATAGCTTACGCCACCCAAGAAAGTTATTTTCCTGTGCTACTGTCCAGCAGAGACACAGAAGTGATCCCCGGGGTGTATTTCCTATTTCCCATCCACTCATCAAGATTTTTCTTGAAGAGTGCTAATGAAGAACTTTGCTTGACATAGATGGGTAGCTTGTTCCAGAGTATAGGAAGTCTCTAGGACAGGAATCTATCCCTCCAGCATGTCCTGTTTATTGTGGTGACAAGGTTTAGGTCCCTAGAGCATGTAGCTTGGAGGGATTGGGATTTATTTAGGTGTAGCATGTCCAACAGCTCTGGGTTTGACATAGCTTTATATGTTAGGCAGAGATCACCTCGGAGTAGGCAATATGCTATGGAGTAAAGCTGGAGTGTTTTGAGGCTGTCAGTGTAGGGCATTTGTTTGAGGCCAGTAATCCTCTTTGTTAGGTACTTCTGTGGCCTTTCCAGCTGCTGCAGATGTCTTGTGAGATACATTCCAAAAGGGGCATTGTACTCTATAATGGGTCTTATGAGTGATGAGGAGAGGGGAACAATGACCTCTTTTTTTCTGGATGAGAACCCTTTTATTATGAGGTGTGCC
Organism: Protopterus annectens; assembly: GCF_019279795.1. Lineage (NCBI taxonomy): Eukaryota > Metazoa > Chordata > Ceratodontiformes > Protopteridae > Protopterus > Protopterus annectens. The sequence continues at coordinate 1,697,354,560 of NC_056741.1, read as the reverse complement.
ACGAAGAAGGACTTCCTGACTCCTGTGGCGATGTGACTATCAAAGTAGAGACTACTGTCCACCTGGTTCCCAAGGTTTCTTATCACGCATTTGGTGTTAAGTAGATCGTTGCCTATATGGTAGTTCATGGGTACAGAGGTTTTACCAAAGGGGATGACACTGCACTTTTTGGCATTGAGCTTAAGGCCATGGCTTTGACACCAGGCATCTGTCTCAGTGAGGCCCTTCTGTAGGATGTCCACATCATTTGGGGACTTGACTATGGCTCCTAGTTTGCAGTCATCTGTGAACTTCATTAGCCAGATGCCTTCTATGTTAGCCTGTACTTCAGAGAAGTAGATACCAAACAGGAGAGGTCCCAGTACGGAACCCTATGGTACTCCACTTGTCACTGATTTGAGGTCAGATTTGGTACAGAACCTGTATGGATGCTGAGATTTAAGGGTGTTGTTAGGGGTGTGGCAAAATCATTCTTCATACTAGTTAAGATTCATCCAGGGATATTGTCAGGACCCATTGATTCAATATTTTCAGCTTCTGATAGCACTTTTAGGACTTGGTCTTGTGTGATAGCTGGAGGTGAGGCAGTTTCAGGTATATCTTAACGGAAAGATTGAAGGGAAAGAGGGGTAAAGTTAGAGCTAAATTTATTAACCAGTAAGTTTGTATATTTTCAGCCTCAGTGTAGGTAACATTGTTCTCAAGCAGCTAAGCACATTGTTGCATTGTGCTTTTGTGATTACACACTTAACTAGAAATGTCTTGTGTTTTTCTTTGGCTTGATTAGCTATTTTAGCCTCAAACTTGGCTTTGGTGGATTTTATTAAGCTCTTGAGTTGTTTGTTTATTTCACTGACAAGGGCTCTAACATTCTGGGAATTACTCTTCTTAGCTTTGTTCAAAATTATTTTCCTTTTATTAAAACCTTGTTGACATGGTTCCTCCATGTGGGCTTGTTCCAGGTATTTGCCCTGAACTTGTTCCTATGGAGTACAGCTCCATCTGTGCAGCTGTTTACATGTTGGTATAGTATAGTGTGTACATTTCTACATATTCAGTGATGTTAACTGGGTTTTGTGGGGATTTGAAGCTTGCAAATGTATCATTTAGGAGTAGGTAGTTTGTCTTAAAATTTTTCTACAGGTACCTTGGGTGCAAGGGATCTCTGGTTTTCAGTTTTATTTTGAAGAAGACTGCTTTATGGTCAGACCTAACAAGTGATGCAGATATGCAAGGGATGGTGCAAGATGCTCCCATTTAGTAAGGACAAGATTCAAGATGTTACTCTTCCTTGTTGGTACTCTGACTAATTGTTCAAGGGCATTTGTATTGACAAAGTCCTGGAATCTTTGTGCTTGTGCACTAGTGGTGGGGTAGGTTTGTCAGTATATAGTTGGATAGTTTAGATTACCCAGGAAAATGGCATTGGGTTTAAGAGTGAGTAATTGTAGGTCCTGTAGATTGGCATTATGGCTTTCTTTTGTCATAGATGGAGTTCTAGGGCTAGCTAATATATGCCACAGGACCTTTCTGATAGTTATTTGGACATGCAGAAGCTCTAGTGCATCATGCTTCTTTACCAGCCTTGATATGAGTCCCTTCTGGATGTAGACTGATATATCTCCACCTTTTTCCCCACCATCTGTGCAGTAGCTGATCTGAACATGTGGAAGGTGTTATAGCCCTGCATAGCCAGAGTGCTCTCCACTATTTTAAACCATGTTTCAATCACTAAGCAAATGTTATATTACCGTATAGTATCTCAGTGCTGGTGTATCTATAACCTGAGTTTTTGAGAATTTCAATGATCTTTTCTTGCTCATATCTCTATTTATGAGCTGCATATTACTCTAGCAACTTCTTTAGAGGCATTTTCATCTCTGACATAATAGATGTAAACATTAAGATGCTTCATCGTTCCTAGAAATATTCATAACACCTACTTGTTTTCTGTCCTTTGCATTTGTGCAACTGTTTGATTTTTTTTTCTGTAGGGGGCTTCATTCCTTTTGTGTTAGAATATGATCCATATTATCCATATCATCCAGCAAGTCAAAGAGGTCAGAGGTCAATTTTTACTTCAACCTTATGGACTTTTCTGTCATCACTAGGAATAATTTTTGTGATGAGACCCATTGGCCAATGAATATGATATGCCTGCACATATTTCAGAAGGATCAGGTCATCTTCTTGTAGGTTAGGCCTGTATGTTTGCCACTTTCTATGGTCTTGTAGAAGATTAAAGTACTCCATCCTCCATCTTTTCCAAAAGCAGTTGGCAAGATCTCTACTGGTTTCTGTAAAGGTCAACATTATCAATGACTCCCACAGGTATAGGAATCACTCTGGTTTTCTGAGTTAACAAAGCAGCTGGAGTTAGAATAACTAGAGACACTGTATCTGAAGAGAAGGGAACTAATAGTCTGGAGTTGATTATGGCAATTACCTCAGCCAGGAAGGTGGTAAACATTTTGTGAGTTAAGTGAGAAGAATTCACATCAAGTAGCATGGAATCAAGTATTCATCTCGCAGTTCCAATCATCCTTTCCCATGCTCCACCAATGTGCAAAGACTGAGGTGGATTGAATCTCCACACACAACCCTGATTTAGCAAATGGTTTTCAATATCTATAGAGTCAGTCTGTAACTCCTTGCATGCTCCTATAAAACTGGTACAACCGTCTGACTTTAGCACCTTCATTGGTCCTGTAATAGAAAAGAACCTTTGGAGAGCAATAATAAGACTGGAGGTGTCCATTGGTTCAATTACTTCAAATGGAACAGCTCATAGACTTAGACAGATGAACATCACTGCCCATCTTAAATTGCCAGTAACATGATGTTTTATAACAATATAATAACAGCTATGAATGAAAAATGGTGCTGTGATGTGATTTATATAGATTAAGAACTTCATTTGACAGGGTCATGCACAAAACACTGATCAATAAATTAGTACAACTAGGTATTGAAGTTGATAATATGCATGGCTTACAAATAGGACATGGCAAGTATCACACACCAACTGGACAGGTGAAATCCTTGGTTACAGTCAAGGTGTCCTACAGGGCTCTGTCCTAGGCCTTTACTTGTTTAGATTGTATTTTTCAGACCTTACTTTTTCTTCTGAGGTGCTCTACAGTCTACATGCTGACGACCTGAAATTGGGTAAACTGATTACAAGTGTTACAGATAAGGCATGTCTGAAAAATAATTTGACTAAATTGACCATTTGGCCACAGCAGAATAATATGTTGATAAATACATCAAAATCTAAGCATATAAGATTTGGGAGACATAAACTGAAAGGTGAATATTTAATACAGCACACAGTGATTAAAACTGTAGACTCATTTAAGGACCTGGGTATATGGGTAGATTCGGCTATGAGTTTTACTAATCATATCAACCGATTGGCTAATGATAGTTATAGAACTACAGGTTGTATAATAAGATTTATAACATCTAGGAAATCAAACATAATGAAGTCATTATTTGTTAGTTACATTAGACCCAAACTTAAGTATGGAATAACAATATGGGAAACCTATAGGAAAAGAAGCATGAATAAACTGGAAAGAGTACAGAGGAAATATACCAAGGGCATCCATGGATGTGAAAATCTAAGTTATTATGAAAGACTAAAATATCTAAACTTGTACAGTGTCTCTTACAGATATTTAAGAGGAGATCTTATTCAGGTATATAGGGCATTTCGGGACAACTAACTATGGGAATGTTTGGGGTTATCAAAAAGTACTAGAAAAATCATTAGATAACCTATGTAGAAGATTCTATAGGAATGAAAAGTGTACTAATGTGTTCTCTGACAGAGTAGCTGATGCTTGGAGCAGACTACCAAATTACATTAAAGCAAGTACTAGTTTAGATATTTTTAAAAACAGCTTAGACATTTATTATGGGAACAAGTGTTTTGGTACATTGGCAAGCTAGAAGGGCATTAATGCCAGTGCTTGAAACATTTGTATGTATGTATATGTGTGTATCTTTTATTGTTGACTTGACCTCCACGAGTCTTGTGTGCCACAACTGACCATGGCCCAAAAATATCAAGGCCAACATAGGCAAAGGATGGTTCTGTACCCAGTCTATCATTAGGTACATCAGCCATTTGTTGCTGCTGTTGCCTACCTCTTACTTTTTGACACTTGACACACTTGTGTATGGTAGTGGCACCAATGAACCACAGACCAGCACCCCTAATGGCACCTTCAGTGAAGTGTCTTTCTTGGTGGGTGACTAGTTCACAAAAATGATGAATGAGTAAGGTAGCCAGGTGGTGGTTATTTGGGATTATCAAAGGATTTTGTTCCTTTCAGAGGAAGCTTGCTTTATTCAAGTGACCACCATCAGCATACCATGGCTACCTATACTAGGATTTAGTCTGAAGAGAGGGCTTTCCTGGAAATGCTGTTTTTTGTTTTTAAGGCATACCATTTCTTCTGAGAAAGTTTCTTCTTGTGTCTGCAGTATGATTAATATCTTCACTTGTTCTAGAAAAGACACATTAGGTGGCCTTTCACACATGTGCCATCCACCGCAGTTCTGTAATTGATTTGTTCTCTGAAAATAGCAGGCAATGTGAATTAATTGGCCCAAAGTTCGTACCAGTTTCAACCAAGAGGAGAAACACTGGAAGCGATGTGTCCCAAAGAGGAAGACTGAATGAATATTAGTGCTTAGTGAAATGATTTCCTTGTGAATTTCAGGGTCATTGTCTGGATTTATAAGATGGTAGTTGTCAAGAGATGTTGCTGAAGATTGAGTTATCAAGAATTCTGGTCCTGATAACCAAGATGTTTTATTAAGAAGTGCAACTGAGACTGACCTGGTAGCAATATTTGCAGGGTTTAACTTAGTTGGAATATATTGCCATTTCACAGGTTTCCTGGTTTTCCTTACATGCTCTACCCTGTTCACAACATATTCGTAAAATCATTTAGAGTAATTATATATATAGCCTAAGACAACCTTACTGTCAGTATAAAATGTGATGGCATCAATTTCAATGCCCAGTTCATCCTTAGAAAGTCAACCATTTCCACAGCCAAGGTTGTACCACATAATTTGAGTCTGAGGATGGTGTGTGCAGGTCTTGGGGCTAGTTTTGCCTTTCCCAGCAAAAGCCTACATGAAGCTGACCTACAGAGTCAGTTACTTTGAAATAGGCCATGGCGGCTATAGCTTCTGTGGATGCGTCAGGGAAAATGTGGATTTCTTTCCTTTGACATTCTATAATTGAACCAGGAAGTAGCAAAGTGGGATTTAGAGCTTTTCTAAAGCTTTCAAGGATTTCCTCCACTTCTCCAACTTTGGCTGTAAACTTACAGGTAGTGGAGCATCCCAGTCTCTTTCTCTTTCAGTGTGCTGCTGAAGTATAGCTCTTCCTTGTATGATAATTGAGGTCACTAGGCATAGTGAGTCATATAGGCTATTCGCTGAAGATAGGACTCCACATCTGGTGAATGGCCTTTCAACATCCGAATGTGCATGTGAATTGTTTTCCTACTGTTTTTGCTACTTTTCTGTAAATAAAAAAAAAAAAAAACGATAAGCCTGTTTTCTACCTTTCCTGTAACTAGTGTTCTAGATACAGATTTGCTGTATCCAGGACTGTTGGTAAGCTTCTGAGCCCCCCAAGCCTTTCTGTGTTGGAGGGAAGCCATCTAGCTTATCAGTGGGAGTGGTGAGCACTAGGTAACCTGTCTACCACATAAGGAGTGGTTCTGGCCCAGAAATTGTAGCTATTGGCTGTTTGGGCAATCTCTTCCATCTCTCTCAACTTTCTGATTTGAAAGCCTGCATTTGCATTTGTTTCTGTCCTGTAACTCGTCTACTGCAGATACAGATTCTTAGTTCCAGCATTTAAATTTGCTTATTCATGCTCAGCACTTGTTCAGAACTTGTAAGCACTAAATAAGCTACTAATCGCTATAGCACTCAATCTTCCTCATTACCTAGAGGAAAACAGTTTTTGTAATTACTTTTCTCACTTGCTTAGAGAAAAACAGCTATTGTACTCACGTTCCTCACTTATCTAGAGGAAAATAGTTTTTATTCAGGCATGTCCAAGGGTCTGCTCCCAGTGTTCTCTCCTGTCTATCTGATGAATCTGTGCATCTTGAGGCAATGTAGAAATTGCCTTAAGTACACAGACAACCCTCTCCTCCTACCACCCAACACTAGAACCTGTGAGAGATGCACTTATCTAGCCAAACTGGAGGTAAAGCTCTCTCCAATCAAGACTGAACTTGACAGTCATGAGGAAAAGGTATACATCTGCACCACACCACACTCATTACATAGTCTCACTAAATCTACACCACCAAAATCCACACATAGTAACACAAAAACATTTGCGGAGGCTCTCAATAATAATCTGTCTAAGCAACAGAGACCTCCAAAGCAGAAATGCAAGCAACCTCCATCCCCCAACACAACCCAAATGACACATAGCCCACAGAATCAGTGTGCCACTCAACCACAGCCAATAAGGCAAAACAGTGTACCCAACACACTAGTCATAGGTGACTCTATAGTCAGGCACACTGATGTCTCACTCACCAGGCTAAACAAGGAGAAGGTTACTGTCTACTGCCTGTAGGGTGCCAGGATCCGCCACATAACCCATGCACTCAGGTCACTCCACAACAAGTACAAATATGACTCTGGCATTGTCCATGTTGGTGTGAATGACCTGAGACGTACCTCCCTGGACTACATAAAAAGAGACATGGAAGAGCTCTCCGATCTTGTAGCCCAGGCAGGTATGACCCTAGCCCTGAGTAGCATTCTGCCATTGCCCCGAATGATACTGCAGTACAAGGACAAAATGATTGACTTCAACAATTGGCTAAGCTTCTGGTGTCATTCTAAGTGGATCCAGTATCTGTCTGCTTGGAATGACATGGTCAACAGACCATGATGCTTTGCCACAGATGGCCTGCACCTGTCGCCCCTGGGATTCTGGATACTGGCTAAGGCTCTTGCTGCCCCTATAGTGCCTTTTTTAGGCAAGGTTCAAATAACAAATTCACCACCGTAACAGGAACAGGCAAGCAAAAACTGAGGGTAATGCTACTCAATGCTAGAAGTCTAAATCTCAAAATGCACTCACTCGAGGCACTCCTTAAAATGGAGAACATCGATATCTGTGCAGTGACTTGAGACCTGGTTCAAGGCTCCAGAGAGCACCCCTGCACTACCGGGCTATAACTCATATCACACTTTTCGGCCATGTCACCTTGACTAAAACATCAAAGGCGGAGGTGTGTCCATATTCATTAAGGATATCCACACCTCCAGGCTAGTTGCTCAGCATAATGCATCCGAGGTTATCCAAGTGCAACTAACTCTGGGCAAAACTACAATCCAAATTATAGCTTGCTACAGATCCCACACCATGCCCCAGGATTCCCACTCCCCTTTTCTTGATGTACTGGAAAATATTAGGGTTCAACCAAACACCCTAATAATGGGTGACTTCAACTACCCCACCATTAACTGGGAAAACTACTCATGTACCAACTCCTTAGCTCAACGCTTTCTGGAATTCATAAACTCCAATGCCCTGGATCAACTTATCCACACTCCCACCAGGGGCAACAATATCCTAGACCTAGTCATTACCAACATGAGTGACCGGTGTTCCTCACCTGTAGTCAACTCCTCGTTGGTCCGATCTGACCATAAGCTAATCATCCTTGATATCCACCCCCACCCCGACCCCCATTAAGGAAACCACGGTAAAAAAATTCTCCAAAGCCAACTTCATGCTTCTTAAGACAGAAGTGGTGAACTTCATGACACCAATGCAGATGGACATTACAGTTACAACTGCTGAATCCTACACAAATGCACTCTATAAGCACTTGCACGAGTGCATGGATCATGCTATCCCATACAGAACCAAGACGCTATCCTCCAAAAAAAGAAAGCCAATCTGGTGGTCCCCTGCCATAAACAAACTGTTCAACAGAAGGAAGAAACTGTTGCAAAAGAGAGTAAAATCCCATGAGTGGAGGAGTTCCCTGGTCAGCCTCAGTAAGAAGCTGAGATCCCTTACAAGATCCTCCAAAGCAAGCTATGAAAACAAAATTGCCACTATTAAGGGCAACCACAAAGCATTCTATAGGTATGTCAAGAATCTTGATGGCAACACTCACATCTGCTCTGAGTTACAGCACAAAAGCACGAAAATTACAGAACCAACTGATATTGCCAACATCCTGGCAGATAGGTTCAGTGCTAACTTTACCCCCCTCTCACCCCCTAAAGGGCCCATATCTATGCAGGTAGAATGCAGAGTCCCTGTAATCACAACTATGCAGGTAAAAGCTGCACTCTCTAAAGCCAAAAACACAGTATCCATGGGACCGGACAACATCCCAGGCTGCGTTTTACATAAACTTCAGAATGAACTGGCTCCCCACTTAAGCACCATGTTCAATAATAGCCTCGCATCAGGCTTTGTGCACACTGAATGGTGCACTGCAACAGTTATCCCACTCCACAAAGGGGGAGCCACCACTGATCCCGGGAACTATCGACCTATTAGCCTGATGAGCCTGGTCTGCAAGGACATAGAAAGTATCATCATGGAACTCATAAGCAAAGACATTGGTAACCTCCAAACTCTGGATCCCACCCAGTTTGGGTTTGTGAAAGGCAGATCATGCCTCCTGAACCTGATCGACTTCCTTGAGGCAGTCAGTAAAGCCATAGATGGGGGTAAGGTGGTTCACACAGCCTATCTTGACCTCGCCAAGACTTTCGACACCATCTCCCATTCTGGAATTATAGCTAAACTCACTAAACTAGGTATAAATCCCTACGTCACAAGATGGGTTGCCAAGTGGCTCACTGACAGAACCCACACTGTAAAAGTTGCAGACTCCAAATCTGACCTCAAAGCAGTGACAAGTGGAGTACCACAAGGGTTCCATCCTGAGACCTCTCCTGTTTGGTATCTACTTCTCTGAAGTACAGGCTAATACAGAAGGCCTCTGGCTAACGACGTTCACAGATGACTGCAAACTAGGAGCCATAGTCAAGTCCCCAAATGATGTGGACTTCCTACAGAAGGGCCTCGCTGAGACAGATGCCCGGTGTCAGAGCCATGGCCTCAAGCTCAATGCCAAAAAGTGCAGTGTCATCCCCTTTGGTAAAAGCTGAATGTGTGATAAGAGACCTTGGGACCCAGGTGGGCAGTAGTCTCTCCTTTGATAGTCACATCACCACAGTAGTCAGGACGTCCTTCTATGTGGCACACCTCATCATAAAAGGGTTCTCATCCAGTAAAAAAGAGGTCATTGTTCCCCTCTACTCGACACTCATTAGATCCATTATAGAGTACAATGCCCCTTTTGGAATGTACCTCACAAGACATCTGCAGCAGCTGGTAAGGCCACAGAAGTAATTCACAAAGAGGATTACTGGCCTCAAACAAATGCCCTACACTGACCACCTCAAAAAACTCCAGCTTTACTCGGTAGCATATCACCTACTCCGAGGTGATCTCTGCCTAACATATAAAGCTATGTCAAACCCAGAGCTGTTGGACATGCTACACCTAAAGAAATCCCAATCCCTCCAAGCTACATGCTCTAGGGACCTAAACCTTGTCACCACAATAAACAGGACATGCTGAAGGGATAGATTCCTGTTCCAGAGACTTCCCATACTCTAGAACAGGCTGCTCATCTATGTCAAGCAAAATTCTTCATTAGCACTCTTCAAGAAAAATCTTGATGAGTGTATGGGAAATAGGAAATACACCCTGAGGATCACTTCTGTGTCTCTGCTCGACAGTGGCACAGGAAAATAACTTTCCTGGGTGGTGTAAGCCAGGGAACCTTGTTAGCCTGGCAGACGTAGGCCCTTGGGCCAATAGCCTAGTACCTACCTATGAACCTATGAGACTTGGAATGTGTGTTTGTCTGACTTCACATCCCAGTGTAAGCCAATACTTCTTTGCATAGGTAGCATATCCACTCCTAGATCTAAATCTTTCAATTCCTTTGCCCAGTTGTCTTGATGGAAGACCTTCATCACCTACTTACTATTGGATGGAATTGTATGAAGCCTGAAGTTGGCCTTAGACAAGAGCTGCTGAGTTCTTTTGGGCAAATCACTGGCTTCTCTCACCAATGGCAAAGATGTAAGTCCATCATCCACATAAAAGTCTCTTTCTACAAGCAGTCAAACATTGGAGCTAACTTCCTTCTCTCCTTCTCTAGCTGTTCTTCTAAGCTCATATGTTGTTACTGCAGGAGATGGATTGTTACCAAATACGTGGACTTATGGACTCTCATATGATATTCTGTGGCTTCATTGTTGATGTCTTTGTTGCAATACCATAGGAATCTGAGGTAGTTTCTGTGGTCTTTATGAACAATGAAACAATAAAACATCTGCCAGATGTCAGCTGTAACTGCAATGGGTTACTTACTGAACCATATCAGCACTCCAATGACGTTGTTGGTGAGGTCTGGCCCTGAAAGAAGAACACTGTTAAGAGCTATATCTCTAGACTGAGCACTAGCATAAAACACTCAGATTTCATCTGGATGGTAGACACCAAACAATGGAAGATACCAACTTTCCTCTACTTCATTCAGTGGTGAAGCTGGCTCAGCATGATTGTTATCAAGCATTTTCTGCATAAATGTTATGAAGTGCTTACTCATCTCTGGTTTGCTCTTTAATGTTGTCCTCAATGCAGTGAACCTTGACATGACTTGTTCTTGATTGTTTGGCAGAATAGGACTTGGAGTATGAAAGGGTAAAGGAGCTACCTAACTATTGGAGCTATTCTTGAAACATTCTCTATTCATTATATTGATGAATTCTCTATCTTCAACAGAAGGAGCTATCTTATTCTCATCAGCAGTAGATTGGAAGACTATGTCTCCAAGACTGTCTTCAGGGATTGTATGGATGAATTCTTGTATGTCATCAAATACCTCTGTGAGCATATTAGCTTTCTCTTTTACATAATAGTGGCATGGACATTGTCTGAAGTAAGATGGATGCCCCTTTCCAAGCACACTGGTCCTGTAAGAATGGATGCTGCAGGATTTAAACATTTTATTCATGCAGACACGTCCCACAATAACCCATCCTAAATCAAGTCTTTGAGCATAGGAAGCATCATTACGACCATTGCAAAACTAGAGTACCGTGTGAACTCTCTGAATATCTCTGCCAAATAGAAGCAAGATGTTAACATACTTGTCAAGTCGAGGAAGCTAATCAGCTGTGTGCTTCAGATGAAGATGGTGCTGAGCAGTTTCAGGTGTGGGAATCTTTTCTCTATCATTCGGCAACTGATTGCATTTGATCAGTGTAGGAAGTGGAAATTGAGTGTTGCCTTATAAGCTAGCACAGTAAAGCTGTTCCCTCTTCTGCATGTAGTATTCACCAGGCCAGTGCTTGTACCCAACATGTACGGTGCCGAGTTACCTTTTATGTTAAACAAATCAAAGAACTCTTTACTTGCAAAGCAACGGTTATTCTGGTCATCTAAGAGAGCAAACATTTTAACAGTTTTCTCTTTATGTCCTTCAGGGAATACTTAAGCAAGGCATACTTTAGCACAGACTTTCCCACAAGGATCTTCTGTATATACTTCAGTACACTTAGGAGATACAGCTGTTGATCCTAGCTTAGAATTCTCCGTCATACCTAAACATGGGGTTAGAGCTTTCTTGAGGAGAATTTGGATGTAGAGCTGTAATATGTTTATCACTATTACAATCAGAGTACTTGATAATAGCTCTACAGTCCCTAGTAAAGTGTGCTGTTGAAGCACAGCACCTCTACTAAACTTCATACTTTTTAAAAAGTTCCTTGTGCTGGTGTAAGGATTTTCCTCTAAACATGTGACACTTCTCAAGGGAGTGGGACTTTTAATGTAATAGACAATGGCAATTTGGATTGTCAACTTTCTCATCTGTCAGGTCATTGTTGACAGATGAAGTGTTGTGCACAGCTCCTGTCTTGTGGACAGAAATAACATTCCTCAAGTTCTTGTGCTTAACATTTAAATTCTTATGCCTTGCAGGTGTTGAAGGCAGGGCTTATACCTCATTAATTGAGAAGCTTGGATTGTGCATTGCCCTGACTATATCTCTCTAATGCATTCAGAGAAGAAAGAACAAGGCAGCAATTTGACTTGATTTTGTTGCTTGTTCCTGGAACCTGCTAAAGTCCACTTTTCCTGAATACTGTATGGCAATTTTGCAACCGCAGACTTCAGACAATAAGGAGTATCTAAATGACTAAGACCTGGTAGCTATGGATCTGATTTGGCAATCTCAAGTTCAATAAGATCATCGATTTCTTGCAGCTTGTGATTGTCTTTAATGGGCAATTTAGGAAAGTTCTACAATCTTTTAAATAGAGCAAGCTCAGTAACTTCTGAACTTCCATCTGTTTGATGTACTCGATCCCAAGTAGTGGTGAGACCCTTGCATGGGTCATCACTATGGATAGTTTTCAGTTTTTTAGCATAATCAGCTGATTGAGGCCCCAGCCATCTTATTAATAAATCCAATTATTTTGAGGGTGAGATGTCCAAATCTTGAATTGCTGCCTTGAAGCCAGATCTCCAGCTCCAATAATTCTCTGGGTGGTCATCAAATTTTGTGAGCCCAGTGTTAATGAGCTCTCATAGGATCATGTACCTTGCAAAGTCTGACATGTCAGTTCTTAAACCTTTCATATCCATGGGCATTCCTTGAGCAATACTGTCGATGATAGAACCCAGTCGAATATAGCATCATACTTGAATGACATAGGAGTGAATGCAGTTGCAAATAGGTTTAATATCAGGATGTCTAGTTGCACATCTTGCTAATGAAAGCTGTGTCTCAGCAAGCATATTTTTGGTATTAAGAGGCTTGTTGAGATTTTGGTTATCCAAATCTGCAAAGAACTGAGAAGTGGTATAAGCTGGCTTGTGTGTGAAGCTTTCCCTGGTAGGCATAATACCATTATCTACATTCTGACTTAAGACAAATTGTAAAGTTCATTTCGCAGGATCTTTCAAGGCAGTTAAGCTGGGACAGTTGGTGACTACCCCTTTTTCTGCAGCTTGTTCTAAGATGCTCAGTTTAGTTAAGACCGCTGCTGCCTCATGTTCCTTTTTGGAGGACTTTTAACTGGGCTTTGCTTTGGCCTGCTGTGTGAAGCATCGGCTTTAAGAGCAGCTTCCCTTCTGATGCAGGAAACTTGATCCCTTGTCACTTCTGCTTCTGCACAGGCTAAAGTTAGCTGTCTGCATAAATCAGATTTTTGAAGGAGGGATTGGGATTTCTTTAGATGCAGCATTTCTAACAAAGCTGGGTCAGACATGGCTTTGTAAGTCAAGCAGAGATTGCCTCTTAGTAGAAGATATGAGACAGAGAATAGCTGGACTTTTTTGAGTCTGTCCATGTAGGACGTGTTTAAGGCCTAGGATCCTCTTTGTGAGGTAATTTTGTGGCCTTTCCAGCTGTTGCATGTGTCTAGTGAGGTACATGCCAAATGGGGCATTGTACTCAATGACTGGCCTAATGAGGGAAGAGTAGAGCGAGATGATAACCTCTTTCTTCCTGGATGCAAAACCCTTGGTAATGAGATGTGCCACATAGAAGGACTTTCTGACCACAATGGCAATGTGGTGGTTGAAGGTGAGGTTACTGTCAGCCTGTGTCCCCAGATCTCTTATAACGCATTCAGTGTTCAGTGAGATATTATTTATGTAGTAATTAGTGCGAACTGAATTTTTCCCAAAGGGGGATGATGATGCATTGTTTGGCATTAAGCTTAAGGCCATGGTTTCGACACCAGTCATTGGTCTCAGTGAGGCCTTTCTGTAGGATGTCTACATCACTTGGGGAATTAATAATGGCTCCCAGCTTGCAATCATCTGTGAACTTGGTCAGCCAGAGTCCCACCGTGTTGGCATGGACTTCTGAGAAGTAGATGCCAAACAGGAGAGGACCCAGGACCGATCCCTGTGGGACTCCACTCATGACTGGTCGGCAGTCTGACTTGGAGTCTGCTATCTTCACACTGTGGGTTCTATCTCTGAGCCAATTTGCAACCCACCTAGTGATATAGGGGTTGATGCCTAGTTTGGTGAGTTTATCAATAATTCCTAGGTGAGGAATGGTATCAGAGACCTTGGCCAGATCAAGGTAGGCTGTATGAACTGCCTTGCCCTCATCCACAGCTCTGGTGACTGACTCAAAAAAGTCAACCAGGTTGAGCAGGCATGATCTGCCTTTCACAAAACAAAATTGCGTGGGATCTAGATTTTGAAGATTACCTATATCCTTGTTAATTAGGTCCATGATGATGCGTTCCATAGCCTTACATATCAGACTCATCAGGCTAATGGGTCGATAATTCCCAGGTTCTGTAGTTGCTTCCCCTTTATGGAGAGGGATGACTGTAGCAGTGTGCCATTCAGTAGGAACAAAGCCTGAGGTGAGGTTATGATTGAACAGGGCACACGGCTGTAGTGCCAGTTCACTTTGTAGTTCATCATCCAGGGATATTGTCAGGTCCCATAGAAGCTGTATTCTTGGCCTTGGATAATGCAGCTTTAACCTGTGCTGAAGTAATGCTGGGTGCCTGGCATTCCTCCGGTATTGTGATTGGTCCTTTAATGGAAGAGAGAGGGGTAAAGTTGGCACTGAATCTGTCAGCCAGTATGTTGGCAATATCTGTTGGCTCAGTATAGGAGGTACCATTGTGCAGTAACTCGGAACAAACCTGGGTATTGCCATGGAGATTCTTGATATAACTATAAAAGGCTTTGTGGTTGTTTTTAGTGTCTGCTACAAATTTTCCTTCATAGCTGGCTTTAGAGGTTTTGATGAAGGATCTCAACTTTTTGTTGAGGCTAATAAGGGAGTTTTTCCAGTCCTAGGACTTCACCTTTTTCTGCAACAGTTTCTTCCTTCTGTTGTAGAGTTTATTAATGGCAGGGGACCACCAGATTGGCTTCCTTTTTTTGGAGGAGAGTGTCTTGGTTCTGTTGGGTATGGCTAGCTCCATGCATTTATGTATGTGTTTGTACAGTGCATCGGTGTATAATTCAACAGTCATGCATCTATTTTCCATTGACATGGGTGCTGTGACATTAGCCACCTCTATTTTAGGAGCCCAAAGTCAGCTTTGGAGAAGTTTTTTCATGGAGCCCACCTTTGCTGGGGGTGTGGGTGAGATGTGGATTTCCACGGTGATTAGTTTGTGGTTGAATCTAACCAGGGAGGAATTGACTATTGGTATAGAGCAACAGTTGCCCATATTAGTAATAACCAGGTCAAGGATGTTGCTTCCTCTAGTAGGGGTAAGCATGAGCTGGTCCAGGGCATTGGAATTGATGAATTCCAGAAACCGCAGGGCCCGTGTATTGGTGCATGAGTAGTTTTCCTAGTTGATGGAGGGGTAGTTGAAGTCACCTAGTATGAGAGTATTGGGTTGGACCCTAATAGTTTCCAGGGTGCTTAGGAATGTGGAGTGAGAGTCTTGGGACATGGTTGGGGGCCTATAGCAGGCTATGACCTTACCCAATGTTACTTGTACCAGGGGTATCTCAGATGCATTATGCTGGGCTACTAGTCTGGAGGTGTGTATATCCTTTATGAATATAGAGACACCACCACCTTTGGAGCTTCAGTCCATGTTCTGGGGCCAAAAGGTGTGGGATAAGTTATAGCCTGGTAGCGCAGGGGTGCTTTCTGCTGCTTTAAACCAGGTCTCCGTTACACACAAATGTCAATGTTCTCCATTTTAAGGAGTACTTTGAGCAAGTGCATCTTGAGATTTAAACTTCTAGCATTGAGCAGCATGACCCTCAGACTACATTTATTTATAGCTGTTACAGTGGTAATTTGTTTTGTGGAACATCAGCTAAAAAGGTAAATTCGGGGGTGAGAGATGCAGGCTGTCTCTGGTAAAGCATCGAGGTCTGTCAGTCATGTCATCCCAAGCAGACAGATACTGGATCCCCTTAGAATGACACCAAAAACTTAGGCAATTGTTGAAGCCAATCATTTTCTGCTTGTACTGCGATATCATTCTGGGTGATGGTAGTATGCTGCTCAGGGCTAGGGCCATACCTGACTGGGCCACATAATCTGAGAGCTCCTACATGTCTATTTTCATGTAGTCCAGGGAGGTGTATCTCAGGTCATTCACACCCACATGGACAGTGACAGAGTCATACTTGTAGTTGTTGTGGAGTGACCTGAGTGCATGTGTTATGTGTTGGATTCTGGCACCTGATAGACAGCTGACTGTTACCTTCTCCTTATTCAACCTAGTGAGTGGGATATCAGTGTGCCTCACTATCGAGTCACCTATGATTAGTGTACTGGGCAAGCTATTTTGCCTTAGGGGCTTAGGTTGAGGGGCACACTGTGTAGGTGAGCTATGTGCCTTGTGGTTTGTGCTGTGTTGTGGTGGTTGAGTGCATTTCTGCCTTGGAGGTCTCTGCTCTTTGGGTAGATTTCTATTAAAAGCCTCCATGAAGGTGGGTATGTGGTTTGTGGTTTTATGTGAGAGCTGTGATGGTGGGTGTTCTGGAGGGCTATGTGTTGCATATGGTGTGGTGCAGGTGTTGACCTTCTCCTCTTCACCAGCTATTCTGGTCTTGGCTTGAGAGTGCATGGCTTCCAATTTGGATATATAACTGCATCTCTCACAAGTCTCAGTGTTGGGAGATAAGAGGAGAGGGTTGTCTGTGTACATGAGGCAGTTGCTACACTGCCTCAGAATGCCAATGTTCACCAGGTTAATAGGAGAAAGCACAGGGAACTGACCTTTAGATATGCCAGAAGGGATGGTCATTATTACTAAGTACTGGAGCTGTTTCCTTATATATTCCTTTTACAGGAAAAATGTCACTGAAGGTATCTGAGTCTGTACAGAGCACTGCCAAACACTTGAAGGGAAACTAAAATGTAGACCATGAATATTTAAGGATGACGTATTTAGGCCGATATTCTGAAGTTAGAAAGAAATTAAGCAGTACTTACTGAAAAATAAAGAATTAGCTTGTCAACAATGATGAAAAGAGGGGAGTCACATGAATAGCTACTGCCTGGCTACTACTAATGCTGGTCTCAGCACAGCTTCACTCTGTTGGGATACAATACTCCTTTGCTTCTTCTCTCACCAGAAGCAAAATTATAGCACCAATCCCAAGAAGAGAAGCAGGCCACGGCCTGTTTGGTTATTCCACAGTCTTGTCCCAGATGATGCAAGGGTCTGCAGGCTTGTAGCCTTTTTCTGGTAGATGCCTCAAATAGCAACTAGTCCAGTCAGGTGCATTAAACACTCTCCAACTAGAAAGACTCAGAAAACAGTGCATTCTGCTTCTACTCTCACTGGGATCAGAATATAAGCACAGATTCCAAGCTGTCACCTATAAAGCAGTTATTAAGCTTTCTGGTGATCAGCAGTCTCCAGGAAATAATGTAACTGCACTCATTCTCTCACCAGGAGAAAACAGAAGCACTAATCCCAAGATGACTACTGAGAGGCAGAATTTGGGCTCTCCAATAACTGGTGGTCTTACAATAGATGCTTAAAGGTAAGATGAAAAGAAAATGGTTTATCCTAAACACTGCAGTGTGCACTAGAGGAGTTAGATGTGAAAGTAGGTAACTTAAGTTTTACCTGTCTAAAACTTTAAGTTTTAGTGGAGAGCCACTATTTTTAAAGGAGCAAGATAGATTAAAAGGGGGTGGTCACTTTTGTATTCTGGTACTATGGAATAAGTAGGATGGCCAATAAATGTAAATAGTTGAAGGGGAGTGATTTCACAAAATGATAATTTTGTGCTTACTCAAACCAGCCAGCAAAAGCAGAGAGGAAATGAGATATATAGTCTAATTAACATAAGGGACAGGCAACTAAAAAGACAGTGGTATTTAAGAACACAACAGTAACTGGGTGGGACACATTTCTGCCTGACTCACAAGAGACAGAACTGTAGTCTCTTTTCAAGTTTTAATATTCAGTTTAAAGCAGAATACAAGTAAAACACAGTGTAAAGAAAACAAATCACAGTATACAAAATAGAAAAAGGTAATAAAGCAATATAAAATGCAACAAATAAAAAGCAAACTGTAGCAGAGTCTGGGTGAGCCTTTCCAGTAAAGCTCTGAAATGTTTTATTTTACCCCTTAAATAGAAGGTTTGGTTCCTAGCTGATACCCCCTTAGTTCACAGATGATTAACCTTAACTGACCTGTTCTAACTTATGTGTGACTCCTTAATTGACCTGTTCAAATTTCTGTCTGACTCACGAGAGAGAGCTGTGGTCTGTTTTCAAATTTTAATATACAAGTAAAAGCAGAATACAAGTAAAACACAGTGTAAAGAACACAAATCACAGTATACAAAATAGAAAGAAGCATTAAAGTAATACAAAATACAGCAAATAAAAAGCAAACTAACCTTTCCCTCCCAGCAAACTGTAGCAGAGTCTGGGTGAGCCTTTCCAGTAAAAACAACAGAAGCAAAGAGAGACAGAAAGTTCCAGTTGTTTAGCAACACAATAAGTTAGATATGCAGTCCCAAGAGCAGACAGCATTTTAAACTCCAGAGGTTTCAAGTAGTACACAGAAACAAATGCTTTCAAAAGACTGCTAATATAGCATAATTTCAGATGTGACTATCTTCTGAGCAGAAGAAAAAACATGTCCTTTCCTGAATAGACGTCATTCTAGTAGCAAACAGCATAAATGCAGGCATGCCTCTGTAATGAAGTTTAAACAATTACTGAAGTTTAAGAAAACAAGCGTTGCAAAACAGACTTTTGATTAGCCCCAGGCTTTAAATGAACAGGCCTCAAAATTTGCCTTTTTACTATTTCATCCCTGATTGTTGTGCAAGCAGCATGTGCCTCTTCAGAACTGGTCTTTACAGAGTGTGCAGTGTCCATTAGTAGAAAAGAACAAATGTAGACAGTTTATTTCACAAAAACAGACAAGGGATAGGAATCAATATACTTTGATGCAGACTTCAGAGAAGGTGAAGGCATATAAAGGATAAAAGATGTATTTCCATAACTAAAAAGGCAATAACTTGACAAACCTGATACATTGAGTTAAAATATGAAACTAAACAGCACAGACAGGAAAAGGAGGCCAGAAAGTGCCAATATTACAAGTAGAAAGGGGAGGATGGAACATACCGAGTACATCAAACTAAATTTCTAAAACAGTCTGCCATGGCAGCACAGCAGTGGTACAGCCACTTGTTTTCCATGTAAGTATAGACCTGTTCAGCTAATCAGCAAGTCTTCCAGTTAATATGACAACAAAATTCAACACAGCACAGCATAATATAACAACATAGCAAAATAATACATAGGATTATGATTGGTTCTCTAATTGTTGTATGTTCATGAAATGGATGTCAAGAAATTTACTTTTGAGAATGGATTGAAGCCAAACTGATGAGGTAATTTTTAACATCCATTTTTCAGTAAGATAAAAATATGTGGTTATGGTCAGAGACACCAACTGTAATTCTTTGTGGTACATGGGCAGACAACCACTTCATTTACCAACAGTTGCAGAGACTGAGAAAAAAGTGTAGGAACTTTAACTGATGTAGCTTGAAAACTATAATTCTTTTAGTATTGCCATATTGCCACTCAATTCTTTATAGCACATGGAGCTTTAGCTAATACAGTTTACAAGATAAAAAAAGAATGTGTAGGAACATGGACTGTTTTACAACTCTGAAAGCAGTAACACACAGTGTTGCTTCACAAGAGCTAGAAGCAAAATGTATATCAGTTTATGTAACTGCTTTAAAAGCTGTAATGCATTTCATGCTGCCCCTGAAAATACATAAAATAATAAGTATGGCAGCAGAAAGTGTACTACATGTTTAAAGTTACTGCTCTCTGCTAACTGCTATTTATGCTATAGCTGGAGACTAGAGCATAACAGTGGTGAAGCATACTTAACAAAACTTCGTGTAGCCCATTTCTTACACCAGAAAGGTGAATAGTGAGTGAATGTGTACTGCATAACAAAATGTAATACAGCTTAACGTAACACAAAACAACATAGCATAATGTGACATAACAGCAACTTTACACTAGTCCAAACCATTTTTTTTCATCCTACCTGTGTTAAAGCTTGATAGCTAGGAGGCGTATTGTCTTTCTCTAATACTGATTCTGTACACATTCAAAAAGAAATTCATCCCCTTATATTCTATGAGCAAATCTCATTTTAAGTTATCTAGGTGTATAAAAAATAACAAACCCAGCTGCCTTAGTCTAACATCATAAGGGAGGCAGACAAGTCCCCTGCTTTTTTCTCTGTTTTACTAGCATTACCTTGCTGGTACTCACAAAGTGCACTAAATCTCTACATTGAATCTTTATGAGAGAACTCATTAACATTGTATACAGTGGTATACTCAAACTGCCAGTATCAAATAGGATTCTTAATTCATTGCATTAATCAACTTCATTCACCTTACTGTAGTTCCAATAACTTGGAACACTATAAAATCTCATCATTTATATTTGATTGAAATTCAGCTGAAGTTGCTTCAATCATATCCCATCAAAAGTTAGTTGTAGAAACCTTATGCCTTAACTTGATATTCTTAATTAATAATACATTTATCAAGTTTAATATTATCTCCATATTTTATATATAAAATATACCCTGAGATACTACACTCACTCAACTATACTACAAATAGTTTTGGTCCTGATATCCTGAGCCCTGTGAGACACCCTTTTTTATACATATAAACCTGCCCTTTTTATCACTGACTTTTACCTGCATTGTTCTGTAACTCCTCCTGTCTTGGATCTCCTTGACTACAACAGGAATGACCTCCATCAGATGCAACAACCTGCTTCAAGATATTTTGGCCTTTGTTAGCTGTTCCATGGTCTGATTTTTCCCCCATATGACTCTCTTTGCAGATCGTCATGTTTAGTGACTTGTAAAATATTTTTATTTTTTTCTGTAACAGTACCATCTGAATGCCTTTCTCTACCATAATCCTTTGTCAGTGAATAAGTCATAGTAACAGATATTAATATTCTATATGTCTCAGACAGTTTTAATTTTTTCATGATTTCAATATATATATATGTATGGGTCTACTTCACATAATCGAACATCCAAATGCTCGACTTTCATATGGTCGAGACCATATGACTGAACATTTGAATGTTCAAAAATGTGAAAAAAAAAACAGTGCTAGCAGGGGGGAAAGCCCCCTTGCACCCCTCACCCCCCCATTGAAATATGCCAACTCCGACATCACACTACATTACGGTAAAGGGAAATCTTCCCATTCCGCGCTCTATGGAAATCCCCATTCAGACCGTTTCAGCTTTTAAAAGTTCGATCATATGGTTTCAGCCATATGAAAGTCGAGCTTTTAAAAGTTCGACCATCTGAAGGGAACCTATATATATATATATATATATATATATATATATATATATATATGTATGTGTGTGTGTGTGTGTGTGTGTGTGTGTGTGTGTGTGTGTGTGTATGTGTGTATGTATATATATATATATATATATATATATATATATATATATATATATATATATATTGACATTTTTAACCGGGTTGGTTCAACTGGGCTTGGGGCCTATTTTCAGTGGAGACCCGAGGAGAAAAGCTCCATTAATAGAAAGTTACAGAAAAATTACAATTCAAATGATTTTTTTTTTTGTAAATACATATATGAGAGACAATAGACAAAAATTCAAAAACAGATAAGTTACAGAGCAAGAATAAGAACATTGTAGAATGCATGCATATATATATATATATATATATATATATATATGTATATATATATATATATATATATATATATATATATATATATATATATAAAGTTATATCTATATCATATATATATATATATATATATATATATATATATATATATATATATATATATATATATATGTATATACTATGCAGTCCGCATGCATGGTTCACTCCTTTCTGCACCAGTGGTTAGCTGGTTCACCTTCCTGCTCTGATACCCCTTCCCTCAGTCTTATTGGTAATATGACAGGGCTTCTTCTCACTCACTCCTTTCTTTCATTCCTCCTCTTGTCATCTTTGTTTTTTTTATGTTTCTCCTTGCCATGTCTGGAAATATTCTATTTATCATTCTCCTTCCTTAGCAATGTTTTTCATGTTTAAATACCTTCCTTTTCTGCATGCTCCCCATGTGATGACAACACAGAATTTCTGAACAAACTAAACACCTACTTCAGCAGATTTGATATGGACAATAACACTGTGGCAAGTAAGCTGCCTGTCGAACAGGGTGAAGAGGTGCTATGCCTAAGAACATGTAATGTTCTGAAGACCCTGAGGCAAGTAAACCCAGGAAAAGCAGCTGGTTCTGATAATATTATGGGAAGGGTTCTAAGAAACTGTGCTATCCAACTGTCCACTGTACTAACAGATATATTCAACACATCCCTGCAACTAGCCATTGTACAAAGTTGCTTCAAAAATATGACAATCATTCCCTTACCCAAGAAATCCTAACCAACAAGCTTAAATGATTACCGGTCAGTTGCTCTTACATCAGTAGTAATGAAGTATTTTGAGCGGTTAAGAACCATATCTCTTCAAGGCTACCTGTAACCATGGATACATTACAGTTTGCTTATAGATCTAACTGCTGCATGGCTGATGCAATAGCTATAGCACTTCATGAATCCTTGGCACACCTAGAGAACAAAAATTGCTGTGTCAGAATGCTGTTCATTGATTTTAGTTCCTCCCTTAACACTGTCATCCACCAGAATTTAATATTGAAGCTGATCCAGCTGGGCATCAACACCCCCCTCTGTAACTAGATACTGGATTTTCTCATCAACAGACCTCCATAAGTGTGTGTGGGAAATAACAGTTCAATCAGCATTACATTGAGCATCGGTGTCTGTCAGGGCTGCATCCTGAGTCCTCTGCTGTTCACCTTGTTGACGCATGACTGCATGGTCAAGCATGCATAAAACAAAATAATGAAGTTCACGGATGATTCAACTGTCATAGGTCTTGCCAGAAATGGCGAGAAAACAGCTTACAGGGATGAAGTGGAGCATCTGACAGGCTGGTGTGACAGCAACAATCTTGCCTTAAATGTAAGCAAGACCAAAGAATTAATAGTGGACTTTAGGAGAACTCAAGAGATACAGCAGCCTCTGGAAATTAAGGGGGTGGCAGTGGAAAGAGTCAAATATACCAAGTTCCTAGGGGTGCACATCTCAGATGACCTAGCCTGGTTGACTCATATTAGCCACACAGTGAAGAAAGCAGAACAACGTCTGCACTTACTATGGAAACTGAGGAAGGCAAACCTGTCTCAGTTCATCCTGAAAGCCTTCTACAGGGAGATCATCGAGAGTGTCATCTCAAATAACAACATAGTTTGGTATGGTAACTGCAAAACATCTGACCACAGGGCTCTCCTGAGGGTATTGAGGACAGTGGAAAAGTCATTGGTTCCTCGCTGCCATGCATGGATGAGTGTGGGAAGGGCTAGGAAGATAATTGATGATCTCATTCACCCTGCCTATGAGTGAATGGGTTCTTGGGCAAGCGGTATTACAGGTTACACTGCAAAACATCTAGACTGAACTGGAGCTTCTTCCCTCTATCCATAAGGCTGCTGAACAGGCATGACAGCAAATAATCAAAACCAATCCTAAGAAACAGGTGTGTCTCAGCTAAACCAAAGTAAAGTACTCAATACAAGGAACATGATTAGTTCACAAAAAGGTGTGTGTAGATGGAAGTATCTGAATGGCTATTTTATATTTTGAAACTAAGAAACTGAAATTTCATCGAACTGAAGAAGGCTAACAGCCGAAAGCGCTTTTCGTGTGTGTTTTACTAAATAAGCTCACCAGAGCGAGCTTTTTAGTTTGGGATTTATTTTAAAGCTTTTAAAGAAAACTGTTATTCAGAACTTATTATTGTGAACTGAGAGCGCATCAGCATAGCTGATGAGAGCCCTGTGGAAGTAAGCGTTGTTTTATAATTAATTTTTTGGGGTTTTAATGAGACTTGGACTAATGAAAAAGGGCTTCAGTTTACAGTTTGAAAGCATTTGCTAACTTGGCATCAATCCTGAAGTTTTTAAGGGAACTACTAACCAAGACTACAACTTAAGAGTGAAAGTAAGTTAGCACAGCTGATGAGAACTCTATGAAGTAAGTGCTGTCTTAATTGCTAAACAGACTTGCTGTTTCACTATATTTCTGAAAGATCTTGGAATTTATCATTTGTTTCAAGAAATGCGTACATATGCCTAACACGCTGTTATTTGTGGAGATTATTACAATCCAGCGTTTCAGCTTGGTGGTGCATAAATTCTCTTCTTATTTTTTGTTCTTGTTTGATGCACCTTTAGTACTTGGGAGTTTTTAATTAAGTTTTTTTTTAATTAAGTTACTCTCTCTATGACTGGTCACTTATAGACCCCTACATGGAGAGCTGTCTTGTATCCTGTATAATCAAGGAACAAACCTTCTTTAGTCTCTTATATTTCTGCAAGGCAAATGCCACCACTAACATTAGATCTAAGGATTTGAATTCTCCACCAACACATAAAAAAACATTGTTGAGGGACTTATTTACTACCAAACCTTTACTATATCTCTGGAATAAAGTGCCTTTATATGTTAAAAAGAGTGACACCATTACATCTTTCAAGGTTAACCTTGGTGATTGAAAGGGCATCTCCAAATTCAGACCTACTTGCTTTGCACTCCTTGAAGCGAGAGGTACATCATGAAGGTGGTTATCACCAAGGTACAAATGGTACACAACAATGGTTCACAACTTGCTTGCCTTGTCATTTCTATGATTTTATGATCCTATAATCCACATCCAGTCCAATGCCTGCAGTACTACAGAAACAACAACCTTCTGGTCTCCCAATCCCCCTACTTTCACTCATGAGCAATATCACAGGATAGTCAAACCTCTTCATCTTAGGTAGCTACTCCACCAACACCTGCAAAAACTAAGTCACTCTTGTCTGGGAAAGAACTATAATCTCTGATTCAAGCTGGCAACGTTATCTCCAGCAGTGAAAAAGAAGAACGCATTTTGGAGTTCACATTTGAAACTAACAGCACAGTTTTATCTAAAAGGATATAACTTTTATGTCTTTTTACTGGATGGTTGCACATTGATATCTTTCTTAAAAAACAGGTGGAGAAGGAGAGATGATACACATCTTTTGCAGAGTCCTTTTCCCACCTTAATCACCTTCAATGTAACTCTTAATCTTAAAGTTAAGGGACTGAATGACATACAGAAATAATCCTGGGCTCAAATCCTATTGTAGTCCGTCCCTCAAGACATGCTAGGGTACACAGTCATATATCTTGTAGAAGTTCACAAACACAGATAGACAGTTCTGGCTGCTGTTTTTTGATCCCTTAGCTGTCCAAAGCCAAGACTTGCTCTACTCTTCTCTGCTGATACAGAAGCCACATTGCTCATTCAAAATCAGAAGCTTGCAAATGGATGCCTTTTCATTTCCAGTGGCCTATCCTATGTTTTCCATGGGGGCTGAGGACCGTGATCTCTGCATAATGGGAACACATTTTATGAAGTGACATGATTCAGATGGCTTGGTGGTTAAGGTCTTTTCCTCCCATGCAAAAGGTACAAGGTTTGATCCTGACCTCCGACCAATGCTTGTTTGGAGTTTACATGTTCTCCCTGTGTCTCCGTGGGGTTCCTCCCATGTCTGAAAAAACATGCTGAGTGTTTCCATCTCAAACTCACCAATGAATGCAGCTATGGGCAGCAGCACAGACTTTTCATGGTGCCCTATATTGGGAAGAGTTGTACAGACCAACCACTTTGGGCATCTAATGTGGTGCGCAATATCCTCAAGATAGGAGAACATGGATCACAGACTGCACGCCGTGGCAGGGCTAGCCACTCGACTGTATAAAATATGGCTCTAGGTGATTCGGTCATGTTGACTAATGTCGCCAAAAAAGGTTATGGGTAGTTACCAATGATAAGTGGGTTGAGGAACTAGCCAACTCAGGAGGAGGGGTATATGTGCCCCTATTGGCCAGTGTGTGCCCGCCATAAAGCCCAGCAGCCCTGGGTCAATATGCTACTGGTGGCTGGTGTCTAGTTGCCCAGCCTGGGTTACCTGGAATAGCTCTGTTAAGCAAAAGCTGGACATAAAACCAACCAACCTGCCAAACATGAACTGAAAATAGCTATGCTTAATGTGGGTTCACTGACAGGATGCAGCTTGGAAGTGGATGACATGATGATACAGAGGAAGATGGACATCTTATGTATCCAGGAGAGAAGATGGAAGGGCAATGCAGCAAAGCCACTTGGCTTGGGATCCAGAGTCTGCTACTCAGGTGGAGGGCAGGCTAGAAATGGTGCAGGAATTGTGGTGAGAGAGAGGCTTCAGAAGACAGTAAGGGATATCATCAGAATTAATGACAGACTCATGGCAGTCAAACTCCAGTGTAATGATAGGGCATTAGTCCTAATCTCAGCCTATGCCCCTCAGCAGGGTTGTGATAGTGAGGAAAAGAGTGCATTCAGACAGCAGTTGCAGGACCTACTAGATAAAGCAGGACGACATGAACTGGGTGACTTGAATGCACATATTGGGACAGATAGAACAGGATATGAGGACTCCTGGGTCCACATGGGTGGGGCAACACGAATAAAGAAGGAGAAGCCATTCTAGACTTCTGTCTGGCAAATGGCTTGATAGTAGCCAACACGTGGTTCAGAAAGAGAGACAGTCACAAGATCACATACAAGAGTAGTCAACATGCAACTCAAGTAGACTTCCTCCTAGTAAGAAAAAGGCACTGGGGCAGAATCCATGATTGCAAAATCATCCCACAGTGAAACCGTCGGCCCATGGCATAAACCATTAGTTGCCACAATCAGCTGCAAACAGTGGTCAGAGAAGGCTCTAAGGTCAACAGAGACCAGACTGAAGACCGGGAAGTTGACTGGAGAGAAAGTACAACAGTTCAAGGACTTATTCAGGGCTCTAGCACTCCAAGAAGAGGAGGAAATAGGTAGAGTTGAAGAAGAATCGCAACGCCTAAAAACAGCATGTGTTAGGACTACAGAAAACATATGTGGTCGTGCCAGGTATGGAAATAACATACATAAGGAAAGCTGGTGGTGGAATGCAGAAGTCCAGGAAGTCATCAAAAGAAAAAAGGAGTGTAGGAAGAAGTGGGAGACAGAAAAGACTGACCAGGCTAGGAAGGACTACTGGTTGGCTAACAAAGAAGCTAAGAAAGAACTTGCAATAGTAAAGAATAGGGCATCGGAGGCACTGTACCAACTTCTGGAAAGGGACTCAGTAAGTGGCACAAAGAAACTGTATCAGGTCACAAGGCAAAGACAGAAAGATAAAGAAGATAGTCAGGCACCCTTCATAAGGGATGCCAGAAACAACGTTCTCACCAGTCCACAGGACATCAAAGGCAGATGGAAGGAGTATTTTCAGCAGCTTCTGAATGAAGAAAACCCCACAGAAGCTGTACTGCCCCAGAAACAGCATATGATGAGAGAAGAAGAGGAGCCCACCCTAGAAGAAGAATAGCAGTAAGGAAAATGAAGTCAGGGAAAGCAGCAGACTCAGATGAGGTCTCAGCAGATTTGATAAAAATTCTGGGTGAGATAGGGGAGAAATTGCTATTGAGGGTACTTATAACAGTGTGGAGTGAAAGCCATATCTCAGATGACTGGAGAGTAAGCATACTCATGCCAGTGTACAAGAACAAAGGGGACAGCCACAACTGTGGGCAATACAGAGGTATCAAATGCTTGTAACATTGCATGAAAGTTCTGGAGAGGGTGACTGATAAACGTATAAGCAGAATAGTAGAAATTAAGATGGGAGATGAGCAGTATGGAGTCAAACAACAATGCAGCACAACTGACCTAATATCTGCAGTGAGACAAATAGTTGAGAAGAAGCTAGAGATGAATGGTGGTTCAGGCAAATGTGGTGAAAAGCAGAAAATCTGATGAAGATTTGGGACTGACAGGAGGAAGGTAAGAGGAAACGAGAATGTCCAGTAAAGAGGTAGACGGACTGTGTGAGAGAAGACCTGCGACAGTTAGGCATGACTGTCAAAGAAGTCAGGAGTGTGGCATTAAATTGAGAGACATGGCAACAGTTTTACATTACACCCTGACAGCATGTACAAAATCGGAAAAAGGAAAAAAGGGGTTTGGTAATGATGATGATTTTGGATAAGGAAACCTATATTGATAATGTATCACCACATATACACTGTTGTAAGGAAGCCATTTTTTATCACATAGCTTATATCTAAAGGTATTGCATCCAGATATAGGGATATAATCATTCCACTCTACACATTACTCATTAGACCATTCATTCTATATAATGCTCCTTTCAGTATGTACCTCTCTAAACACTTATGACAACTTTAACAACTGCAATGCCTTTTCCCTAAAAAGAAATCAAGGACCTAAATCATAAAAACCATGCAGTGCATCTGAAAGCCTTGTCTCTCTCTTTTAGGTATCATACAGGCTACTGAGAGGCAACCTCTGTCTTGTGTGTAGAGCTTCAACAGACCCTATTACACATTCAGAAATCCAGTGATGTCATAAATACCTACTTAAGGGACCTCTAACAATTTTGCAAAATAGAACATGTTGGAGGGATCTGTTTGTATCACAGAGAATACCACTTCTCTGGAGCTATCTTCTATTCCACCTAAAAGAAAGTACTTGTCTTCTTCTAACACAACTTGGATGAAGAGATTGGTAACCACACATTCAACCCTGGATTATTACCCTTGTACCTCATGGACAGGGGAAACATGTTGTTTGTCCCATTTCTGGGTTATTCATATGAAAAATGTAAGGGATAAAAACTATCTTTGGAATGTTAGGCTAGGCTTCTTAAGATCCTCACATATCAATGGTTAGTAACTGCTTAAGAAACTAAAACTGGATGTTCCTCAATGTTGAGTCCTTTAATCCTCACTGTTTTCACTATACTTTTATTGTACAACGGTATGTCTAGTTAATGAAAACACTCTTTTATATTCAGAGAGTATAGTTAGCTAAAAATAAACAGCTATCAAAGCTCTGTTATGCTGTCAAAGATATAGGAGTACAAATCATTGTGGGAAAGACCAAAGCAATGTTATTTGGAAAGCAGAAATATCTTAGCATATTCAGAAGAAAATGGAACATATCTGGGCCAGTTGGAACTCCAGTGAAAAATGTTAAGATTTAAAAATACTTTGTATTCGGACATGATCAAACACTGATAATCTCCGTTTATATTTAGGAATCTCCTGACAAGGCAAGCTAGTTATTTTATTGGGAAAAGGATTCTACTTCCCGCACTCGAATATGTCTTTCTAGTCATAGGTTCTATATCTATTCATAACATGCAAAGACTTCAGACTGTCAGATTTACCCTCCTGATTATGAATGTAACCTTCATGCTGCATGATAACAGTCAATCAACAGTCAGGGATGCTAAGATCCACTAACCCTATAGCCAACGTCCTTTGCAGACATGGATTTTTCATTATTATGTTCACTTCATGCCTTCTCCATCATAAGCCCATGGCCTGGAACTCTTTCCCAGACAAACTAAGATGGTTACTCACTCCATTAGATGTCTGTAATAAACTCAAGTTTTATCTTCAGCATAAATATGATATGGCATAAAATGTTAACATTATTGTAATATGTGCAAACTCTGAAGGTCTGCACTTGAGTGATGTAATAACTATGTCCATAATACTAATGTGTATAAGAATACTGCATGTCTGATTTCCACTGCATGCATTTGACAAGTTAGCATTCCTACCTCCCTTTATACCATTTTCTATGTGTATAATAAATTTCCATTTTTAGTGTGGAAGGGAGCAAGAGGAACAATTAATTTACTTGTAAAAACAAAATAAAATAAAACCTTCTAAGTTTTGGAAGGGATATATAAACTTCTCTTTAATGCACATATGTGCCCCTGAACCCAGGAATTGTCATCAAATGATGATGGGTCACCACTCATCAGTCATTGTATAGTGCAGATTTATTTGTGAGGTTATCCAGTATTATAAAGGTACATTAGAATATTATTGATATCACAGTAGTTATGCAACCTGGACATACTGTACAGCATAAAAAAAGCAAAATGAAAAATAGCGTTACCTACATTCAAAATTAATTAAAACTTCCTATTAATTACAGGTTAGTAATCCAAATTAAAAGCATACTTCTGGGAAAATAATGAGCAAAATAATGAACTGCACACTATGTGCATTGCAAGCATTGATTTAGAATATCCTTAAATATTCTGCCACCACTATAAATCATTTCTGATTTTTTAAAACTTTTTTTTGGATCCCTAAGACCTTATCCTACTGCTCCAGCCACCAGTGACTCACATCCACACTGGGTCTACCAGCCATCCTCCTGCTCCCCCAGACCATTCTGCTATGGGTGGGGTTGGCCAGGGAGATGAAAGGCATCCTGGGGTCTCAACAATCTGTGCTTCCATGGGGGGTTATTTTATATGCAATACCCACTCTGCCCCCCCACTTGTTTTCTATGTCCAAGGCAACTCTCCGCTTTGGACCATGCCTTCCCATACGAAGCATCATCAATGAGCACCATCCCACCCATGACAGGCACTCCTGTTAATTCCATTAAAAGAATTAATGAAAAGGAATTAGATTTAGAGGAGAAAAAAGAACTTATGGAAAATCATATGAATATGACAAACTTTTATGAGAATTGGACTGGTTGGTGGCTTAGTTTTAAAGAAAAATATAAAAAAGCATTTTAGAATGTATAAGGAAGAAATGAAGAAAAGAAAAAGAGAACTATAACATATTAAGTTAAGAAAGATTTTGAGACTTAGTAGAAAAGAAAAATTCCTTTTATGAAACAGAAAGAGAAATATATAAAATGAATCAAATTAAAATTAAAAACTTGTATAAACAAAAGTATTGCTTACAAGGAAAGAAAGAAGTATCACCATATTTGAGTAAAATAATAAAAGGAGAAATAATAAGATAATTAAAAATAAGGAAGGTAAGCAAATAAGACAGAAAGAAGGAAAATATAAAATAATTAAAGAATCTGTATTGGAATTATT
The DNA here is from genome assembly GCF_019279795.1 of Protopterus annectens. Lineage (NCBI taxonomy): Eukaryota > Metazoa > Chordata > Ceratodontiformes > Protopteridae > Protopterus > Protopterus annectens. The sequence goes on along the minus strand of NC_056741.1, from coordinate 1,697,323,333 downwards.
GGTTAAAAGAGAAGAAAACATAAAGTAAATTTATAAAGGTGAAACTTAAATAATGAAGATAATACGTTTTTAGAACAAAAAATAACTGAAAGAATTGAATGAAATTCTAAAAGATATTCCCCGGGATTCATGAAGCTTGCGCCAGGTGCAGGCATAGCGTCGGCAATCTAACTCCAAATATGGCCGCCGAGCAATTCAGGTATGAGCTGTTTCCATATGCACTACCAGCATATGCCACAGCTGCGCAGCAGTGTAGCATGCAAATGAAGGTATATAGCGATTCATGAAGTGGTGCAGGGATAGTGTAAGCATGCAGAAATGTAAACCGAAAAAACGGTTTACATTTTTTCAAAAATAAAATTGGAACCATGACAGCGGACCAAACTCACGTATTATACTGTTTATATATGCCAATGGCTAAATATATACCCATTAGCATAAAAAAACATGCACAACACATAAAAAAGAACATTTAATGTCATGGCTACACTAACGCAAAGTAAAATCGCAGTACATCGGTGCACAAACGGGATCACAATGAAAATATATTTCTATGTAATAAAACAGCAATGTAACACATTTCATGAATTCCCCATAATAGTCAATGGCATGCATGCTACGCCACAACCATGGTGCAAGGGTTGCTAAGGGTCTATGACAGTGTTCTGTGTGGTAACTAGGAATTAGTAGTCAATGCCATGCAAATGAGACAAGTAATACTGAATCGCAAAATCCCTGCCGGCGTAAGGATGTACCTCACAGCATAGCGGTACAACACCGAGGTGTGGCCTGGAGATAAAGATTACATCAAGAGAGGGGTGCGCCACCTTAGCTGTAAGCACATTGGAGCATTGCTAATCCAGGTTGCCTGTTGCTAAGCAAAGCCGCTGGATAGGGGTGTGGAAGTAGCCATAGCTTTGCTTAGCTGAGAGCACACAAGGTAACTGAAAGTGCATGTGAATGTGGATGAAAACACCCTCAAAACCTAGTAAACGGTTGTGCGTAGTGCACACCACAGCTGAAGCAGGAAGGATACGGGAAAACAATAAGGAAATGCTGCAGCATGGTAATTGGAATACAAATGAGTAATTAACACCTAGGAACCCACAGTAGGCCATTGACAACAGCTAACAAGGCTGCTTGCAGCTACCTGCAGAACAGGAAAGGGGAGGTGCCGTACTGCAAAGAAAAGAGAACTGTCACAGCAGAACAAAGCAAACTTGCAGTAGATCAGCTACATAACACATTTCGCTACACAATCCTGGGTTGGGAAAGTACAAAATAAGAATGCTGGCAGCTGGATGCATGCCTGACAATGGGAGGGGAATCGGGTGGAAAAGTGAAGTAAAGGGCAATAGATGAATCATGGCAGCCAAGCGTAATTCAACACCAAAGGCTCCACAATAGCAGTACCTGCTGTAAAACCCATAGTTAAGATACCCTGCAGCTGGAATTGCACATACACACCCATTTACATCAGCAGCATCCATTGCACAATAGTATAAAGTGTGAAAGCACCTCACACACACTTGTGTATTCCCAGACACTCTGCACCATTGGTGTATACAGACAGGGAACTTTTCATATGTACATGTTACGGTGGTGTGGAGGATGATGCTGACAACCATCTCAGACACCAGAGGAGGAGAAGAGTGTTCAGACCCAGGGTGCCTGCCAGGGGCTACATGATCTGGAGATAGTAGAGCGTTACAGGGTGGACACGGACACCATACAGCAACTTGTTGAGCTGTGCCGGCCACGCCTCAGAGCCAGAAGTAACAGAGGGGAACCCATCTCAGTGGACATGAAGGTATGTGTAAGCTTGAGAATACTAGCCACAGGTACCTTTCAAAGGCCAACTGGGGATATCATGGGGATCTCATAGGCATCAGCATCCAGGGTATTCCACCAGTTCCTGGATGCCATGTTACCACATGCCAATGAGCACATATACTTCCCCCAAATGCAGGAGGAGTTGGCCAGCAATATGCATCTCTTCCACTGTGTGGCAGACTACCCGGAGGTACTGGGTGCAATAGACTGCATGCACATACACATCAAGACACCTCCCAGTGAGCAGGGTAGGCACTACATAAACTGCAAGGGATACCCCTCCATCAACTGCCAGGTCATGTGCAATGCCCAGGGCATTATCATGGATGTGTGTGCTAGCAGCCCTGGGCGCTATCATGACTCCCACATCTGGCATGCCTCACAGCTGTATCAGGTATTTGCCAGTGGGGTCATCCCATATGGCCACATGGTGGAGGATGCTGTCTATGCACTGGAAGCATGGATGATGACTCCCATCAGAAATGCACACACACCCATGCAAGAACACCATAATGAGGCACACACAGAAACCAGAATCATCATAGAGTGTGTGTTTGGGATGCTGAAATCACGGTTCCGTTGCTTGGACATATCTGGTGGAGCCTTGCAGTACTCTCGAGGCATGTGTGCCCACATCTTCAAAGTATGTGCCATGCTACAAAATATGATCCTGTGGAAACAGCTGCAGCAGGGACAGAATGGTGAAGGCCCTCACAGCCCACCACCATTGCCAAGGGCCCCACAGGTGCAGAGGGACTCAGACCATGAACACCCTGTGCCAGCCCCAGTAGGCAGACAGAGGCATGCCCAGTATGCCCATGCCTTGGCAAAGAAGGAACGTATAGCACACACACTGACAGTGTAGGCACCTATGGACCGACACCCTTCTACACCTGCACACACAGCAAACATGGATGGCACACACACATGACCACCTGTAAATTGTCATGTATAGGTGGTCTACTGTGTGCATCCTACATCTGCAGCCCTCAACTATTGTACACACAACTGCCATTGGCACAAGGTAAGTCAATACCTGAACAGTAAATTAAGCTATCAGCATGTGTCGATACTGTATGTATAGGTTCATAGGTATATAGGTAGGTGCATGCCTCACTGCCCAAGGCTATTCATAAGCCTAGCCAAAATGTCTGCTGTCGCCACCCCATTGATTAACTAACTGTCCCTCTGTGGAGCAGAGCCAATTGCAGGATCCCTAGGGTGTATCCACTGTTCCCCATCCACTCTGCAATGATTCCCTGGAGTGTTAGTGAGGGGCTCCATATAATGTAATCAGGGATGTAGTTCCAAATCATGGGGAGTACCCATGACAGGGATCTGTCACTCCAGCATCTTCCAGTTATGGTTGTGGCAAGGTGTAGCTCATTACAGTGTGTGACTCACTGTGACATGGATTCCCATAGGTGGACCATATCCATTAAGCCTGACTTGGACACGGCTTTCTTGGCCAGCAAATATCATATCCTAGTAAACGAGATGCCACTGAGTAATGCAAGAGTTTATGCAGTCTGGCAGGATAGGACACATGTCTGAGGGCATTATCCATCTTTGCGAGGTACATTTGTGGCCCTTCCAGCTGTCGGATGTGTCTTCTGAGGTACATCCAAAATGGGTTGTCATACTCGATGATGGGATTGATGAGTGATGAGTAAAGGGGCACAATAACCTAAGTCTGTTCAGATGTGAACCCTTAAGTAATCAGATGGCCTACATAGACAGATGTCCTAACTACTTCACAGATATGATTGTCAAAGGAGAGATCACTATGTAATGTAGTCCCCACATACCCATTACGTCATCTGAATTATAGTGTCTGCCACTCATGTGTTAATATGTATGTGTGTAGTTTCCCAAAATGGAATGACCATGCAGTATGTGGCCTTTAGCTGGAGGCCATGACTCTGACACCCTGTGTTGGTCTATGTGAGGCCCCTTGAAGGACGTCTGTGACAGCTGGACTGTCAGTTATGGCTCTCAATCTGCAGTAATCACCAAACACAGCCTGCTGTAGTACAACTATGTTAGCCTGTACCTCTGAGAAGTGTATGGCAAACAGCAGGGGTCTCAGGACTGAGTCCTGTGGGACACCAGTTGTGACTGGTCAAGAGTTTGACCTGGAGGCTGCTATGCTTACCATGTGGGTTCTGTGTGTAAACCTGTTGGCAAACCAACCTGTGATGTATGGGTGTATGTACTGGCTGGTGAGTGTAGAAATAATACCTGAGTGGGGAATGGTGTCAAAACCCTTGGTGAGGTCCAAGTAGTATGTGTGAACTACCACACCCCACACCTAAAGTCTAGGTGACTGTAAGATGTCAAACAGGTTCAGTAGGCATGATCTGCACTCAATCAAGCTGACCTGGGTTGGGTCAAGTGTCTGGAGGTTACCATTGTCTATGTTAATGAGTGCCACGAGGATGCGCTCCATAGCAGTGCAGATCAGGCTACTCAGGCTTATGGGGTGGTAGTTACCATGGTCAGTTGTGTCACCACCTTGGTGGAGTAGAATAGCTGTTGCCATGTGCCAGTGAATGGCCATGTAGCCTGTGTAGAGGCTGATGTTGAATTGCTATATTAGGCTGGGGGAGTCACTTTGTCTTGTAGTGTCTGCAGAATGTAGTCTGGGACACCATCTGCCTCCATTGATGCTCTGTCATGCCATTTGAAAGGGCCATTACCATCTGTATGTCTCAGATGTCTGGGATACTGTACGTTTTGGGTATTGTTGTGGGCCCTGTAGGGGATAAAGCTTGCTCCGAATGTATCATCAAGTGTGTTGGTGATATCAGTAGGGTCAGTATATTCAGTGCAATATTGCACCAGCACAGTGCAAATCTGTGTATTACTGCTTACATCCTTGACGTAGCCAAAGAAGCCTTTGTGGTCATATTCTGAATCCATGCCTGTTTACCTGTGGATGTCAGCCTTGGATGATTACATGAGTAACATAAGTATCTTGCTAATACTGGTCACGGACGTCTGCATGTCTCGGGATTTGCTGTTGTTCTGGACTACTGTCCTACTTCTGTTGTATAGCCTGTATAATGCAGGGGTTCAGCAGACTGGTGTCCTTGTGTAGGAGTAGCGAGTCCTGGCTTACCACTGATGGCATGACCCATGCATCTTTGTAGGTGCTTATAGAGTGCATTTGTAATTCTGTCTGTATCTTGAGCAGTGTCATCCCTGAGCATGAGGGCTGTGAACCCTCCCACCTCTGTCATTAGTACTGTGAATTTAGATGTAGGAAAGGTATTCACTGTGTGTTCCTTGGGTGGGGGAGATGGTTGGGAGTGGAAATCATCAGTGAATAGTTCATGGTCAGATCTAAACAGTGACCAGTTTACCTCCACTGTAGTGCACTTGTAGCACATGACAGTGATTACCACTTCTAATATGTTTTCACCTCTCGTTAGTCCATCTACCAACAGATACAGGCCATATGAGGTGATAAATCCCAGGAAGTGCTGGGCCTGGAAGTGAACACTCCAGTAGGTTATCCAGTTAAGTGTAGGGTAGCTGACATCGACCAATAACAGGGTGTCTGGTAGGACTGCCATGTTTAGCACTGTCTCCAGATAGTTGTAGTGGTGCTCCTGGGTCATGGAGGGTTATCTGCAGCAGCTCACAGTTTGCATTGCAGTCATGGCTGATGTTAGCTGCACATGGATGATCACAGAGGTATCATGCTGCCCCACTAACTTGGAGGTGTAGGCATCCCCGATGAATATGGATACACCCCCTCCATGTCTGTGCCAGTCCATATTCAGTGGCTGAAATGTGTGTTATGGGTTGTAGTCTGGTAGTGCTGGTGTGCTCACCGGAGCCTTATACAGGTCCCAGTCACAGAACAGATGTAGATGTTGTCCATACTGAGGAGTGCTGTGAGTGCGTGCATGTTGTGAGTACTACCCCTGGTGTTGACTAGCCTAACCCTCATTGATTCCACTGTTGTGCAGTTCATGGAGGTGAGATTCACCTCTAAGACCTGCCTAAAAATGGCACCATGGGGGTGCCAATAGCCTTGCCTAGCATTCCAAAGCCTTAGGCTGACACATGCAAGTTGGTATGGCATTGTTGCAGGCATGTATCCCATCTGTGCTTGTGTCCCATCTTTCCTGTAGGTAACCTACTGGTAAACAATACAAAGCCTGAAACCTATACATGTCCACTAGCTTCCAAGATAGGCTTTTGGAGTGATTATGTATCAGTAGTATGTATGCTATTGCTGTACTTAACTGTTGTCTGACTACATGGTGATTTTACACTGTATATTGTAATCAGAAAACTCTGTATAATCACATATGATGTTGGAGATGGCCTGCACTATAGAGGTTCACAGATAGGTAGTAGGCTATCTGCCCAAGGGCATTTAGAAGCATAGCTACAGTGTGGTGGCTTTACTGCACCATTGATGAAGTAACTGAGCCTCTGTCAAGCATAGCCAATGAAGTGATTCCAGGCAGAGTTGCTGGAAGCTGTTGAAGACTGGGATGCTGTAGGGTGATAGGGGCACATAGTGATCTCAAAAGGGCATGTTAACATGACAACCCAACAGCATTCAATTTCCCCAACAGGTCTTGCAGATATAAAACTGGAGTGGCTCCCCCACACACTGGCTGTATGTTTCTGGGACACATGATCCCAGGGGTGTATATACTGTTGGCCAGTCACAAATCAAGGTTTCCCCTGAAGTGTGTCAGTGAGGGGCTATGCCAAATGTAGTTAGGATGTTAATGTATAGTCTCTCAATTCATGTGTAATGTCGGTATTTTGAGAAGCTCACTGGTTGTGGGTGGCTCTGCCTGTTGTGTAGCCAAGCTTACACATAGGATTCATGGACATAGGAAATAGGCAGAAGGAACGTTAATGTCAGTAGTGTAATGGCTACAGCATTTGCATAATATTTGTGCAATCCTGGTTCAAATACCAATAAAGTCAGAGATGATTTGCATGTTACATAGTATACCTTAACCACAGCTTGCATATATAGGTAGTATTCCACAGAATAATAAACATTTGGAACACACAACTGCTAAAATGTGCATTAATCACTCTTGCACTACCAGTGCCTACTCTGAGAGGTAAAATGACCACTGCCAGGATTAGAACATGCAACCATGTACTCAATCTTCACAATAACCTACCACTAAGCCACCTGAGATGTACCAATGGGAGTTGTGTAGTCTGACAGGTTAAAACACAAAAGGGAGGAATGTGTGGAAATAGGACAACCGTCATGTACCCAATGAAAGGTGTATGCTATATATATATATATATATATATATATATATATATAAATCAACACACATATATATATATATATATATATATATAGAGAGAGAGAGAGAGAGAGAGAGAGATATATGTCGATATATAGGGATATACATATATATGTAGATATATAGATAGGTTAACAACATCTACACAACCATGGCGACATATAAATGGGATACCTACCAAATACCGAATGCTTGACATACTGACGCGTGTAATTACGAGGCTTAAAGACCAAAAGACCACAGTACCGAAACATCAGAAGAGCGAGTTTTAAAATCCTGATGTTAAGGGACATTTAATTAGTGCTTCTGGTGTTGCGGTTCAGGTAGACTACTGTGTGTAAGTGTGTTTCTGAGGGCTGTAGTGTGTGTAATTGTGTGTTCTGAGTGTGGTGTGTGTTTCTGGGGGACTGTAATGTGTGGGTGTGGGTTTGCTTCGTGTATCTGTTTGTGCAATCTCGGAGGTAGAATATTAAAGTAGGGGGGTGTGGGGGGTGCAGCCACCCACATGGAGGGTGTAGGGGGGCTTGCCCACCTGCTCATATGTAGTGTAGGATGGTTTGTTTGGATGTGGTGGATAGCAGTGTGTCTGTGTGTGCGTGTGTGTGTTCCATGTTTGTGTTACTTTCACGAGTTTGACTGTCACGAGTTTGAGTGTTCGGTAATGTGGGGTTTGGGAGTCTGGGCCCGGTACTGTGGGCATCGGAAATGTCTGCATTCAGGATTCCGTAGGTATCCCGTATACAGTGGTTGAAGTGTTCATATATGAGTATAACATGGACCATAGCAATCACACATTCCGTCACGACCAAACTTTATGAACAAAGGATATGGAGAGTATATGCCTATACACTATTACAAATATGTGCTATGGACATGAGCCAAAGATAGGGTTATCACTTGTCCTACTTTGTGAGGCACAGTTCCTCTTTGGGCAGTTGTGTCCTGACCAAAATTATTAAAAATGCCAAATGTCCTGAGATTGTAGGACATAATTATGTCCCCCTATGTAATGTAATAGTTGCATAAAATAGTTATTTCTGTATCGAAAATACCTACATGTTACAAGAAACAGGATGAGCAACTAAACTGCTACAAGAATAAGCTTTTATGTAGGCAGAAAAGGAAATTTCTATCCTTTGTACTGACCGTGGTTTGTGTCTGCCTGTAAAATCTGATGTGTGTCCCGAAAATGTCCCACTATGGCCATTTGAAAAAGTGGCAACCCTAGCCAAAAAGGGTCAGTCACCAAAACAACTCCAATGACTGCAAATACCTATGACAGAAATACACAGACAGCTTTCATGTAGCAACACTTTATTACATTCCGATGTATTGCTAAAAGGATTCAAGGACTAACATCACCTGCATGCTATACAGGAACCAATTAACAGTGCCTTAATGAATCAGCCTGCAATTACCATAGTATTAGTCTGCTAAAGGATAGGTGTTCAAATAGGGAAGGAACCCTCACACACATATTGATTATGTATAAAAGCAGTTCCTACACACCTGCATCACCCACAACACACACCCACCAACATCTCCCCCACACCCAAACCAATTACAATACAAACTGTAATAACATCACAAATCTTTCACTCACTGTACGACATCTGCAGAAGCCTTAACATACCTAGTCAGAGACACACTAACATGGCCCTATGTGAAATAGCTGCTGTTATACAATGGAACAGCTGCCAATGTTACAGGGTTTGTTTGCACTAATCCCATTTCAGAGGGTTGTGTGTACACCAGGAAGTGTTACCAATTACTGATTAACAGCACAGTATGATACACATGTACACTAAACCAAAGATGTCTGGTGAGCACACTGTAAACCACCTAACATTTCATGCATAGCCATACAGCCTTGAGCTGCTCAAACATCCTTGCCAGACTGAAACATCACAGAAGTATCACATACAAACAAACCCTGCATAAGTAGCAATGTTCTGAAATATAACAGCTGTACTCACATGTAGAACAACATCTTCTAGCCATTACACACAATCCACGGGAGTCATGAAGCTAATATATCTCTGTCTGTCTCCATATAGCTGTTGCAATACATCACAAACAACACATCCAGGCCATCTTCCGTGAAAGTAAGGCAAAGGGACAATGTCCAAGTGGAGTACTCAATTATACACCACTGTTGCCATGGTACTGGCTAATGGAGTAGCTGCACAGCTGATGTGCATGTAATTAACTACTTTTGAACACCAATTGGTGGTCAGGATAGCACGTTACCGATATTTAACTATAAAAGGATGGCTTGTCACACATTCAAACCATCTGTATATACCAGCAGAACATTACAAAGAAGATTGAAACACAAACTGAAAAGGATTGAAATAACAGTCAATGACACCTCGGGTCACTAATAAGGTATGTAGAACACTCAGTATGTCTGTGTATGTAGTACCTGTTCTGTAATATTTAAAGTGTATGCAATGCATATAGTAGAAACAGTTATCTTGTAGTGATGTATTGTTGAGCATAGTAACGCTTGTAGTATTTATGTGTGTACTGCTGTAGGTCACAAGGCAAACACCTCATACACCACAAGGGATGCTATATAAGGGCTTTGAACCCAACAATTCCTCTCCAGCTGCTGTCAGTGGCAGGGTTGGTCCAACAAGTACGTGCTATAACAGGGGACATTATATGTTGATATATTGTAACAGTAGGCATATGTATGGGTGTATTACTGAGAATACCATGTCGAAGGTGGGTCTACTGTGCAATTATGATTTGCATTGTGGGATATTGTGCCAATAACTGTGTAATGTACAGTATTGTAGGCAGATATGTATTACATTTTACATAGCATTACTGTTATGTTAGGCAAACATTAGTTATGTCTATTGGCATTTACAATACACAATAACAGGATACATATGACTTGTAGTCACCCGATAGTTTATCAGCATGATAGCAAAGTAAAATGGAAGAGCTAGTTAACTATCCATGCACATAAGACATGTAATAGGTTCATAGGTAGGTACTAGGCTGTCTGCCCAGGGGTATTTATAAGCCTAGCTAGAGTGTGTTGGCTTCCGGCACCCCGTTAGGTTAGTTCCCTGTGTCTCTGAACAGCAGAGCCATTAGTTCCCTGTGCTTCTGTCCAGCAGAGCCACTGCAGTGATCTCTGGGGTACATGTCTGTCTCCTATCCACCCGTCAAGTTTTCTCTTGAAGAGTGCTAGTGAGGGGCCCTGCCTGATGTACATTGGAATTATGTTCCAAAGCATGGGGAGATATTGGGGACCTACAGACACTGGATCCTACCCAATTTGGCTTTGTCAAGGGCAGATCCTGCCTCTTGAACTTGGTCGACTTTTTCGAAACAGTCACTAAGGCCATTGATGAGGGTAAGGCAGTTCACACAGCCTACCTTGACCTAGCAAAAGCGTTCGACACAATACCCCACTCGGGCATCATAGAAAAGCTCACCAGCTTAGATGTAAACCCATATGTCACAAGATGGGTTGCAAACTGGCTCAAGGACAGAACACACAGGGTTAGAGTTGCTGGTGCCATGTCAGACTCTAAGCCGGTCACGAGCGGTGTCCCACAGGGCTCAGTCCTGGGCCCCCTCTTGTTCGGCATTTATTTTTCTGAAGTGCAGGCAAACATAGGGGGATTGTGGCTGACAAAATTTGCAGATGACTGCAAACTGGGCACCATAATTGACACTCCATCAGACACAAACATCCTCCAGAGAGGTCTCATAGAAATGGATAACTGGTGCCAGAGCCATGGCCTTAAGCTAAATGCCAAAAAATGTATAGTCATACCCTTTGGGAAAAACAAGGTAACCCCTAATTATCACATAGGTGGTAATCCATTAAACACGGAAGAAGTTATTAGGGACCTGGGGACCCAAGTTGACAGTAACCTCTCTTTTGACACTCACATTGCCAAAGTGGTTAGGAAGACCTTCTACATTGCCCACCTGATCATGAAGGGATTCACATCCAGATCAGGAGAGGTCATTGTACCCCTGTACTCTTCTCTTATCAGACCAATGATTGAGTACAACGCCCCATTCGGAATGTACCTTACCCGACACCTGCAGCAGTTGGAAAGACCCCAAAAGTTCCTCACCAAAAGGATAAAGGGGCTCAAACATATGTCATACGATGCCCGACTGAAGAAACTCCAGCTCTATTCAGTCGCATACCGTCTGCTCAGAGGTGATCTGTGCCTGACATACAAGGCCATGTCCAACCGAATTAATGGACATGCTCCACCTCAAAAAATCCAAATCCGCCAGAGCCACGAGAGCAAGAGACTTAAACCTCAACACGGATATAAATAGGATGTGCTGGAGGGACAGATTCATCACCCAGAGACTCCCTACACTATGGAACAGAATCCCAGTCCATGTGAGGCAGAGCCTCTCACTGACTCTGTTCAAGAGAAATCTTGACGAGTGGATGGGAGATCGTAGGTTTACCCCGGGAATCATCTCTGTATCACTGCTGGACAGAGGCACAGCAAACTAATGGGTATAATATTCTCATCCTAAGGGGTGGTGAAAGCCACACACACTCTGGCTAGGCTTATAAATGCCCTAGAGCAGATAGCCTAGTATGAACCTATGAACCTATGAACCTATGAGTCTCCGGGTCAGGAATATATCAATCCAGCACGTCCTAGTTATCGTTGTGGTTAGGTTTACATCCCTAGAGCATGTAGCTCTCAGGGGCTTTTGTTTAGGTGGAGCATATACAGCAATACTGGGTTGGACATGGGCCTTGTATGTCAAGCAGAGATCACCTCTGAGTAAGTGGTATGCAACTGAGTACAGCTGGAGTTTCTTTAGTTGGGCTGCATAGGTCATCTGTTTGAGGTCAGTAATCCTCTTGGTGTGGTACTGTTGTGGTCTTTCAAGCTGTTGCAGTTGTCTTGTAAGGTACATCCCAAATGGGGTGTTGTATCTTTTAATGGGTCTAATAAGTCATGGATTGAGAGGCACAATGGCCTCCTTTGTTCTGGATGCGAACCCATTTGAAATTGGGGGGGGCCACGTAGAAGGATATTCTAACCACCTTGGCATTATGGTTATCCAAGGAGAGATTGCTATCTACTTGGGTTCCCAGATCCCTTAATACCTTTTCTGTATGTAGGGGACTAGCACCTATGTGGTAGTCCATGGGTAATTAGTTTTATCCAAAGGGGATGACTATGCACTTTTTGGCATTCAGCTTGAGGCCATGATATTGACACCAGGTATCTGTCTCAGTGCGACCCTTCTGGAGGGTGTCTGTATCAGCTGGGGAACCAATTATGGCCCCTAGTTTGCAGTCATCTGCAAACCTTTTCAGCCAAAGTCCTCCTGTGCTTGCCTGTACCTCAGAGAAGTATATACTGAACATGAGGGGTCCTAGGACTGAGCCTTGGGGGATGCTAGTTGTAACTGGTTTACAGTCGGACCTAGGGTGTGCAACCCCCACTGTGTGGGTTCTGTCCGTGAGCCACTTTGCAAACCATTCCGTGACATAGGGGTTAATGTTCAGGTGGATGGGTATGTCGATAATACCAGAATGGGGAATGGTGTTGAAAGCCTTTGAGAGATCAAGGTAGGCCTTACCCTCATCTAATGCCTTAGTAACTGTCTCAAAGAAGTCCACCAGGTTTAGGAGGCATGGTCTGCCCTTAACAAAGCCAAACTGGGTGGGTTCAAAGGTTTGGAGGTTCCCAATATCTCTGTGAATGAGATCCATGATGATGTGCTCCATAGCCTTGCAGCCCAGGCTAGTCAGGCTTATAGGGCAATAGATCCCATGGTCCATTGTGGCACCACCTTTGTGGAGTGGGATAACTGTTGCTGTGCACCATTCAGGGGGCACAAAGCCTGATGCGAGGCTATTATTGAACATGGTGCATAAGTGGGGAGCCAGTTCATTCTGAAGTTCATGTAAAACGCAGCCTGGGATGTTGTCCAGTCCCATGGATGCTGTGATATTGGCTTTAGAGAGTGCAGAATTTTACCTGCGTAGTTGTGATTACAGGGACTCTGAATTCTTCCTGTATAGATATGGGCCCTTTAGGGGGTGAGAGGGGGAAAGGTAGCACTGAACCTATGTGCCAGTATGTTGGCAATATCAGTTGGTTCTGTAATGTTCATGCCTTTGTGCTGTAACTCAGAGCAGATCTGGGTGTTGCCATTGAGATATTTGACATAGCTATAGAATGCTTTGTGGCTGTCCTTGGAATTAGTGGCAGATTTATTTTCGTAGCTAGCTTTGGAGGATCTTATAAGGGATCTCAGCTTCTTACTGAGGCTGACCGCAGAGCTCCTCCACTCATGGGATGGTACTCTCTTTTGCAACAGTTTCTTCCTTTTGTTGTACAGTTTGTTTATGGCAGGGGACCACCAAACTGGCTTCCTTTTTTTGGAGAATAGCGTCTTGGTTCTGTTTGAGATAGCACAATCCATGCACTCGTGTAAGTGCTTAAAGAGCGCATTTGTGTACGATTCAGCAGTTGCAACTGTACTGTCCATCTGCATGATGTCATGAAGTTCACCACTTCTGTCTTAAGAGGCATGAAGTTGGCTTTGTAGAAATATTATACCATGGTTTCCTTAATGGGGGGTGGGGGCGGGATGTGGATATCAAGGGTGTTTGGCTTATGGTTGGATCGGACCAATGAGGAGTTGACTTCAGGTGTGGAACACCGGTCACTCATATTGGTAATGCCTAGGTCTAGGATATTGTTGCCCCTGGTGGGGGTGTGGATAAGTTGATCCAAGGCATTGGAGTTTATCAATTCCAGAAAGCGATAAGCTAATGAGTTGGTACACGAGTAGTTTTCCCAGTTAATGGTGGGGTAGTTGAAGTCGCCCATTAGTAGGGTGTTTGGGTGAACCCTAATAATTTTCAGTACATCAAGAAAAGAGGAGTGGGAATCTTGGGGCATGGTGGGGGATCTGTAGCAAGCTACAATTTGGATTGCAGTTTAGCCCATAGATAGTTGCACTTGGATGACCTTGGATGCATTGTGCTAAGCAGCTAGCCTGGAGGGGTGGATATCCTTAATGAATATGGACACACCTCTGCCATGGGTGTTTCGGTCCAGGTTACATGGCCGAAAAGTGTGGTATAAGTTATGGCCTGGTAGTGCAGTGGTGCTCAATGGAGCCTTGAACCAGGTCTCAGTCACTGCACAGATATCGATGTTCTCCATTACAAGGAGAGCCTCGAGTGAGTGCATTATGAGATTTAGACTTCCAGCATTGAGTAGCATTACCCTCGGTTTGTGCTTGCCTGTTCCTGTTATGGTGGTGAATATGTTATTTGAACCTTGCCTAAAGAAGACATTATAGGGGCAGCAAGAGCTTTAGCCAGTATCCGGAATCCTAGGGATGGAAGGTGCAGGCCATCTGTGGCAAAGCATCATGGTCTGTCGACCATGTCATCCCAAGCAGACAGATACTGGATGCCCTTAGAATGACACAAGAAGCTTAGCCAATTGTTGAAGTCAGTCATTTTGTCCTTGTACTGCGGTATCATTCTGGATGATGGCAGAATGCTACTCAGGGCTAGGGTCATACCTGCCTGGGCTACAAGATTGGAGAGCTCTTCCATGTCTCTTTTCATGTAGTCCAGGGAGGTAAGTCTCAGATCATTCACACCAACATGGACAATGACACAGTCATATTTGTACTTGTTGAGGAGTGACCTGAGTGGGTTATGTGGTGGATCCTGGTACCCGACATGCGGCTGACAGTAACCTTCTCCTTGTTTAGCCTGGTGAGTGGGACATCAGTGTGCCTGACTATAGAGTCACCTATGACTAGTGTGTTGGGTATGTTGTTTTGCCTTATTGGCTGTGGTTGAGTGGCACACTGAGTTTGTGGGCTATGTATCATTGGGGTTGTGTTGAGGGATGGAGGCTGCTTGAGTTTCCGCTTTGGAGGTCTCTGTTGCTTAGGCAGATTATTATTGAGAGCCTCCGCGAATGTTTTTGTGTTACTATGTGTGAATTATGGTGGTGTAGATTTAGTGAGACTATGTGATGAGTGTGGTGTGGTGGAAATGTTTACCTTCTCCACATGACTGTCAAGTTCAGTCTTGGTTGGAGAGAGCTTTACTTCCAGTTTGGCTAGATAAGTGCATCTCTCACAGGTTGTAGTGTTGGGTTGTAGGTGGAGAGCTTTGTCTGTGTACATGAGGCAATTTCTACATTGCCTCAAGATGCCCAGATTCATCAGATAGACAGGGGAGAACACTGGGAGCTGACCCTTGGACATGCCTGAATATAAAACTATTTTCCCCTAGATAAGTGAGGAAAGTGAGTATAAGAGCTGTTTTACTCTAAGCAAGTGAGAAACGTACGTATAAAAACTGTTTACCTCTAGGTAATGAGGAAGATTGAGTGCTACAGTAATTAGTAGCTTACTTAGTGCTTACAAGTTCTGAACAAGTGCTGAGCATGAATAAGCAATCCAGATAGGGTCTTGGATAACATAAACACACTGTCTCCCCCCAACGGGTACACAATCATATATCCATGTACACTACAGAACCCCTGTAACCACAACTATGCAGGTACAAGCTGCACTCAGGCTGCATGGGACCTGTCCACATCCCACATATGGCAAAACAAGTTGCTGTCCACAGACACATCATGTAAAACATAGCTTCATGTCAGGCTGTGTACACACTGAATAGTGCACACCAACAGTTATCACAACCCACAAAGGGGGAGACGCCACTGATAATGGGAAGTACTTCACTACTACCCTGCTGAGTCTGGTCTGAAAGGCCATGAACCTTGATCAACTTATTTGATGTCAGCAGTACAGATGTAGATGACAGTAAGATTGATTTCACACTGCATATCATAACCTTGCCAGGTCATAGGACATCATCACCCATACTGTGTTCCACCTACACTCAGTATACTAGATGTACATTCCTATGTCATGAGTGTTTTGCAACGGGACTGCTGGCAGAACCAACACTACAGAAGGTGTCTGAATAATACATGCACATCACACCAGTGCCAGCTACAGTAAGACAGGGTTAATTCATTGTACTCCCCCTCATTGTAGTCTATACCACACAGACTAAAAGAAGGCATCTACCTATTGAAGTATGTGAATGACTATGACCTAGGAGCAATAGCTGACTCAGAGTGTTGTGGACAACATACAGAAGGGGCTTTGTGGGTGAGGTGTGTGACTTATGGCCACATTCTGACAGCTACATATTGCATTGTCACCCCTATGTTAATAACCCTGTACTCATGAACTACCACCTAGGCAGCGGTAAACATAATGGACACTATGTGTAAGGAATGCAGCTGGGCAGTTGTCTTTCCTGTGATAGCTACATCACCACATCTGTCAGGTAGTCATATGTGGCAACCCTAATCATGACAGGGTGCCATCCATAAATATAGAGATCATTGTCCAGCAATACTCAACACTCAGGTGACCCATATCAGATCACACATTTCCTTTAAGGGGTATTGGCCATGTTCAGATGGCCTACACCAGCCTTCCTAATCCCCATCTCCACTATGTAGCATGATGCCTACCCTGAATAAAGCCATGTCCAACCCAGTGATGTTGGACATGCTACACGTACACATCCTGATCTCAATCACATACTTCATGGACATCCACCTTCCTAGTACAAGGATCACCACATGCTGGACAGATCCTTGTCCCATACACTTTACATACTCCTGCCATACTATGTATCCCTGTCCAGCAAAGCTGCACATTGCCCCCCTCTCAGACATGGTGTGATGACCGCATGGTAAATGTATCATTAACCCTGTGGATCAGTTATGTGGCACTGCTTCACCTGGCCCCAGAAACCCACCTGTCGGCCACAGCTAGGTAACCTTTCATCCTAGATTCATACATGGCCCAGGGCATATAGCCTACTAGTTGACTTTGACCATACATGCTGTAGTTGATATCCATCCCTGCAAATACCATCTGGCTAGCCAGTGTCCCATGAGTATCACATGTGTAACACAGGTGATACATGGTGGGATGTTGAACTGCTGTACAGTGCCATGTAGATGTATATGGCAAAACACATACATGTAAAACCTTCCCTGAGCAAGTCTGCAGGGTCACAGGTCATGTCCATTAAGGCAGTGTAAGTCTTTATATGTGACATATACACAGCATCAAGGTCGACTGCATTAATGTGGACACATCCAGGCATGTGCTGATAGGTAAGAACACCAGTACAGGCAAACAGACATGCCCATATTAAGACAGAATCCACATGGAGTATGAGCAATGTAATCAGGTGACACACACACACACATATGGTGATAATATCCAATCACCATTGAGTGTCAAATGTGTGTGACACAAACATGTCAGTGGTGTCAGTGTCATGTAGATTTGCAAAGACAACTATTTAATAGTAATAAATGTGATACATATGTATGTTCAGCTGTAGCTCTGTATATCTCTGTGAGTTACTGTGAACTGTCTCCATCATTATGTCTTCCAGGTATGCTGCGTGCAAGGCTACCACCTTATACCCGCTTGGAGGATGAGGCCCCCATCCCATACCTACATGACAATCATGATGTCCTGTTCAGCCATGTGCTACAGGATGTACAGCAGCGGGATGCTCTGTGGCAGGAACTTTGCAGGAGGGTTAATGATTTGGGTGGCCACAACTGCACATACCAGCAGGTGCACAGACACTGTACAGACCTCATTAGATGGATAAAACAGCATGCAAATGAAATTACCAGGGAACAAGGTGCAACAGGTGGTGGGCCACCAACACAGCACCCACTCACACGTACTGTGGAGCTACTGGCCAACCTGGGAACACCTGCAGAACAACATCCACAAGCCTTAGCTGATATCATGGAGGTGGGTGTCTCTCAACCACCAAGCATGGAGTTGCCTGGTAAGTCACTACTGCACATATAACAACTATATTCCATAGATACATGTGTCACTGTACAATATGTAATGTAACATCATATGCAAGGCATGTATACACACATGCCACATACTATAGTATGCTACTCTGTGTATGCACACATGTGCATACTCCATAGTATAGTCTATTGTACTGGCATATGTGTTAACATGCACATTGCACCCTGTAGCTATCATACAGGCGTCAATAATGATCATACTGCTGTGTCACTCCTATTTAGGTACCTCTGGCATTCTGCTGCGACAGCAGCCTGTTTCAGGTGAGACTGTTATTATTTATCAGGCATGTTAATGCACAGATCTATCTGCCATATGGCCATTTACCACATGTACACATAATGTATGGTCCTGTCACAGTATACAGGTCGGACCTGCAATGCATCACAATGGCTACCCATGTGCAATACTTGCAAACTATGTGAAACACCAACATGAAACCTCACAAACTGCCATTGTCAGATGTGTGGACAGCTGTGCATACAATGGTGGAGGTGCTGTTCACCATAGGGATATGTACTACAGATCAGAACTACACATGTGGGGAATACAAACAGTACTACACAGTGAGCTGGAGTATGGCCAGCCCACAGGATTCAATGGTGTGGATTATACACCTGCTATGAATGTCACACAATGTGATGTGCTATCTGACATGTCCATAAGATCTAGTGGGCTGGTTGCACCACTGCTTAACTATCCTGAAAAACATATCCCACATACCAAACATACTACCCTTTGTCTGCATAACCCTGTAGTCAGTGGAGCATATGACATCTATGGGTGCATGTCATATGGAAAAACACAGACATGTGAAATAGCTGCCCATCACAACCATTTGGCCAACACATGTATACACATGGCAATGGAGGATGGCCAGAGACATGAATCAACACACACAGTAAACACAATGTGCTTGTGTGTACACCCTGCCGTACATTGGCTCCACATGGTCCAACTATGGCCTTTGTGTAATGGTTATATTGCAGATGTGGAACACTAGACATCCTACAGGCCTGTGCACATCTTGTGTAGGCATGACATCAATCCACCACATAAGATGTGTTGAACATCTTGAGTGTGTCATGACATGACAGCAGTCACCTGTACAGTATCCACATACATACACAGACAACCACATCAGCCAACAGATACAGTACATTCCCCTTGCTAGTGTCGGACATCACTATCATCCTTGCTCCTCATGTGTGTGTGTGTGTGTGCGGTACACAGATGTCATGTGGGACATGATGTACTGATGAGTTTGCCATGTCTGGCCATAGTTGCCAGGCAGCAGCAATATGGTTGCAGATGTGCAGGGGTGTCATCCGTATACCCTTCAGTGACCTGTGTCACACATTCCACATCATGGTTTAGTGTGTATACACCTCAGTGACGTGGGTCACATTCCACAGTATATATGTATTGTATCTGAACACAGTTGTGGCTATGAACTGTGTTTGTAACTCACACTGTATAACAATAGAGACGCCTCATGATTCCCTGAAATGGCCATGCACATCAGCTAAATGTGCAGTATATCTGTAGGGTGGACAGACAACACTGCATTGGGACACCATTACCCCACTGTATATTTGACAGGACACCATTGTGTTAAACATGTATGCATGTCATTGCACACGTCAGCAGATCACATGTCATACTACATGTGATTGTCAAGGTCATATGCCACACATCAGGCAGGTGTACTGTTAATCCATGCTGGTCTACATGGGGTAACACAGGGATGTATGCTAACTACTACTATAATTGTGTAATGTGCATGCCTTCTGCTATGACACATGCATGCTATGTGCAACCCAGGGATGTTTGATAACTACCACTATTATTGTCTGAGCTGCATGCCGTCTGCCCTATGACATGCATGTTGCATGCCTTCTGTCATATCACATGCATGTTGGGTGCCATAGCGTTTGTCTGTGTGTGTGTGTCTGTGTGTGTCTGTGCGTGTGTCTGTGTGTGTGTGTCTATTGTATAGATTGTAATGTACAGTTCTTGTTTGCCCCTCACAGGTGATGTAGGTGTGTTCTCCTCCTGCGGTCCTTCTGATGTTAGTGTCCCCACAGACTCTAGCAGTGATGATGAACATATGATTGAGGCACAGGCAGGGTTGCCAGGGGCTGAATCTGTGCCATTGGTTGCCATTCCACCTATATCCCCCTCATTCCTGGACACAGTTCTCATGCCAACACATACCCCATCACCAGTGGCAATAGAGGAAGGACAGCTGGCATGTAGTAACTTGGAACAGGAAAGTGTGGAGGCTATGGAAGGTGTGCCTGCACACCATGGTGTCAGCCAACTGACTGGTGATGCCCCACACAGGCATGTGGCCAGTACTGCCCATAGGAGGACCTCTGGCCAACATGCCCCTGCAAGACAGAGCACAGCAGCTGGTGTCACCAGATGCATGTTTTTGGCTGTAATGGAGGCACAGGCATGTGCTGAATGCCACAACAGAGAAGATCAGAGGCTTCAGAGGGCTGCTGTCCATTCTTTAAACAACATCCAGGCAATGGTAAATGCTCAACAGCAGATTGCTAAAGCTTTGGATAGATGATTGGGTGACATGGTTGGAGTCCTTGACTGTGGCATGACAATCCGCGAGCGTGAGCTGTCTGTGCTGGAACATCTGGTAGGAGTGAGGCATCGGGCATGTGGATGTAGGCCTGCTACATTACCTGTTTCAGATCTACGTGAATGAGCAACCTCACATGCCTGCTCCCATAGTGGCGGCAGCAGCAGCAGTGCAGCTGGTGCTGTGCTGTCCACACCAGGACACAGCAGGCCACATGCACATGGCCCTGGGCAGTCCCAACAGGGACATGGTTCCAGTGGACATGTGTCATCAGACAGTACCCAATCTGCACCTCTGCCTGGTAGTGCCTGTGCAACACCTGGCAGGCACAGGTCATGTGGCCGTGGCCAGACACTGTGAACTGTAAAACCTAGCCTGTACAGTCCGCAGCTGTCAATAATACCCCTGTGTTGGCCAGACACATGCCAGAACTGTGTGCATACATACACGCACACACCGGAAACATATGTAGGGCACTGCAACACACACATGCATAACATCCACACATGCCCAATTAGATCAAAGGCCCTAACCCACACACATGATGTCATCCAATGGTGCAGCCTAGGCCTCTGGCAAACATTATCACCCTGTACATATGATGATGCCTGTGCCGCATCCCTGTCATCCACACCATCGGTGCAGGGACATGCTCATATGGTCTGATGTACAGGGTGAAGAGACTAGGAAGATAAGTGTAGATTACAATTGTTGTGCACTGTTGACAGGCAGCAGACATACCATGCAGTGCAGGTTTACAATGCATTTTGTACAATTAACAGTATGTGTCTTGTGTAACAACCGTAACTGCATGTTGGTCATGATGTTCTGCTTTCCTCCTTCAGGTCTAATTGCATGTGCCAGTGGATGTCAGTGTTTGCAGTTAGTGTCCCATATGTAAACGTGGACTACTCACAGGTATGTATGAAAATACATGCATGCACCTTGTAGCTTCCACATCACAGTTAGATCATGATGCCTCATTGGGAAGCAGTAATACACATTCCCATGACAGGATGCGAACACACAACTGCACCCACACACTCAGGTATTCACACACATGTATTCAGAGACATAGTAACACACCCACACACTCACGGATTCACCGACACAGTAACACACACACACACACACACACACACACACACACACACACACACACACACACACACACACACACAGTTGCTAGTGTTGAGGTGAGGACCCGTCATAGGCATGTGCAAATCATCATTACAGTACTGTGCACTTACATGATGCGCCACAGATATTACACATGTACAGATAGTCAGTATGGCCTAAGATCGGGGACATCAACATGGATAGTAGATTGCATCGCCTGGATGGGGGGAGAGGTCTTATCAGGTCACTATGGTAACATACATCCTCACTCCAGGGACCAGATAGCCAAACATACACACACACACACACACACACACACACACTGTGGCATTCACTATTGAATACACCTATGTCAAGCACATGCAGATACCTCACATGTGTGAGATACACACCCCTGCTTATGTCTTGCTTTCTACATTGCAGTCTGTACAAATGTCTACAACAGTGTACCGGAGAGTGAGTAACAGTTGAGATGTATTCCCCATCATACATGACATATATGGACACACACGCAACCACACATGCCAGTACTGTGAATCAAACACCTGGATATCTCATGATACATATGACAGACTTACAGCAGTATTGCATGCATTACAAAGTGTACTTTGACTTCCTTTGTCAACTGTGCTGATATATGCACACGGGAGGTCTTAACTGTTACAGGTGTCAAGTGATTTACCTTCGGTGTCACCCTGACTGCTGTCTATGTTGTGTGTGTTCCCCTTCAATTAACAAAACCATAGCTTAGCAGTTACACAGGTTATTGTAGGACCGCTTGTGACACACCTGTGAGCTGTCCTGAGCAAACACCTATCTACAAAGATGCCCCACCACTTAGTTATGTCCACACATCTGTCCATACCTGAGGTACATCTTTTCTTACTTTCAGCATATCACCATATACAGTTGTCAATGTTGAGGCTGCATTGCAACTGCATGATGTACTAAGACACATGTCACCTGCATACATCAGCAGTGCACACGCATGGTATCTGAACGCACACCACTACATGTACATGTGTGTAGGTCTTACATTCCTGTCCTTTGGGCATGTTTGTAGGCATTGCAATTGGTGGACATGTGTAATGACATACATGACACATGGACTGTTGTATGATATGATAGGTGTAATGGGTGACCAGTACAGAGGGAATGTTACCTCTGTCAACATTGATATCACACCTTATGTACTGCTAGCATTCAGCAGCCATGGACATACATTCCATGTGCATGTGTGTAATGGCTGTAGCCAGCTGTCTGCACAAAGGACAACAAAAGCTATGCTATTTACATATATGTTGTATTTGTGTGGCATGTACATATCCAGGGCAGGTACATGTATGCCATATCCAAACATGAGGGTGTTTACTGGTGTACAGCAACAGTCATCTGTTAATGATGTAAATAACTGAGGGCCCCTGGTATGTGTACAGCTGACCTGGTTACAAACAGTGGCATCATTGCATTGCATAACACATGATGCAACTGTGTCAGTACATGGGTACTCTGCACAGTTGATGTAGAGCTAGGTACAGTCCACTGGTCAAGGGTCACATGGTGTCGTACTATTATATGTCCTACCACATGTATGGATGTGTGTTGGTGGTCTGAGGGCATGGTGGTGTCTGAGGGTTACATCCTAGAAAGCAGGTTTTGACACTGTGTCCTGCACCTGGCTCATCTGTGATGCCTTTTGTGGGAGTACTGGTTAGTACATGTGAGTGGCCTTTATGTATGTGGGGACATCACCACCTGGAGTGGTCCGTACCTGTGTTATGGCCCACATGTCTGGTTCTGAGGTATATGATGGTAGTGCTATTGTGCACTACAGAGCCTTCAGCCAGGTGTTCCTCACTGCACAGATGTCAGTATTCCCCATTGTTGGATTTACAGTGAGCAGCTGTGATTACGAATGCTACACATCTAGCACTGGTTAGCATAAGCATACAATGCAGTTGTCCTCTAAGTGTCAGGGTGTTATCCTGTGCTTAGGACATTTGCCTTGGAATGGCACTATATGGGCGGATGCGACCTAGGTATTATCCCCACTCCCTTGAATCATGGATGCATGTGATATGTGACAATGGCCTGTCTACTTTCAGTCATGTCATCCCAAAATGACACAGTGGACAACCTCATAATTACAGCAGGACATTGGCTCATTGTGTTGGTCAAGCAATTGCCACTCCTAGCAAGACATCACTGTGAGTGGTAGTATTGTGTTTGGTATAGAATGATACATCTAAGGTGACGGACAGCAGCAGAAGTTGTGTATAAGACCAGTGTCAGATATATGTAGTGCAGCGTTCCTGCTAACAATGACAACTACTAACACCGGAGTCCATTACAATGTGTTCTTTATGTCTAACTGTAATAGCATGGCCACTGTGGCCTTCCATGTTTAGAATCAGAGTGCATCCCAAACAGCCCTGTGCTACTAAGTGTATGACCATGCCCAGTATAACCTTGTGTAGATGGACACATAGTGCATTCCGAACAGCCCTGTGCTTCTAAGTGTGTGAGCATGCCCAGTGACACCTTGTGTTGGTTATGTGCCTCTATGTGTATGGGCATGGCCATTGTAACCTTGTATAGTGATAGTAGTTGTCCATTCCACAGATGGGCATACTCCAGTTCAGGATGGATTCCTCCTTTAAACACACAGGGTCACAAGTATGTACATCTTAACTGCCAGCATCCCTGTCGATGTCCGCATTCCTAGAAGGTCATAATGACAGCCTTGAAATGTGTAGTCTCTGTGTCGCGTCTTGTAACTATGTAGTATTGTAATAGTGATCTGTAGATAGGCAGGTGTTCTGTTCTCACCACTGGCATGTGTGTGTGTGTGTGTGTGTGTGTGTGTGTGTGTGTGTGTGTGTGTGTGTGTGTGTGTGTGTATGTGTGTGTCTCCATCTGCCTGAGGACAGAATAATGCTTTTAGACTGCTCACACTCCATACAATTCCTATACCCACCTTTGGCAAGGCTGATGATGTCACCCACCTAGAAATACACCTCTGGGAGTGCTGTGACCCAATAATCTTGGTAGCATGTTCTGTAACTGCATAATGCTGTAGTGTGATAACGTAGTTAGGTTGGTGTTCTAATCCCAGACTTGCCAACTGTGTGTGTGTGTGTGTGTGTGTGTGTGTGTGTGTGTGTGTGTGTGTGTGTGTGTGTGTGTGTGTGTGTGTGTGTCTGCGTGAGACAAGTACAGTGCTTTGTAGAGTATGCACTCTCTGTACAAATCACATGACCACCTTTGTCAATCCTGCTGTTGTCACTCACCTAGGAATACACCTGTAGGAGTGCTGTAACCCAGTATTCGCCATAGCACGTGCCCTAAAAGCGTATTGCTGCAGTGTGATATGGTAGGTAGGGGTTCAAATACAGGACATGGCAAGTGTGTGTTTGGCTGTCAGAGCCTGTGTAGAGGTGGCTGTGAGTGTCCAACCACTGGACATGTTGGGGAGCGAAGTTTGTAGTTTTCCTATACGGTGTCCGTCTTATGACACATTGGCCACCTCACGAGGAGTACAGCTGTCAGTCAGCCATGGGACTGTGTTGGTAAGCTATACCCCTACATCTGGCAAAAGACCTGGTGAACAAAGTATGCAACCCTACTAGTACCCGGTATATGTCCTGCACTCATGTGCCATATACAAACACATTTGCCTAGGATATCCCGCTATGTTGCTAGTACCATGCACATTGATGACAGATAGTAGGCATGGTATGAATGTAGTAGGCTGCAGAGGACATGGCACCCTGTACAGTGGTACAATAGACACATATTTGTGGACAATATGCCTTCACTATGCTCCCCACTGGATGCCTGCAACATATGTGGTGCCATCAAATGTGATCCACAGAGGCCATACAATGCCGTACATATGTGCCCTATATGGACCAATGCCGCTGACACCAGGGAATACCTGTATCATGCTATCAATGCAGGTGCAGGGTCAGCCTGCTGACTATAAGCAGGTTTCGCCACACCAGGCCAGTATTGGCATATCGGGGGATAACAGTCTGTGTACCCAACATGTGCCTGCCAAACCAGGTACACCTGTACATGTCACTGTACAGTATTGTGGGACATGCACATCCCAGACAATGTCCATGTGAAGGACTATCAAACACAGACATGGCATGCATTGCAAAGCTATGGCCATACACATTGGTAACCAGGATGTCAGGGCAGCTCATGCAGTACCCATCTGTGTGGGACATTGCAGACACTACACCGCTGTACTGCACTGCACACCATTGTCGGATGACGTGATGCTAAGTATTACCCCTCACCCAGCCTTGTACAGCCATCTTGCACAGCCAACCACTACACACCCATGAAGCAATGCATACATGCATGTCAGTACTGGCACCTTGTGTCTGCGTGTGGGTTATGATGCTCCCAACCACAGTCACTCCCAGTATAACCCTTGTTGGCATACCAACAGATGTCAAACACTTTCACATGACGTAGCCCATTGAACCTCCAGATATCCCCTGTGGTGCATGTAGTCTTGTGCATTACTGCAGTGTGGCAAACTAAGTAGTTAGGTTGTGTATTTGTGACCCTGGCAAAGAGTGTCAATGCAAGTCTATTAGAGAGTGTGATTGTGGTGACAATGGCATCTGTTCACATGGACCGCCATGTGTGCTGCACCTAATGTATGTCTACTATATCTCTGTTGCAGATGTCTCTCACCTACACACATATATGTTCTTACAGCACAGCAACATGTCAGCTTTGTGGCACATGTAGTGACTTCATCCACATGTAATAGTAATGACTAGTCAGTCAGGGGTTTGACCCCTGTACTGTTAGGCATGTGACAGACAATGCTTAGAGTTTAGTCTCCAAGCCCTTCTCTGGTGTATTTTGCCTGTCCCTCCCACACACTCTCTGGTGGATGTGGAGATGTACACCTGCTCAGCAGCAGCATGTGTATTGTAAGTGATGGACATGATCAGGTGATGGCCTCTGCACCTATTGCAGTCCTCCTCTAGCTGACTGCATGTGGAACAGGTGTGATGGTGTTCCCATAGCCATTTGCATGATAAACACAGTACACTATCTAGGAAAATCATGTTGGTATTTGGCCATGACAGTCGCTGTGAGCGGTACCTGGATGTGGTGTTCTGAAATGGCATCACAGATGATATCTGAATGTACCTCAAACATCATACACAGTGGCAAATAGCCTAAAGACAGGAGTGTGATGTGCCACACATGACTACAGCATGTAAGTGTAGCTATGCTGCATTGAGACTACTGCCTGTTTAACATGTTGTGTGTGGTAATGGCTATTCTGCATGTTTTAATACATACATGACAGTACTCTGTTCATGATGGACCCCCATCTGTAGGGCTATCTGTGAACGGGTCAGTGTGTGGAACTATTTGTTTCTTGTGTTACACACTGAACACATATCTGTGCACAGCAGGAGCATAGTGTGAGGATTGCAGACAGTACATGATGATAGGGATGTGTTACTGCCATCGCATCCCTAACTGGACATATGTCACATGAAACAGTGGTATGACAGACACTGTCTGGGGTTCCCAGTGACAAGCCAATAATGGGCAACTGTTCATAGCTGCGGTCACACGTCTACTACACATTGTACTGATGTCATGCACTATATATACATGTGTTGTGCTCCCTCTGCAAATGTATACCATCTGTTGTGTTGGGTTGATGGTGATATCTATGCATACTGTTGTAGGTAATCCTGAATGCTGTTTCTATCACTAAGCCATATGTGGGTTTAAACTGCAACACCATAGGCTGTATGGGTTGGGAGGTCCTGGCAGAACCTCCTGTCCCACTTCAGCTGACCATGGCACCGGGCACCAGCACATCTGGGGCCCAGCCTTGGACCTCAACCTCTGTTGACTCTGCACCACCTTCTGGTGGTACCACCACTGAGGATGGGGCATGTCCCTCCTGGGAGCTGGACCAGACAGGAACATGTCTGCTGTCGTGTGTTCCCAGACGTGTTGCATTGGGGGCTCACTAAAGGGTTCTGAAGCCAGATATGCAAGCTCAAGGGCAGTGTCACATTTACAGGGTGATGCTGCCCCTCCTGGACAGCCCCCAGCACTGCCTCCTTTGCAGCTGTTTAGGTGCAGTGGCGGCTGCCCATGGCTGGGAACCTCCATCCCACTGTTCCCATGGGCTTGTGAATGCCGAACATCCATCCCCGTCCGAGGTATATCCCCCCACATGTGTCATATACCAACCCTGTACGCTGTCTTGTCTGTGATCCTACTCTACCTATCCTCCACGGCCATACCTACTCTCCTTCCCCCACATCCGACCCTCACCCTATGGAAAAATAAGGCCAGTTGGCTCCTACGACAACATCTGCCCTATACATAGCTGTCCATTTCACACACGTGCCCACTGGACACGTGTAACCCTTGTAATATGCATCACAGCATACTCCTGTTATCCTCACTCCTGTCCCTCAGGCGCACGGTTCTGGTATGCACATCATTCCTAAATGGTCCAGGTACATGTGATGAGGATGACCCCATTGTATGCACAACACTACCGGTCCCTCTATGGTTACATCATTTATCTTTATCATGATGATGATGTTGCACACAACACCTTGCAAGAGTACTGTTCACACATAATGATTGGACAGGTACTGTTGTGTTAATGTACATTACATGCACAGAGTGATGTATACGGCCAATGTACAACTGTTTGTGTGTATGAATGACACATGTCTGTCTGAGGGAGTCTTGAGATTACATAGGACAACACCACTACATAATACAGGCATCGCTGGTGTTTCCCTTTTCATTCATTTAATATTAACATTTTTACTAATATCATTATTAGTAAAAAAATACGAGCACTCATAAAATCAACTAAGGCCAATTTTGAGAGAAAAATTGCCATGGATTCAAAGGACAATCATAAGGCCTTTTTCAGCTATGTTAGGAACCTGGGTGGAAACTCACAGATATGCTCAGAATTAGTCCAAAATGATACAAAAATCACTGAACCCACAGACATTGCCAACATACTGGCAGACAGGTTCAGTGCAAACTTCACCCCCTCTCCCCTAAAGGAGAGATAACTATCCCAGCCGAGTGTAGCCTCCCGGACATCTCAAATGCAGGTGAAAGCTGCTCTCTAAAGCTAAAAACACAGCATCAATGGGACGGATGGTGTCCCCGGCTGTGTGCTACACGAGCTAAATGAGGAATTAAACCGCATAAGGCAGCTGTTTAATCTCAGCCTTACCACAGGATACGTGCCCAAGGGTGGCGTCGGCAACTGTGGTCCCACTCCACAAAGGTGGCTCTACGGACCCTGGTAATTACCGCCCCATAAGCTTAACAAGTCTAGTCTGCAAAGCTATGGAGAGGATCATAATGGAGCTCATAAACAAAGATATAGGGGACTTGCAGACATTGGACCCGACCCAGTTTGGCTTTGTCAAGGGAAGATCATGCCTTTTGAACTTGGTCAACTTCTTGAAATAGTCACCAAGGCCATTGATGAGGAAAGGCAGTCCATACAGCCTACCTTGACCTTGCAAAGGCTTTCGACACAATACCCCACTCGGGTATTGTAGAAAAACTTACCAGCTTAAATGTAAACCCATATGTCACAAGATGGGTTGCAAACTGGCTTAAGGACAGAACCCACAGGGTTAGAGTTGCTGGCGCTGTGTCAGACTCCAAGCCGGTCACAAGTGGTGTCCCACAGGGCTCGGTCCTTGGCCTCCTATTGTTTGGCATCTACTTCTCAGAAGTACAGGCCAACATGGGAGGACTTTGGCTGACAAAGTTTGCAGATGACTGCAAACTGGGCGCCATAGTGGAAAGTGCATCGGACACTGATATCCTTCAGAAGGGACTCACGGAAACAGATAGCTGGTGCCAGAGCCATGGCCTGAAGTTAAGCCAAAAATGTATAGTCATACCCTGGAAAAACAAGGTAACCCCAAGCTACCATATAGGTGGCAATCCACTAAGCACAGAAGAGGTTATCAGGGACCTGGGGACCCAGGTTGACAGTGGCCTTTCTTTTGACACTCACATTGCTAAAGTGGTTAGAAAGACCTTCTACATTGCCCACCTGATCATGAAGGGATTCACATCCAGATCTAGTGAGGTCATTGTTCCCCTGTACTCTTCACTTATCAGACCAATGATCGAGTACAATGCCCCATTCGGGATGTATCTCACCCGACATCTGCAGCAATTGGAGAGACCCCAAAGTTCCTCACCAAAAGGATAAAGGGACTCCAAAATCTGTCATATGCTGCCAGATTGAAGAAACTCCAGCTCTATTCAGTCGCATACCGTCTGCTCAGAGGTGACATGTGCCTGACATACAAGGCCATGTCCAACCCGGAATTAATGGACATGCTCCACCTCAAAAATCCAAATCCACCAAAACCACTAGAGCAAGCGACTTAAACCTTAGCACGGATATAAATAGGACGTGCTGGAGGGATAGATTTATCACTCAGAGACTCCCTATGCTGTGGAATAAAATCCCGGTCCATGTGAGGCAGAGCACCTCGCTGACTCTGTTCAAGAGAAATTTAGACCTGTGGATGGGAGATTGTAGGTTTACCCCGGGAATCATCTCTGGGTCACTGCTGGACAGAGGCACAACAAACTAATGGGCACAGTATTTTTTCATATAAGGGGTGGCGTAAGCCACAATAATTTGGGCTAGGCTTATAAATGCCTTAGGGCAGATAGCCTAGTATAAACCTATGAACCTATGAACCTATTTGTAATGCTTTGTTGCCACATGGTATGTTCCTGATATATCTCTATATATGTATGTACCTATATGCTGGACATAAACACTCACATATACATCTACATGATGGGATACATTCCTATGCTGTTGAATTACTGCACTGTATGATATGTTTGTGGTACTGTCCGTTGACTGTATATCTGCCATGGCGTATTGGTAAATCACATTAGCTGTGTGTGCAGGGTCCTGGTTTCGAGCCTTGCAGAAGCCATTTATTTTGTTGCAGGGCAGAACAAGGCCATTAGATACGGGGGGAGTAAGGCACATTAAAGCAGTTGTGAGCGGGTGTGTGTGGGTTTACGTGGTGTTAAGCAATGCTAACCTCTTTTTACAGCTTCTTACACTCGGTTAGCCTCTACATTGCTTTACCAGTGCAATACTCACATACTGGTAGCCAAACAGACTTACACCCACTCGCTCCCGCACTTGCAAATGCATCGACATTGGTGCTTGCATCTGACACTCACACCCTGGGTGGGATCGAGGACCACAATATTACCTTGTGATGCCTATTACACTGGATTACATGCCTACAGTATCGGGAATGGCTGCCCATTAGGCGATGGTATGCCGTTCAACTGTATGGAATCGGCGGCCTGTCCAGTGATTTATTCATATTATTTGTGTGTTCCTCCTACAATCTGCACCCATCTGGCTGATACATGGTAACCAAGACTCTTCAATACAGACAAGTAATTGGGTTTTGGGACCCACATCCGTTGGCCGAGTCATGCTGCCGCATACCTATTATAGGGTTGCCACCTTTTCAATTGCCCAATGTGGGACTTTTATGTAAAAACATCAGATTTTGCAGGGCAAAACATACTCACAGCTGGTACAAAGGAAAGAATTTCACTGTTTTTCCTAAATAAATGCTTATTCTTGTAGCATTATAGTTGCTTATTCTGTTTCTTATAACATCTAGGTGTTTCAGATACAAAATAATTGTTTTATGCAACTACTACAGACAATTATAGGAAAATCTTTGTTCTAAAATCTCAGGACATTTGTCATATTTTCAATTATTTTGCAGGACACAACTGCCCAAAGAGGGACTGTCCCTCGCAATGTGAGACAGGTGGTAACCCTATATATATGTGTATATATATATATATATATATATATATATATATATATATATATATATATATATATATATATATATAGATTATTTATATATATATAGATTATATATATATATATATATATATATATATATATATATATATATATGTGTGTGTGTGCACGTACGCATGCATATACAACTATATGACTTAATTACTTTGATCATACTATTGAATGACTGTGCTGTTTGCTATGTTTGTGATAACATTAGAGTTGGGTATAACTGTCGTGGCTTAGTGGTAAATCACATTGATTGTGATGTGTAGGGTCCCTGTGTCGGGCCTGGCCGACACGGTTTATTGTGTTGCTGGGCAGAACAAGGGCCGTTGGACAAATGGTGAGGTCAACACTTTTCAGCTGTGGTTTTCTGTTTAACCGCCGATTCACGTCACGCAAAAACCTTCTGCAGTCTTACTGTGATACATCACCCCAGTTCACATTTCAATGGTATTATATCATTATACAGTATAAAAGTAGCAAGATATGCTCGTATACAGATTACGCATCATAAATGGTGTGTGCTGCAGTCGAACCAACAACGTCTGCTTGATAGGCGGATGCTCTAACCACAACACTATTGGTGTTCTGCTTCATTTATATGTATACCCATGGTTCATATTTACCCGAACACAAGCCTCAACACTTCACTAACACAGCAGGCATCCATTTTCCTGTTGGGAAAACTGCACTACTACACATGCGCCATTCTCTACTGCTCTAGACATGTCCCATATGTTGGCTCACCCCAAGTATATTCAGACGTCCCAAGCTTATAGTCCTGGGGCATACATTCATATAATGGTCAGGGTCTTCAATTAGTCTTCCAGTTTGATTGACTGGTGACTGGGACTGCCCTGTACCTGTTTGAAAGTCAGACTTAGCACATGGACATAGTTAGTTCCACTGTTAGCATCCTACCTGTGGTTGGAAATGCAGGAGGTTTGCTCACCTCTGGGCAGCTTGATATGACAGCACTAAATATTATGGGGGGGTTCCACTGCTGTTTCCCTTCACATTCATTATGACTGCTTTATTGTGACCATGTTCATTCTTCATACACACACACATATATATATATATATATCTGGCTGTACATGCACATGCATATACACCTACATGCTTATTTACATTTCCCAAACTATTGAATGACAGCCACTTACCATCACGAATACCTGCTTACGTCTGCTTTAAAGCACCTTAATCACCCTATATCCAACTGCCATTATTTTGGCCATCATATAAAATTAGCAGCCCTTGCATGGCTTGGACCCGGGAACAGGAACCCCATAGTCACTGGTTTTACCACTAAACCATCCGTGATACATTCTGTATGGATGGTAATTAGGATATATGACTTTACTACAGCCATTCCACAGTACTGGCAACAAATGTGACAGTCGGGTGGTGTACATATGTATAGTACATGTTACTATTCATATGTTTCTGAGAGGCATATGTATACATTTGCAAGTATACATATTTATGAAATGGACACATACTTGACAACTACTTATA
This sequence comes from Protopterus annectens, assembly GCF_019279795.1. Taxonomy (NCBI): domain Eukaryota; kingdom Metazoa; phylum Chordata; order Ceratodontiformes; family Protopteridae; genus Protopterus; species Protopterus annectens. Next base: position 1,697,290,095 of record NC_056741.1, on the reverse strand, counting down.
TGCATGTATGTGTGATGTGTAGCTATGCGAATATAAGTATGTACATTTATAGATATATGACTACATATCTGGAGTTATACATGGCCATGTATATGAACAACTGCATACGGGAGGTACCTGTACCATTTGTATACAGGGGTTGTGTGCATCATTACAACGAGGAACCTGGACAGGGTATACAATTTGTGGACATGTACTATTTGGGAGATGGCTATGGGGAAGCTTCATGGGAACATGTGAATGGTATAAATTCCCAATAATGCACGTGGGGAGATGTGCATCATGGTCAGGTGTTTAATCCTGGGTTGTAGGTTCTGCAGGACTGGCTGGAGGCTGAGCAGGGTTGTGGACAACTACTGCTAATGCAACTTGTGTCCGGTTGTCTACGGGGCTGGACATCGTGTTGTGCAACCAAGTCTAATCTTTAGAACAGACACTTATCCCATGAGGGATGGCCAAAAATTGTGGACACCAATGACTCCAATTTTTTTGGCTTTACAAAAATGAGGGAGGGTTATACATGCTAGGGATACCTAGTTTGCAAGCTTGAGACTGCCTAGGGTGAGACTACCTATTAGATATGGGTCGGGGGCACTATGTGCAGATATGGCTGCGCCAAGCTAGCAGCCCAAGTATCCAGGTGTGTTGGGGTTGGATGGCTCAGTTCAGGCCAGACCATTATGTGGGTGTGAGCCGGTAATGTTTCTGTACATGTGTATTGCACATTTTAATGTTCATATGTTTGTGGGATTGTGTTCTGCAGTATGGCCTGTCAGGGTGTATTGTGGATGTGAATGTATGTTCTTTGGTTTCCTTTCTGATTCACCCACTGCTCCCTTGTACACCTCCAGTTCACCTATTGTACATCTGACCCAGTTTCCCCTCGGCAAATTATTACATTACCTGTCATCCCCCCCCCATATTCCACACACACCATCCATTCCTTCTCTGGTTGATGGCCCATGGCACAGACAACAGAACACATTGTGTACTCTACATATCTCTGGTAACAATATGGTTGTGAGGACAACCCTGGCATATTTGATCTTCCATATGCTGTACTTCATGCACATAAGTACACGCAAATACTTATCTTTCATGACATGGTAGGTAGATCCGGGTAATACCCCTTCATCTTTGGGCCATCTAGACAGGGATGACTTGGACCACAAATGGGCACATATCGAGTGAATGCTCTGACCATTGGTAGGGTTGCCACCTTTTCAAATGGTCAAAGTGGGACATTTTCGGGACACACATCAGATTTTACAGGCCAACACATACCCATGGTCAGTACAAAGGATAGTGCTTTACTTTTATGCCTAAGTGAAAGCTTATTCTTGTAGCAGTTTAGTTGCTTATTCTGTTTCTTGTAACATTTAGGTATTTTAGATACAGAAATAACTATTTTATGGAACTATTACATAAAATATGGGACATAATTATGTCCTACAATCGCAGGACATTTGCCATTTTTAATATTTTTGGTAAGGAAACAACTGCCCAGAGAGGGACTGTCCCTCACAAAGTGGGACAGGTGGTAACCCTAACCATTGGACTAGGCTTAGCAAAGGGCAGTGGCGTGCAAACACGCTGCATTTCGCTTCCACTTGGTATAACAATCAGCACTACAATGGAATACGGGCACGGGGTTTTAAATGTCATTTGTTTGAGGGATGGGGGATCAACATTCAGCTACGTGCCTTTGTGTTTACTTTTTATTTTGGGTGTTTGTGAAACTGTCTTGTATGCTTTGCATACATTTCAGTATCAAGGGACACTGACAGGAGTGATTATTATTAGAGGCAGTCTGTACTAGTCAACATTTTAGGTTGCGCGTCTGCAGCTGGCAGGTTCACGCCTCCGTGCAGCACTTAGACATGCCCCCTGCACTCGTGCATGTTTCCTATGCACATGGATATTGCAGCAGTGCTCCTTCATTAATATGCATATAGTGCTGCTGCACCATCTCTACGCCACACGGTCGGCGCAAGGCTAACAGCATCCTTGCTCCGAGCTTCATGAATCCCGGGGATTAACATGAATTCTGCAACAGGACTGGATGGAATTGAATATGGTATGTGTAAAGAAATGAAGGAGTGGCAAAACATAATTTTTATAGAAGTTATGAATGAATACTTAGAAACTAGAATTAAAGAGAAAGAGATATATACAGGAGTTAAAAATGTATATTTAAAAAATGAAATAAAGAGGAGATAAAAAATTGGAAACCTATAATATTGAATAATATAGATTATAAAAGTTTCATGAGAATAATAACACAAAGGTTACAAGAAATGGACAAATTAGGTGACCAAAATGTATTCAGAAGAAAAGGAAAAGGAAGTCAAGAGTTATTATGGATAATAAGAGAAATAAATTATGATATCATAAATAAAAATTTATAAGCAAAGGTTATGATAGGAATATAAGTAAAACCTATGATTGTTTGTTTGTGTCTTTCGGCTTTTCCCGGTTAGGGGTCGCCACAGCAGAACTCCGGTCCGCTAATGATTGGTAGTGGATTTTTACATACCAGGTTACCAGCCCTGGCGCACAACCTTCAACAAAGGTACGCCCCATTCACGTATGCCTTCACACAGAAGACGCGCTAGCTGAGAATCGAACGGGACAACATCTTGCTTTGAGGAGACAACGCTACTGCAGCACCACCACCCATTAAAACCTATGATAATATTCAATATAAATCATTACGGGGAAATTTGCCGGCATATAATGTCAGCAAAAAATATACAAGTAAAAAAAATCTGTTTATGAAAGTAACTATGTGAAACTAAATCTAAATGGTTGGATTGGGGAAGAAATACAAATAGAATGTGTAATAAAGCAGTGTTGCCCAGATAGTAGTATAATTTTATCAATAGTTATGAGTGTAATAGTGAAGAAAGTTAATAAAATGTCAAGTAGCAGTGGATACAAATGATGAAGGAAGTACAATAATGTATAATTATGTGGATGATATTGTATTAATTGTTAAAAATAAAGTATGGATGGAAGAAGTAAATGAAAAATTAAGTATAAATTAAAAAAATTAATATCATTGTTGTAAGTGGGACCCATTTTGCAGGAGCACTTCCTGTTTCCATTCCAGTCACAGAGGCAGCCCATAGAAACAGGGGAATAAAGGTTTTGAAATAAGTGAGGAAGAAGACATAATTTGGAAGATAATAAAAGAAAAAAAGAATTCTATTGTAATAGGTTAAAAGACAAAAATGGATGTTGAGATAATGGTTAAGGTGTTTGGCACAGAGACACAAGGTATAGTGTTTGATTGTCACCCTTGGGAGGGAAATAGCATAGGCTTAAATGGCTTATTAAGAAAGTTAACCTAGTAATTAACTGTGAACTTATAAAACCATGAATATAAGGAAAAGGGAAAATTAAAATTCTAGAGTACTTTCTGTAAATGTGAAGAGTATTACGAATATAGTAAGAATAATATGGATTTCAGAGTGGTGTAAGATGTGACGTAAATATAATTATATTAGAAGACACAATATTTTTAACAAATGAAGAACGATTACAAACAGAGAAGCTATGGGGGGAGGAAAGATAATCTGGAATTTGGGAAATGAAAGATAATCTGGAATAGCAGTATTCTGTAGAAATACAGTAAAGATATTAGATGTAACTATAGCAAAAATGGGAAGATTAACTATTGTAGATTTAAAATGGAAAGAACAAGTACATATAATTATAACATTCTATGCTTATACTGATTGTGAAGAAAGGGAAAGCTTATTTCATCAGATTTAAAAGATGTAGTGATAAATATGAATACCAAATAAAAAGTGACTTTAACTGTGATTTAAGAAGTATGTGTAAAAAGAAAGGAAATAATATAAGAAGCATGTTAAAAGTAAAAGATGTGGTAAGTTAAAACTTTGGGACAAAATTTCATGGACTTACAAAAGGAGTGTGTATAGGGGTCCACTTTTTAATTTCAAAATCCACAATCTCAGTTTTCAATATATTGAATTCAGAACCACGAGATTGTGAAATCTTGAAATAAAAAAAAAGAAGACATCAAAAAAACATGTTTTTGCAGGGGTAAGCCCCCCCTGCACCCCCTATACCCTCTGCAACTTAAATATACTAACTCAGAGATCACACTACAGTGAAGAGAATGTAATGCTCCCGTGCTGCACTGTATAGTGATCTCCACTTACTGTTCTCTTCACTGTAGAGTGATCTCAGAGTTAGTATACTTAAGTTGCAGGGGGTGTGAGGCATGCAAGGGGGGTTTCCCCCTGCAAAAACATGTTTTTTTGATGTCTTGTTTTTTTTTTTTTTTTTTTTTTTTTAATTTTGAGATTCCACAGTCTCAAGGTTTTGAGTTCGATATACTGAATGTTGGGGTTGTGGACAAAAGTGAACCTGTGCATAGAACTGAAATAGACTATTTTATAGTGTTAGAAGGTAGGATTTTCTGATCATCTTGCAATATGGCTACAGCTAAAGGAGAACAACAAATATATAAAATAGACAAAGGAATAAAAATTTTAAATGAGAAAGCATGGAATGAAGAAGGAAAGAGACTAGTGCTACAGTTATGGAAAGATCATATTACTATGAGAACATTTCATAAAAATTAGTCTGAATGGTATTTGATATTTAAGGAAAAATAAAATGTTTTTTAGAGTGGCAATATGATGTGAGAAAAGTAGAGAAAGAAAATTGTAAAAACAAATAATGCATTGGAAGATGTAGAACATGATAACAGAAAGTACTTTGACAAAGAAAAATAATTATATAAAAGAAATCAAGAAAAATACATGAATTGTTATGTAAGCAAAGATATTTTTACAAGGAAAAAGAGAAGTATTGAGTTACTTAAGCAGGTTAGTAAAGGGAGATGGTAGTGTAATGACAGAAATAAAACATGTAAAAGGAGAAATAGAAAGAACTCAGCAAAATATGAATTGTGTAGTACAATATGTAAACGAAATGTTTAAAAATGTAGTGAAAAAACATGGAAAGCAAAAAACTTAACAGAAAAAGAAAATAAAGAGTTGGAAAAAAAGATTTCTTTAAATGAGCTAGATAAATTATTAGGGCAAGTAAATATAGATTCAGCTGCAGGACCACGTGAAATGGGAAATGAAATGTATAAAAATGTAATGGATTGGCAAAAAATATTTTAAATGATTTTGAATGAATGGTTATATGAAGGTTTTATGTATAAAGAATTATGTAGTGGAGTACTTAAAGTCATAATGAAGAAGGAAGATAGAAAACAATTAAAAATCTAAAGTGCCTTTTTTAGGCAAGGTTCAAATGACAAATTCACCACTGTAACAGGTACAAGCAAGCAAAACCTGAGGGTAATGCTACTCAATGCTAGAAGTCTAAACCTCAAAATGCACTCACTTGAGGCACTCCTTAAAATGGAGAACATCAACATCTGTGCAGTGACAGAGACCTAGTTCAAAGCTCCAGAGAACACCTCTGCATTACCAGGCTATAATTCATACCACACCTTTTGGCCACCTAACCCGGAACGAAGCACTAAAGGTGGAGGAGTGTCCATATTCATTAAGGAAATCCACACCTCCAGGCTAGTTGCACAGCATAATGCATCCAAGATTATCCAAGTGCAACTAACTCTGGGCAAGACCGCAATCTAAATTGTAGCTTGCTACAGACCCCCCACCATGCGCCAGGATTCCCACTCCTTATTTCTTGATACACTGGAGAGTATTAGGGTACAACCCAACACTCTAATAATGGGCAATTTCAACTACCCCACCATTAACTGGGAATACTCATGTACCAACTCTTTTGCTCAACGTTTTCTGGAATTCATAAATTCCAGCACCTTGGATCAACTTATTCACACCCCCACCAGGGGCAGCAATATCCTAGACCTGGTCATTACCAACATGGGCAACCGGTGTTCCACACCAGAGGTCAATTCCTCGTTGGTCAGATCTGACCACAAGCTAATCACCCTAGACATCCACATCCCACCCCCACCCCCAATTAGGGAAACCACCGTAAAAAACTTCTCCAAAGCCAACTTCATACTTCTTAAGACAGAAGTGGCAAACTTCATGACACCCATGCAGACGGACAATAGATGTACGACTGCTGAATCCTACACAAATGCACTTTATAAGCACTTACACGAGTGCATGGATCATGCTATCCCTAATAGAACCAAGATGCTAGCCTCCAAAAAAAAGGAAGCCAATCTAGTGGTCCTCTGCCATAAACAAACTCTACAACAGAAGAAAGAAACTGTTGCAAAAAAGAGTAAAATCCCATGACTGGAGGAACTCCCTGGTCAACCTCAGTAAGAAGCTGAGATCCCTCATAAAATCCTCCAAAGCTAGTTACGAAAACAAAATTGCCACTTACTCTAAAGACAACCACAAAGCATTCTATAGCTATGTCAAGAATCTCAATGGCAACACTCAAATCTGCTCTGAGTTACAGCACAATGGCACTAAATATACAGAACCAACTAATATTGCCAACATCCTGGCAGATAGGTTCAGTGCTAACTTTACCCTCCTCTCACCACCCCCTCGAGGGCCCATCTCTATACCGGAAGAATGCAAAGTTCCTGTAATCACAGCTGCACAGGTAAAAAACACACTCTCCAAAGCCAAGAACACAGCATCCATGGGACCTGACAATATCCCAGGCTGCGTTCTACACAAACTACAGAATGAACTGGCACCCTACCTAAGTACCATGTTCAATCATAGCCTCACCTCAGGCTTTGTGCCCACTGAATGGTGCACCATGACGGTTATCCCACTCCACAAAGGGGGAGCCACGACGGACCCCGGGGACTACTGCCCCATTAGCCTGACGAGCCTGGTCTGCAAGGCCATGGAATGTATCATCATGGAACTCATAAACAAAGACATTGGTAATCTCCAAACTCTGTACCCTACCCAGATCGGATTTGTAAAAGACAGATCATGTCTCCGAAACCTGATTGACTTCTTTGAAGCAGTCACCAAAGCCATAGATGAGGGTAAGGTGGTTCACACAGCTTATCTAGATCTCTCCAAGGCTTTTGACACCATCCCCCACTCTGGAATTATAGATAAGCTCACTAAACTAGGTATAAATCCCTATGTCACAAGGTGGGTTGCCAACTGGCTCATGGACAGAACCCACACTGTGAAAGTAGCAGACTCCAAATCCGACTTCAGACCAGTGACAAGTGGAGTACCACAGGGTTCAGTCCTGGGTCCTCTCTTGTTTGGCATCTACTTCTCTACAGTACAGGCTAACACAGAAGGTCTTTGGCTAACAAAGTTTGCATATGACTGCAAACTAGGAGCCATAATCGAAACTCCTAACGATGTGGACCTAGTACAAAAGGGCCTCACTGAGATAGATGCCTGGTGTCAAAAGTCATGGCCTGAAGCTCAATGCCAAAAAGTGTATTGTCATCCCCTTTGGTAAAAAATCTGTACCCATGAACTACCACATAGCTGGTAGTCTACTTAATGCCAAAAATGTGATAAGAGACCTTGGGACACAGGTGGACAGTAGTCTCTCCTTTGCTAATCACATTGCCACAGTGGTCAGGAAATCCTTCTACGTGGCTCACCTCATCACAAAAGGTTTCTCATCCAGAAAAAAAGAGGTCATTGTTCCCCTGTACTCATCACTCATTAGACCCATTATAGAGTAAAACGCCCCTTATGATATGTACCTCACAAGACATCTACAACTACTGGAAAGGCCACAGAAATACCTCACAAAGAGGATTACTGGCCTCAAACAGATGCCCTATGCAGACCGTCTCAAAAAACTCCAGCTTTACTCCGTCGCATATCGCCTACTCAGAGGCGGTCTCTGCCTAACATACAAAGCTATGTCAAACCCAGAGCTGTTGGACATGCTCCAATTAAAGAAATCCCAATCCTTCTGTCCTATATGCTCTAGGGACCTAAACCTTGTCATCACAATAAACAGAGCATGCTGAAGGGATAGATTCCTGTCCCAGAGACTTCCCATACTCTGGAACAGACTACCTATCCATGTCAAACAGTGCTCCTCATTAGCACTCTTCAAGAAAAATCTTGATGATTGGATGGGAAATAGGAAATTCACCCCGGGATCACTTCTGTGGCTCTGCTCGACAGGGGCACAGGAAAATAATTTTCTTGGGTGGCGAAAGCCAGGGTACATTTTTGGCTAGGCTTATACAGGCCCTAGGGCCAATAGCCTAGTGTCTACCTATGAACCTATGAACCAAAAGTATTGAATAATAATGATTATAAAATCTTTATGAAAATAATACAAAGGAGATTTGAAACTAAAATGAAAAATATTATGGAAATTAGTATATATAGTATAAAGGGGAAGGGTCACCAAGAATTATTAGTGGCAGTTAGAGAAATTGTGGGTGATATTATGAATAGAAAAGAAGAAGCAAAAATCATGATAGGTCATATTAATAAAATATTTGACATTTGATACAACTAGACATGAAATCTTATGGGTAATAATGAAAGAAGTAAGTGAGAAAGTTAGGAAATTATGCATGTCAGTGTATAGTAATAATAAAGTAAAATACTTGGAAATGGTTGGTTAAGCTAAGAGCTACCTGTGAAAAGCCATGTAAGACAGGGATGTCCAACAAGTTTTATACTCTTTCCATTAGTTATGAATGTGATAGTATGTGAAGACATTATAATAATTTTAACAAAAAAATTATAAAATAAGTAATAATTTGCACAAGTGAGTGTCCAGAAGTGATAGGGATTGGTTTAAATAAAGGGAAATGCAAAGGTTTAGGGTATGTAGTAAAAATAGGGGTATATATTTTACAATTAATGAAGTTTCTGTGTTAGATTTGAGAATAAAAATGCAAGTAAAATTCAGTAGCAGAACACAGAAGAAATAAAACAAACCTGTCTTTTCTGGAGAGCATATAGACTATCATTCAGAAAAATACTTATTTGATCATTTCAGTACTGATAAGAAAAATAGCTTACTTAATGTGTATTTATGTTGCCAACAGTATTTGAAAAGTATTATTGCAGACACTTTTTTTGTTTTTCATTTATATGGAGTTTTAGATTAAACCCAGAAAAAAGAGGAGTTTTGAGGAAGAAGATTTAGAGTTAATTAACCCAGTGGTCTATCCTGCTTCATTTAATTTGTACAATGTGTTAATGTGGATAAATGAAAAAAACGAGGGATTAGTAGCAAAATTGTATAAATATATGTATGATAAATTTGGTGGTATGCTAAAAAAGAGTGTACAACTGAAGAAATACAGTGTTACCAAGAAAAAATATTTTTGTCAAAAATAAAGGCTGATGATATAGAAAAGATAGAAATGTACAGTATAAGAACATAATGTAATGATAGGTTCATAGGTGTTTACTAGGCTAATGACCCTGGAGCCTTTACAAGCCTAGCCCATAGGATTATCCTGGCATTGCGCCACCCGACCTTAGTTCCCAGTACCTTTATAAACATTACTGTGTAAAACTTTGGGAAAGTGCAACAGATGAAAAAAATAAATTTATAAAAATAGGAAGCAAATTATGTAATCAGAAAGTAGAATGCCAAGAATGTTTTATGGATAATTTGCCAGTAAAAGGAACTATGCCATATAAAACGGAAACTGATAGAATATGTTTACATTGTTAAGAAGAAGAAACTATGGCATGTGCTTTTCAAATGTAAAGGATTAAAATTTATGGGGAAACCTATGTAAAGAAGATTTTTTCAAAGATTTAAAAGAAGTGGATAAAATAAAGATGGATATAATTAAATGTGTATATTATAATAATATAAGTAAAGAATAGATACAAAGTTATTTTATGTTATATGGGTTATAGGGAATGAAAGAATACAAGAAATTATATTTAATGCTAAATGGATTTTAGCAACAATATTAAATGACATCAGATGGTGGTTAGAGAGAAAGAAGTGGGGGATCTAATAGAGATGAAAATTTAGTATGATTGCAAAGGAAGTTATGAATACGTGCAAAGAAATTTGTATATCTATATATTTGTACGTTTGTAAATATTTGTAAATATGTTGAAAATAAGAGTTCTTTTTGTGTATAAATAAATGACCCCTACTCTTTGCAATAGATGTCGTGGGATATTTTACATCCACCCGAGCTAACACCAAATCAAGCAGATTTGCAGACCAGCATCTCATCTGAAGGATGGCACACTCAAAAGTGCAACCCTCCCCAGCCAAAGCTGCTCTACAATGTCAGCAATCCATTATCTGGTGTGGTAATAGAACCCACAGCCTCCTGCACCAAAGATGAGTGTACTACCTGTTGCACCACTGAGACTGCCATCCTTTAATGTGGATTTACTCAGTGTAGTATGAAAATGTCTATCGGTCTTTATCTCATCGCATAAAGTTGTGAACACTCCAGTCTCACTTTCTTGTCCAGGTACCTTTGACTGAATAATGGCTTCTTCTTAATAGACACACAGACTATCCAAAAAAATATCCATTTCTAATTAAGCATTAGGCAGTTTCTAATGAGCTAACCGTGCTTAACTCACAAATATACCATTGGCAGAAATCTAGTTGCAATCATTTTCTAAGAATAAAATAAAAATTACTGAAAAGCAAATTATGCATATGTTTTTAAAACATTATCTAAAAGAAAAGTACACACATTAGATGTGGCAAACCCAATCCATTCTTTTCATCTTTATAATAGATACTTAAGTCATTTACTTTTTTGGTCACATGAAATTGCAAAATTTTCTTTGGCATTCAAGCATTACATTAATGGTAGTAATATTGGTGATAGTGTTCAAGTTATATATCCATTTTGGAGCATAATTCTTCATTTTAAGACAGTTTTATACAACACCTCAATAGCTAAGCTTAAATGTAAAACAAAGTAAAGGAATGCAAATGTCAAACTTTTCCTTGACAAAAACACCTGATTTGCATATATTCAGTGATTTTCATTGTCAAAAATAAATGCAGTGGCTACTGAATTTGCATTTGTCATAAATAGAGTTTTCTGAATGGGTGTGTTTTATCACTTTATACTTACTTGTGAGTGTGTATATATCATATTTTAGAAAGTAATTCCTTATATGTTTAAATTGCACCACAGTTCCAGTGAATACATGTTGAATGTTATCAAATCAATTGCCCACTTATGCATTGAGCTTAAATGCTCACAACACTCTTAATACTATGATGATGCTATCAAAAATTAGGCAGTATTAACAATTTGTAAAGGCAGTGTCACATGTAAAAAACAGAGAAATTAGCAGAAGTAGCCATTTAGTGTTATTTTAAATGTTAACACATTGACTGTGTTAAATTTACCATGTGAATTCATCTAAGAATTAATTTAATAATACCTTGCTTAAAATTATTTTAATGAGTATCCTGCTTGCTGTACTGAAGGAGGAATATTATTTATTACATTCTTTTAGGATATATTTATTTTTGCCATTACCGACAGCATGATGATTTTGACAGTGGAAACTGGATCATCTGCAAATCTTATATCAGAGCCTGATAATAATCTGTTGCAGCATCTGAATTTCTTTCTCACAGTTTCCATTGCTGAGGCAATTAGTTCCAAAATTGTTTTTTGTTGTTAGAACTTGAGTTTTTTGGAAATAAATTTCCCGAAAGGACTCTGAGATCTTTCTCAGACTTTATAAGGTGATACTCAAGAATATCCATTGCTTCTCTACAAAAAGATTGTATTTTTGAAACGTCTTTGAAAGAAAGTGCATTTCTCCATGCTTCAGAAAGAGACAAAGCATTAAGGGAAGTTATCTGGAAAGGTGAGTGATTTTTCCCTTTACCATGTGTAACCTTCTGGATCCAGTTCTCCAGTTTTCTGTTCATTGCTAAGTCTACAAACGAATACATTTCCTTTACTTTCGCTAGAGGATTTTTAACCAAGTCTTCAAAACGGACCATGAGATAGCGCGATTTTAAGAATGTAGACCCATGTTTGGCTGCTGCACTATAAATCTGGACATGGCTTTTACAGATTTCTTCCATTACTTTGTAATTAGCATCAGAAAGTGCAGAGTTTGGATAAGAATTTAATATGATTTTATTATCATTCCTCAGAGATTTAACAATGCTCTGTCGTGAGTTGAATACAGCTCTTGGATCTCGTATGAAATGAATTATCCTCAGATTTAAGGATGGATCAGTAATAAGGGGATAGAGTGATTCCAAGTTAAAAAGTCGTACTTCTTTTAAAACAACATGGCTGTATGTCTTGCAAGATTTTTCTACAGTATCGAATGTGGATTTGCTACAAAGTCTTTTGCAAACTGTACTATTGATGACTGTTGTACGTCGAAAAACATCACATGCTGGAGGAGTACATAGAGCCCTGCTATTTTCCCACATAAACAGGTTTGATTTTGTCTTATTTTTAGGTAAGTAAAAGTCAAAAACCGACATGTCACAATGGAATACTGATCTTAGCAAATCTCGGACAGATGTATGCAAGATGTTGACATCATCTTTTGCCATCATTTTCCATACATGCCAGGCAGGTTCCATTAGATAGAAAACGCTGGGGTGTTGACTGAAGATCTGGCCAGCAAGTGAGGACCCTGACCTCCAGGAAGACAGAATCAACACATGAACTTTGTCTATTTGCTTCTTTGATACAGCTGTATAGTTTGCATAGTTCAAATATAAGAACAGTAATGATAGGCTCTGAACAGCACAAATGAGTATGAGTGAAGTTTGAAAAGTGGTTATCCGAGCCATGGTAATAATAAGTTGGAGATCTGCAGAGAATTATAAACACACACCACATTAGTTAGTATTCTCATTTTTTAATGAAACACACTGTCAATAGCATATTCAAGGTCAAATGTATTAAGAGTACATCTATACATATGATCTTACAGTAGCAAGTTAACCACCATTCACTTGGAATTAGCTAGAAATAAATATCTATTAGTAATTTTACCTTTTGCTTTTTGACTGTATTTTCACTATAATTGTGGATTTTTTGTCATGTTTTGTAATACCATTGTTCTTCAATAGTATTACATAAATGTAAATGCATTGTCTTCATATTATATTGCTGTTCATAGAGCTTTTCTCCTCGAGACTCCATTGAAAATGGGCTCTTCTTGGCCCAATGGACTATCCCAGTAAACAAACTGTAAAATAAATAAAATAAATCTACAAACATTTTTAGGGAGCAAAATTCCATCAGTCATACCACACAGTTTACACAAACTAAAAACTGACCAGACCCAGGGAATCATACAATTTAGTTTTGAGTTCCTAAAATGAGCCCATAACCTTCACTGCAAAATGTGTTTTCTTCTTTTCAGTTTGTGCTTTGAAAATATATAATCTGCTGTATCTTATAAATAAAGAAGATTATTTTTTAAGATCTGTCTGGGATATGGTACTCAACCAATAAATGTTTTCTTAAAAAATTATTTCTACCCCCCCCCCTTTTTTATCCTCATTTTTGCATTATTTTAATTTGTTTGTTTGTGCTAGTAGAGGGTTGTAGTTTGCTTTGAAGCCATTGATTACATAACTAATGAGCTCCACACCAAGTGGAATAAATTTATCAATTAAATTACTTTCCTAGAATCCTTTCCTATAATAATTTATATCATATCCAGTAATATAGTGACCAACAATTAGTAACTTGGCTTTTTTCAACCCATCTGTTAAAAGAAAGGTAAACAGATTGCTCCATTAGATTGTTTAGTTAACAGCATGACATTTTATTTTATTTATTTTATTTATTTATTTTACATTTGTTGACTGGGCTAGTCTGGCTGGATACATGTCCATTTTCAGCAGAGGCCCAAGGAGAAAAGCTCCACTATATACTAGTAAATAATAATGATAAAAATAAACAAAAATAGCACAATAAGATAGAAATTATAAGCATGTAACAAACTATTCCCAAGTAGCATAGTAACAGTGCAAAAGTAATATATCAAAACTAAACACAGAGTGAGGATTTCTATTTCAAAATCTTTGCAAGAGTAATTAAAGAAGAAATAAAGCAGTAACTCACACAAGACTCTATTCAACTATTTACAGTATTAACAATTTTGATAAACAGTTTGTGTCAGGGCACTAGTTTTAAGAAACAGATTTCATCAGCTGGGTGATTTAGATACAAGGTGAGATGATAGGTTGCAGTAATATAAAGAGAAGTAGAATTTATAGGAAAAGTAATATCCAAGTGGATGGTAGGTGAACTACAGAGGAGGGGTAATGGTAGTGATAGGGACATGTGGAAGAGTAATGGAAAGAGCTGAAAAGAGAGATGGAAGCTGAGGTCAGTCAGGATTCGAGCAAGGGCATAGCCAGTGAGTTTTAAAATAGTTTCTTAGTTGTTTTTTGAAAAGTTGTGATGAGCCTAGAGTGGTCAGTTCTATGGGAAGTTTATTCCAGTATGAGCCACCGGTATTTGTAAACAAGGAGACCCCAGCTTTATTGTGTGTTTTGAGGGTGGCCACTAGTAATTTGTTAGCTGAGCGAAGGGAAGTAAGATTCCTGTAAGGGACAACAAGGTTATTTAGTATGGGTGTATTAGAAGGGTAATGGAGAATTTTATAGGTAATAACTAATTGATGTAGGAGAATGAGATTTTGAAGTTCAAGCCAGTCAAGCTTTTTGAGATTAACACAATGATGTGTGAGAAATGGGGAACCTGTGGCAAACCTGGCAATGCTGTGTTAGGCTGTGGCAAGTTTCTGAAGGTTAGATTTTGAAAGGTTTATAAAAGATGGGGAGGCATATAATAATGTAGAGATAAGATAAGTTTGGGCTAAAGACACCCTTGTGGTTGCTGTTAGAAAGGGCTTAAGTCTATAGAGGGCACCTATCTTTTTATTAACAGTTTTGATAGTTAGGTCAATGTGATAATCAAAGTTTAGTTGATTATCTATTGTAACACCTAGTAGTTTAGCATAACTATCAGGTGTAATGATAGTGCCATTGTCAGACACAATAGAAAAGGAAAGAGGGGCAGATTTAAGGGTTGGAGAGAAAAGTAATAATTTAGTTTTTTTGGGATTAAGGAGGAGACAGATATCTTGGAACCATTTTTCTGCTGCTGTAAAGACGTTTTGGGTGGAAGAATGAAGTTCAGCTGGAGATAAAGCAGAACAGATGAGAGTTGAATCGTCTGCATATTGAATACATGAGTGTGTTGGGAGTGAAATAGACAGGTTGTTTATAAATATGGAGAAGAGAAGGGGTCCTAAGATGGATCCTTGTGGGACACCAATAGTGATCGGGAGCTGAGAGGAGAGATGGCTGTCCCAAAGGACTGCTTGTTGTCTATCTTTCAGATAAGAGTCAAACCAGTGCAATGCAGAAGGTTCAAGTGAGAGAGATTTCAAAGTGTCTAGCAAATGTTGATGGTTGACCATATCAAAGGCTTTAGAGAGGTCAAGAAACAAAGCAGAAGAGTATAGGTTGTTATGGCGATTTTTGTTGATAGTGTCTGTGAAGGAGAGAAGAGCAGTGGAAGTGCTATGGAAAGGTCTAAAGCCATGTTGGGAGTCTGAAAGTAGGCTATTATGTAAAAGATGATGTAAAAGTTGTTGGTGTATACAACGCTCCATGATTTTAGATAGTGGTGATAATAAGGCTATAGGACGGAAATTAGAAAGTTCATTAAAGTTTCCTCCTTTATGCAGAGGAATGATATGGGAGACTTTCCAGAGGGAAGGGATAGTAGATTCGGTTATTGTTCTGTTAATTAAAATGGAGACTGGGTATGCTAGTTCTGCTGATGCTAGCTGCAGATATTCAGCTGGTAGTCGGTCAGCTGAAGGAGTG
This sequence comes from Protopterus annectens, assembly GCF_019279795.1. Taxonomy (NCBI): domain Eukaryota; kingdom Metazoa; phylum Chordata; order Ceratodontiformes; family Protopteridae; genus Protopterus; species Protopterus annectens. Next base: position 1,697,274,288 of record NC_056741.1, on the reverse strand, counting down.
CATGGTTTAAGTTTTGAGAGTAACTTTTGTATATAGGTTGTGGAGACTGTACTGAATGTTAGAGAGGGGTGTTATTTTGAGGGGGGTGTTTTTAAGGGAAGTGTGGGGAGTCATGTTCTTTGCAAGAGAGGTGACTGTTTCAGTGAAGAAGTTGTTGAATGTATTGGCTATTAAGTTGGATGGGGTCTGTGCTAAGTTAGCTGGAGTAGGTGTTTTGGTATTTCCTGGATGGAGCAGTTTATTGATTCCTGACCAGAATTTTTTGGGGTTATGATTTTGATTTTCTTGATATTGAAGGTAATAATTCTTTTTATCAAGATGTTTTTTTTTTGTGGTATTTCTAAGGTGTTTGAAGTTTTGATGGTCAGTTGGGTTTTTAGTAGTTCTCCATTTTGTCCATAGTTTATTCCTTAATAGCATTGTTTGCTTGGTTTCTTTAGAAAGCCAAGGGGCAGCTTTAGATCCTGTTCTAATTAAGCGTGAGGGGGCGTGATGCTCAAGAATTTGGAGGAATGTGTTGTTGAAATGGGCCACTGCTTCCTCCAGTGGAAGGTGTTTTAGAGCTGACCAGTTACATTGTTTGAGTTCATTAAGGAAAATAGGAAGGTTAAATTTTTTTTGTTACATATAGTACGATAGCTGGCCTGATTGAGATTGTTATTTGTTTGTTTAGTGATACAGGTGAGAAGGTGGTCGCTGATATTGTCAGGGAGTATACCAGTTTTATAAGAGAGGGGATTATTGTTGACCAATATCCAGTCTAAGATGGCTTGTTTATTGGTAGATTTGTGAATCCTAGTTGGGGAGTTTATTGTTTGTTGAAAATTAAAGAGGTTGAGGTGATAGGTGTGTTTGGGCGATATGCAGGAGTTCCAATCAATATTGAAGTCTCCTAAGAGTATGGTTTCCTGATGAAAGCTACAGGAGAGCCAGCTGAGAATGTTTTCAAGGGTATCCAAGTTGTTGCCAGGAGGGATATAGGAAGATATTATATATATGGCTTTTATTTTATTTACTTGGAATTTGCTGCAGAGTATTTCAGCATTGGCGGGGGGGGGGTAGGGAGTCAATAGAGGACACCTGTAGTTCAGATTTATAGAGTAAAGCAACTCCACCACCCTTTTTGTTTAGATGATCCCACCTTAAAATGCTATAGCCAGGGGGAGTAATGTCGTTGTCTTTGGTACCTGGTTTAAGCCAGGTTTCAGTAAGACAGAGAATATCAAATGAGTAGAGGTCAATTAAAGCAAGGAGTTGTGTAATTTTATTGTTAATGCTACGAATATTTAGGTGTGCTATTGAAAGGGAGTTAGAAGAGAAAGGTGAACTCAAATTGTTAGTAGTTTGGTTTGAGAGGGTGTGGAGGAGGGAATTATTTGGGCCAGGGTTGGGGTGAATGTCCCCGTGTAACAGTAAGAGTGTTTGAGGGAGAGGAAATATTTTTGAGTTTTTAGAGGGTATTAGGTAGAACTTTCTAGTTGTGTGATACTTGTTATGGAGTACTCTGTGATAATGTGGGGGAAGGTAAGGGCAGGATGAGAGGAGGTTAATATAGGTTTGTTCAGGTAGGGGAAGGACAGAGCTAGTGTGTTTAGTTAAGCTAGGAGATCTGCTGAGGGTATAGTACTCATAGGAAGTAAGGGTATAGTATAAAAGAAGGATGTTAAGTAGCAGGAGTAGATAAAGTAGTTTAAAAGGCAAGGGCATGTTGAGATTGGTGAGCTTGACAAGGTTGGAAATTAGTATTAGGAAGGTAGGGAATGGGGTGTGGCAGTCAGATAGGTGTGGAGAGTTTGTAAGTGTGAATGTGGCAGGAAATTAGATAGGATGTGAGAAAATTGGGGGTGTGGCTAAGCAAGTATAAGATTAGGGGTACTGGGGTGGGTGAGATTTGGGGGTAGGGTAGGGGAGCGGAGTGAGCCTGCAGGGCGAACGGAGCGGGAAGAGCCAGAGAGAGGACCAGGGTGCAGAAAACAATCAGTGAGAAATGAAGAAGCACTGGGTACAGTGCAGGTAAGAGTGGACTATGGGATGAAGTATAGAGAAGAAAATAGTTAGATTGGGAGAGGTAAATTAATTGTTTGGGGGCTTAGAGAGGTAGTGAGGTTGAGTGTAGTAAGGAGATAGAAAGGGGTTAATACCAGAAAGGTATCAGGAAAAACAAAACTCAATTGAGATAATAAGGGATATATAGTTTACTAGTGAATAGGGTGCCACCTAGTGGGCAAACTAAGAAATAACAAGAGACAGAGCAAGCAGAGAGCAGACTATTGGGATATGGTGTGGTAGAGGAGAGAGTTATCCTAAGGTCAAAGATGCAGAGGGAGGGTAAGAGTGGGTAATTTAACTGCAAAAGGAGGGCGGGTAGGCTGCTGGATAACTTGGGAAGGAAGTCAAATAGCCTGGAGTGATGTAAGTTAAAAATACATTAGCAGGACATACTTTCATAAGAGGACTGCTCAAGGTAGAAAGTCTTAGTGGGTGGACAAACAATCCTATTCAGGACTTTGTTCCTTAACTTGGATTCCACAGGGCTTCTTTAGAGTGGATAAGGCAGGAACTCAGGTGCACAGGGCTGGTGAAAAAATAAGGAGGAGATGGAAATACAAATGAGTTATCTCAACAGTCACAGGGTGTAGATAAGTGACAACCAGCCATAGTACCTTTTCATCTAAGTCTAAAGACATAATGTCTGGTTGCCATTGGTGAAGACAAGCTAGCCCAAGAATCTTTTCTGACTAGTAAAAATCAATACTTTAATCATTGAAGAATCTATGCTCATGATCTATACAGGTGAAGACAAATCTGCAATAACTAAACTGACAACATACTGAGAAAGGAACAGTGCTGGCAGTTCCCAAGAAAGGACATCAAGTTACTGTATACAGTCTGCACGACTACCCACAGTTCATTGTACTGCAGTAGAAATGGGGGATTTAGGGAACAATTTGAGGTGAAATACTTTAAGCTTTAAAAGGAAAGTATGCAGGAAAGAAAAAACATTAAACTTGCAATACTCAGCCCTCTGATCTCTGAAACTGCAATGTATCTCTGATGTGTCCTCAAGAAGAAGATAAGAAACTTCAGTAAATCATTTTGAAACTCCATCTACAAAGGAAGGAAAGCCCATTCAATGTTATTCTTCATTATATTATTCTACAATTCAAGCGGCAGAATCAGTATTAGTCCTTTCATTCACCAGCGTTAGGGTTAATATTTCTGCAACCTAATGCATCGGGATAGTATCAAGTGAATGTAATCCACTTTTGTCCCAGTCCCCTTCAGTAACACACATCACACCAAATTACATTTGACGACCTTTATTAAATTTCCATAACATAGCTTTGATCACCAACTTTATTAATTACAACTATTCATGATATAATTGATTTTGAATACAGCATAACATCCTTGTAATGTTAATCAGGGCAGCGTACCTACTCACCATGCCCCAGTAAGCAGCGTCCATACCTCTACTCACTTACTTTACTTATGAAGCAGCGTCCCATCTCACTTCATACACCATTCATTGTAATGTTAATCAGGGCAGCGTACCTACTCACCCTGCCCAACAAGCAGGGTCCATACCTCTGCTCACTTACTTTACTTATGAAGCAGCGCCCCAACTCACTTCATACACCATCCATTGAATTACCTTCCACCAAATAAGCACCATCCTTACCTCAGCTTGCTTATCTATTCAGCAAGCTTCCTCCAACTACTCATTTCCTTTCCCAGATCCTTGAAATGAACATCCAGACATCAGAGGGGGAACAGAAGAGGGCAAATCTATCCCTCTTCTCTGCCTACCCCCACTGATAAATAACCCTACTCCCCACCAATGAAAAGAGGGAGGGTGGGTAGGTAGCAAGTTCACGCCAAAATGTGATTGCTTAACCCAACTACACTAGACTAAACCTCTTAAGCCCCTCCCCATCATTATCTCATTTCCTCCCAACCATCCCTGCCTCCACTTAACCCTTTCACCTCCCCAACCCACTTAACTCCCCTTAATATTAACCTAGCCCCCCCCCCCATGAAGATGTCCCGGGACAACTTAGTTTGTTGCCAAACTTCATTTGTTCTGGTCCCCTTCAATAACACACATCACACCAAATGACATTTGCCGACCTTTATTAAATTTCCATAACATGGCTTTGATCACCAACTTTATTAATTACAGCTATTCATGATATAATTGATTCTAAATACAGCATAATATCCTTGTAATGTTAATCAGGGCAGCGTACCTACTCACCCTGCCCCGTAAGCAGCGTCCATACCTCTACTCACTTACTTTACTTATGAAGCAGCGTCCCATCTCACTTCATACACCATTCATTGTAATGTTAATCAGAGCAGCGTACCTACTCACCCTGCCCAACAAGCAGGATCCATAACTCTGCTCGCTTACTTTACTTATGAAGCAGCGTCCCAACCCACTTCATACACCATTCATTGAATTACCTTCCACCAAATAAGCACCATCCTTACCTCAGCTTGCTTATCTATTCAGCAAGCTTCCTCCAACTACTCATTTCCTTTCCCCAGATCCTTGAAATGAACATCCAGACATCAGAGGGGGAACAGAAGAGGGCAAGCCTATCCCTCTTCTCCGCCAACCAACCTGATCAGTCTGTTCCCCCTCCCTTCTACCCAAAATTTTTCAATCCACTTCCCATAAAGGGAAGGGTGAAGCCAAACATCATTTGGTGTACCCACCATCTGTAAAGCACCTTAGAATCCTGTCATAAACCCCTTTGCCATGCCATCACTGAAACACACCCTAATGAAACTAAATAAAGTAGGATTACCATGACCCCATTGTAACACCGGAACATCTTGGTCCCCCCTAACTACCTCTTCCTTACTTGCCCCCTGTACCAATGCAATAATCAGCTCCCACTAATTGAACACAGAGGTCTAATATGTCTTGATAAGGTGATTACTCAGACCCACTTTGAGCCCCATTCAGGGAGCAAAACATCCAACCTATCAAAAACGTTACCTTTCAGATCCCCTTTCAAGCCACCGCATGATGCCTTCTGCCCTTCAGCAATTTCAGTCAATAACTGTTGCCACCTTGAGCTCCCCATGTGTAGCATCTTTGCTCTTCACTGCTTCCATCATCTGAGTATTCACTGTGTATCGCCACCCCTGGTATTCGGCACACCACCATCTTCCAAACCATTTCCAACAAGGCACTGCCCACTGCTCACTACACACTCCCCCGTCTGTGACCTTATTGCGCACCAATCAAGGAACAGAGACCTCCATTGAACAACCTCCATAAGTTTCTGACCTCCCTCAATTCAGGTCACCAATCAATGTCCACTCAAAATCTGTTCCTCAACAGTCTGCAACAAAATAAAACAGAATAAGTACCTTTACTTTGCAAAATGAAAATTAAAACAAAACAATTCCCCAAAATCCTATAACTAGATTCCCTGCAACAATACCTTGTCTGCAACAACTGGAATGGCTGCAGAAATACTTCACTAAAAGAATCACAGGCCTAAAGCAGATGCCCTATGCTGACTGCCTTAAAAACTCCAGCTATACTCTGCCGCATATCGTCTACTCTGAGGCGATCTCTGCTTAACATACAAGGCCATGTCAAACCCAGAGCTGTTGGACATGCAACACTTAAAGAAATCCCAATCCCTCAGGGCCACATGTTCCAGGGATCTAAATCTTGTTATCACAATAAACAAAACATGCTGGAGGGATAGGTTCCTGACCCAGAGACTCCCCAGACTCTGGAATAGACTGCCCATACATGTCAAGCAGAGTGCCTCTTTGGTCCTCTTCAAAAGGAACCTTGATGATTGGATGGGAGAAAGGAAATTCACCCCGGGGATCACGTCAGTCGCCCTGCTAGACAGGGGTCCAGGGAAGTAAATAGTGTGGGAAGAAATAGCCAGGGAATTATGGCTAGGCTTGTATAGGCCCTAGGGCCGACAGCCTAGTACCAACCTATGAACCTATGAACTATGACCCCCCCCTTTGTTAGCTTCTACACTGAATTATCTGTCAGTTATGAGAAAAAAAACAAACAAAAACACTAAATAATGAGCTAAAATTGCCTCACCAGCCACCTCAGGCCACAATGACCACTTATTGCCGATAACAATAAAATACATGTCAGTCATTCCTCTCTATTACACCGAGGAAAATGCCTAACCAAGACTATAAGTAAAGCAGGAAAATGACCCCACAGGTGTACAAAGACTAACACATCACTCTGTATAAACATAGAAAGCATACAGATGATTTTGAATGGCTTCTGGCTTTTAATGAATATCATTTATCTGCTTAGCTTAACAAGCTTGACAAGCCCCTTATTGTTCCTATTACAGTCCTGCTAAATCATTTGGTATTCGACTTAATTTTGACATTTATTCATTTATATCTTATCCTGTCCATTTCCATTGTGTGGCTGTATTGTCCATGATGAGTTGTGTCTTGTTAGGCTGCTGTGGGGAGTATATGTTAAATACTGGCATGACCCACTTGTCTTGCTGTTGCCATTTGCCATACTGCTGCCTTTGCCCAAATGCATGGAAACATAACTGTCTACTGTCCCTGATTGTCAGGGCCATTCCTGATTTTGACTTGCATTTTAGCTCTTACCCTCTTAATCCCCCTTAAAACTGATGACTTATGAGGAATGGTAATGAATTACACTTCATAAATAATGACAATAACTAAGAGTTATAGACTTCTTTAGATTGTATATGAATTCACATTCACTTACCCTGTCAAAGTCTCAAATTAGCCCTCATATTTTAAAAGTGTCTCTGATCTTTCCCGGATTTGTCCCTGCTTCTGTTGAAATTCAAGAGGTATGTGTAGAACACACAGGAATGTGTCTAGCTGCCTATTCCCATGCTAAACCGTGACCTACTTCCTTATGAATTACTGCAGGGCCCAAAGGTCAAATGCAAGTGTCCCTCACTTTCCCACTGCATTCCTTGAAAGCTTGTTATCAACATTCCACCAACCACAATGATCAGTCACCCACCCATCCCCGAAAAACAATTCCACAAAATAGGCACCCCAGTCACACATGCCAGAAAAACTATGAAAAAGGACCAAGAGAGGCAAAATCTACCCCCCCCCTTTTTTATTTACCTTTCTATTCCTCTTCTTCCCTCTTCCTGACACTAAACTAAATCAATCAATAAATAATCAATAAATAAATAATAATTAAAAAATAAATAAATAAATAAATAAATACATAAATATTCACCACAAATTGAAAAGTCTCACTGAGATGAACATGCACATCATTGCACTATACTGTCATCAATTCCTATGTCAATACACTGCTATCTCTTCTAACTGATTTGTATGTGATGGACAAAGCCTATGCTTTCACAATCTATATCACTGCCCCCAGTTAATATAAAGAGATGGTTGACCTTAACAGTGTAGCATAACTATTCACTGCAGCCTCAGGTTAAATTAACATGTGTACTTCACTACACACACCCGTGGAAAGACAAGCCTTCCAGTGGCCAACCATTATGCTGCCTAGCCAAAGCCCATGAAAGATGCTACTAGGAAGACTCTAGGAAAGCCTGCAAAACAATACCACATGCAATCTCAAAAAAAAAAAAAATTACCCCACAGTGACCCGACCCCAAGTCAGTAATACCCACTGTGAATACATTCCTCCACACCAAATCTGAGAGCTCTGTACAAAGCCCGTCCCAAGGCAAGCACCTCTATCAACCTCAAAAAAAAAAAAAATAAAATAAAAAAGGGGTACAAATAGGGACAATCTTGAAAGAATGCTCTTAAACTTAGAAAGTTGATAGAATAACCAGCTTTGCATTAGCATGAATTTTCTGAAGGGTATGAAGTCTAAAAATCAAATGCTTGTCATTATTTTCTAACTTCAGTCTTTAACGATTTGTCACTAGTTTGCCAGAAAGCCACAATTTCATGAAAAATTGTGTACCGATGAGAGCTATGCAAGCACAACCACAAATTCCCTTAGAAGATTGCTACAAAACAGGACTTATGCTTCAAGCAACAGAGCCAAGTATGATCACGACTCACCAGCAATGCAGACCAATCCTAAATCACACCATATCTCCAAAATTAAATCTCTGTGACACTCCCATCAAGCAAGGTTCCAAGAGAAACACCATGTACAAAACAAAATGCAAGTCTCTAAACACATCGGCTCTCCTAGACCTAACCCAGAATTTTAGGTACTGCTCTTATAAGCCTATAAAGTTGCTAACGTAACAGAATTTGATTCAGCATAAGTTTTCTGAAGGATATGAAGTCTGAAACTCAAATGTGCATCACTACAGTGACTCCCATCCTCAGATCAACCCAGTGATATGCCGGAAAACCACAGATTTTATAAAGAAGATTGTGATGTGATGTTATCAGTCAAAAGGGGCATTTAATTTAAACAATTGCTGATGCATTTTACTTTAGCTAACTGCTGTGCATGACCGGCTGGGCTTAAAAGTCCCTCACCTTCCATAAAAGAAGGGACTGGACAATAGAGGCTCTCCCAAAAGCCAGGGCAAAAAATAACAGGCTCTCAATCTGGTGACATACTCTCCCATCTAAACAATTCCAATCACCGTCTAGAGCTGCCAACAAGCAAAACGCCAGCACACCCAACATTAAAGCGAAGCCCAATCTGGAATGGCTTCTGAAGCTGAACACTGAACCACAACACTGAGGCAACTACCCCTCCACTGAAACAACCATGAAAAACACCACCAACAAAACGGAATATCTCTGCATTCACTTTTGTTTATCATTATTTATTTATTTTTTTTGAGAAGCCCTAAGGAGACAGTGCATGTGCACTGTACCTACTGTCACAAGGATGTACCTCAAGCCCGTGAAAACCATAAACGCACAAAAGATACCAAAGCTTCTTCAATTGCTGGTAGAAAGTCAGCAACTGCCCCCCATAACAGATTCCCTTAACATCACACTCCTGAAGGATAGCTTTGCAATGCTACGTTACCTAAACCCCATCTAACAAAATGGCTGAAACCATGATACAAAACTGTCCTTCTCTGCCAATCCACACCCTTGAGCAACTACCCCTTCGAGGATACTAGACTACCCTCACCTCAGTCATCGCAGCTGACCCAGCAACAGCAGCCCCCCCAAAAAAAATAATATATAAATATTACTAGCACCAACCCTTGTTACTGACCATTACTCACCTCTTCCATAGTCAACTATTCTAAGGCCTACCTGACCACCAAATACTTGTAGGTCATCATGGACCAAAACCTGCTGTAGCAAGAGCATGCCAAAATGTGATTGCTTAACCCAACTACATTAGACTAATCCTCTTAAGCCCCTCTCCATCATTATCTCATTTCCTCCCAACCATCCCTGCCTCCACTTAACCCTTTCATCTCCCCAACTCACTTAACTCCCCCCTAATATTAACCTACCACCCCCCCCCCCCATGAAGAGGTCCCAGGACAACTTAGTTTGTTGCCAAACTTCATTTGTGAGGGAATTTAGCTGTTCAGCAAAGCACTTGATGCCTGATCTAATATATGACATGACCTAGGAAATTTGTGGCAATTGACAGATGACAGTGCTCACTCTGCGCAACTAAACATGACAGCTAGTAGTTGAAATAATTTATGGGCTAAAGGCAGGGAACTTTCCTAGTATGCAATTCTGTGACAAGACAACTAATTCAAATTCCCAGGATTACCTTGTTTGTAGACCTACTTTCAGAAGGTAATCTAAGAATGAAAGTTACACATTGATGAGATGTGGATGGGGAAACAGCTAAAGATTCTACTGCGGCTACTACTGTGATCTTCTTCTCTCCCCTTCCTCTTTATTTGCAGTGACAAAACCACCACATTATCACTTTCAGGATTGACTGGTCAGGAAGTAAAACCTCACAAAGACCAGCAGGGTCAGTAGCAATAAGAAATTCTTGTCTTAAACTTGAACATTCAGAGAGCTATTACTGCCCTGGCATAATCATTATAATTACCCAGGGAGACAGTTTCGTGTGAGTGCTTGTTATCTCCTGTGAAACAACCCAGACTTATGGATTTAACTGTTTTGTGTTTAGTTTGGTGGCACACAAGTATTTTCAGTTTCTGTGTGCATGTGTGCATCAGTGGAATTAATGGAGAAAAAAACTTTTATTATATCACTACTTCAGCTGACTGTTGAAAGCTGTTGGTTTTGTTTGCCATGATTATACTTGTTTTCCAACACTGTTAATTAGTTTTCTTGCATGTATTATTAGAAGTCAAGCACAATGATACTGCAAGAAATTTTAATGTGTGATGCTGTCAGTTTTTATTATTGTATAACGACTTCATTTACATTCAAAATACTTTTGTTATTTCCTTTGCTATCTCTGTTTTTTGATTGACTGCTGAAGCATGTTAGATCATTAAATGTATAAACATGAATACACAACGTCTCAATACTCCTGCAAAAACACATATATTATTTGGCTATTAAGTAAGGAGGGAATTGATGTTCCATTAATGCACAATATCAAAGCTTAACATAAGGATGAAATAATAGTAATATGCTCTTTATAACATGACTTTTGCAGCATTCCTCACCAATGGGGCAAATCCATTGGGATACCTGCACTTCAAATCCAGTGTACAAAGCACAAGCTCCTTCCTTGCTTGCTGTATGTGCATCCAAAGTATGATAACATACTCAAATAAGACAGTTGTATAGATGTGCTAAAATCTTATACGCTCCTTTCCAGTACTCTGCATACACAGAATTCTGTGAGCATTGTGTCTAGACATTCATTTTTGTCAGATTTGGTGCAGAAATTTAGGCAGATAACTGAGAAAATCTTCTTATGTCTATCAGGAAAAATAGAAAGTGTGACTGTGGTTATCAAATTCCTTACAGGGATTTCCACTTGAATTGCTTTTTTTTTTTTTTTTTTGTCCTGAGGCTGAATATCATGAAAAAACTTTGTACTATTTTTCAGGCATTTTCCGCTAAAACAATCCAAAGTGCAATCAATACCTTTTAGCCTTACCCGAGAATAAACATCTCCATAAATTAGCTCAGTTTGCTATGTCATCGTGACATCATTCACTTTATTCAATGACATTTCCCCCTCTGTTGAAAAGGAAATTAAAATTTAGTAGAGAGGTGCTTGATAGCAATCAGACACCCACTTCCCCCACTTGGACAGAAATGAGCAACTCAGCTAACGTACCTTTGCAGTCCGTGGGCCATCCATCTTTTTCTCCTTGGCCCCTAATCATGCATCTTTGGAGGTCATTATGGACAAGGAATCCAGCACATCAGGCAAGACTGACCACATAGTTGTTAGCCAAGGAAGTAGAACCTGAATGAATTTAACTGAAGGTAAAAGAGAAAGCCATCAGCTCCTTGTTTGTGTCCATATCCGGGGCTCTCTAATGGAAGTTAGACTTTCCACTTTCACTTCTAAGACCACCTAAGAGTATTCAAAACACAAAAGTTATTTCTCTATCCCATATTGCATTTTCCAGTCAGAAAATAATTAAGATGATTAGTTTAACTTTTTTAGTTTTATCTTTTCAAAACTCCTTAGAACTTTCAAAGTAATCAATCCGATTCTTCCTTTCCAGCTTTGAGAAGAGAGAAATGTGAGAAGGAAGAAATGTTCATATGTTTTGTATAATATTATTCCTTTAGAAGCAGAATCCATCTTGTTTCAAGATGGATCCTGACAGCTTAGGCCAGTCTTAAGAGTTTTATACTGTCTTGGCATTTTCTAGTCCCAAGATGAATGATCAGAAATTGTGACTAATAAGGAAAGGCACAGAAAAAAGGGTCTGTAGAGTCTTAGTAAGCGAAACCACATACAGATGTTTAGTTTTATTTGGTCAGTGACTATAGTCTGATAGATAACAAAATGCTTGCTCATTCACTTTAACAGTATAAAAAATGACTACAGTTTCTTTGTTCTGGGAGACAATACCTTGATTGATTAGTCTTCCATGTATGTGTATTCTTTTACAATAAAGGAGATCATTATCTTCTGCAGAACTGTGTCGCACATTTATTTTGTACCTTAACACCTTCTACTCCATTAAAAAAGGAAAAGAGGTACCCATTCCCTTGAGGACTTTTCTGATTCAAATCATGGAGGTCTAGATTACACCTCACAGATCCCTTCCTTTTCAGGATATGAACTGGATGCAGAGGATACATTATCCCCAGATTCTCCTAATGAGATTTCTTTTGTCGATACTTTTGCCAAAATGAAGGACTATTTTAAGTTGGAGGGCAGAGAGGTCTCTAACTCCCCAAAAAGATAATGATGGCCTTTCTGTCTCAGGACAATAAAGTTTACATCACAAAATCAGTCGGTGGTTGAAATACAGTGCCTGCTGTGACTTTAAGGTCTGATTTTTGACCAGCAGACTTTGTGACAGTTTGTGCAGGTGTAGTCGATGCCAAGCTGTGTAGGTACTGAAGCTGTCCTCTGTTGTCTGCATTCTTGCTTCTCCTCCCACAGCTCCTCTCTCTTCTTTTCACTCATCTGGCTACCTGTCTTGACGGCCAGTCTCCAAGTGATGCGGTATGGAACTATGGCTTCCTAGCCTGTTGGACTGATGTTGCCTGCCTTCATGTCACTCTTGCAGACAATTTTGAAGTGCAGAATGAGCCTTCCTGTGGGTCTGGAATATACGACAATTTATTTATTTTATTTATTTAATTTATTTTACATTTGTTAACCGGGATGGTGCGACTGGATGTATGTCCATTTTCAGGTGAGGCCCGGGGAGAAAGCTTGTCATACAGAAGGTCTTTGTGGATTCGATCCTGCATACAGCTGATGTGACCAAGCCAGCACAAGTGACTTTGAGAGAGCAGGTCAAACATGCCTAATATCCCTATCTGCTCTAGGATGTTTAGTTTGGGATGAGGTCATGCCAGGTGATGCCCAGGATCCTTCTGAGGCAGCTTAGATGAAATGTGTTGAGCTTGCCTTCTTGGCAAGAGTACAGGGTCCATGTTTCATTAACATAGAGCAGCATTCTAAGCACAAATGCTCGGTACACCTTCATCTTAGTGTTGTTGGTCAGTTTGGAGTTGTGTCAGACCTCACTGTTAGGCATGCCATTGCTGCTGCTGCTGCCTTACCAATCCAGATATTAATCTTGGCATCCAGGGAGAAGTTGCTGGTGATGGTTGAGCCCAGGTAAGTGAAATCCTTCACCACCTCGAGAGTTGATCGCTAATGAAGATGGGGGGTTGCTGCTAACATCCTGCCCCATGATGTTGTTCTCTTGAGGCTGATTCAGAGTCCAAACTCTCTGCAAGCACCAATGAAGGAGTTTATGAGGTTTTTTAGTGCTTCCTCAGTGTGAGCAATCAGGGCACCATCATCTGCAAACAGCATCTCTCTGATTAGTACTGTCCACACCTTGGTCTTGGCTCAAAGATGTGAGAGGTTGAAGAGATTACCAATGCTACTAGTGTGGAGGTATACACTGTCTTCAGAGTCATTAAAGGCATGGGACAATAACAGAGAGAAAAAGATGTCAAAGCATGTCAGAACAAGTACACACCCTTGCTTTATTCTGTTACTGATTGGGAATGGGCCTGAGGAGGAGCCATTTTATTGTACAATATCTTGCATGTCCTTGTGGAAGGATGTAATCATCCATAGGAGTTTGGGGGGGACATCCAATCCTCTGTAGCAAAGTGAACAGGCCTTTTCTGATGACCAATTCAAATGCCTTAGTTAGATCAATGAAGGTGATGTACAATGGTTTTCTTTGGTCATTACACTTTTCTTGTCGCTGCCTTAGTGAGAAGATCATGTTGATTGTTGACCTTCCTGCTCTGATTCCACACTGTACCTCAGGGTAAACATGTTCCATGAGTGATTGCAGCCTGTTCAGAACTACACAGGCAAAAGCGTTCCCAACAATGCTGAGGAGGGATATTCCATGGTAGTTGTTGCAGTCAGTTTGGTCTCCTTTGTTCTCATACAGCATCATGGTGTTGGCATCTTGCATATCCTGAGTCACTTTTCCTTCCTGCCAGCACTGTGCAGGTGGTCAAGGAGAAGACACTTCTTGTCAACCCTGATGACCTCTGTGGGAATGCCATCCTTTCCTGGAGCTTTACCGCAGGCAAGGGAGTCGATGGCTTTGCTGAGCTGTTCTGCAGAGGTATCCATAGTGGAGTTGTAGATGGTGTCACTTCAGCACTGCTTTATGGCCACTCCTTGAGGACCTCTGCAATACCATCATCAAAACACTTGCAAAGGTCTGGCATTGATGTCCTGCTGGTGCTGATAGAAGGGCATGATTTCTGCTTTGAGCAGTGGATTCATTTGAGCTGGAGACATATCTTGCTGACAACTAGGGAGTAATAGGGGTCACAGTCAGCACTGTGATAGCTGCATGTGACAAGGACACAAGTTAGCAAGCATCTTCTAGTGATGATAAGATCCACCTGGTGCCAGAGATGGGACCATGAGTGTCACCAGGATACTCTGTGGTTAGCCTTGGTGGAAAAGAATGTCTTGGTCATGTAGAGGTTGTGGTAAGAACATATCTCTAGCAATCTCTGCCCATTCTCATTCAGCTTGCCAGCACCAAACTGTCCAATGCTGTTGGGCCAGAAAACATGGTCAGCTCCAGGTTGGGTGTTGAGGTCTCCAAGTAAGAACAGGTGTTCTGTGGTAGGTATCCCTCTGATAGCAGTCTCAAGCTCCATGTAAAACTCGTCCTTTGTCTCAGCTGAGGAGCAGAGTGTGGGAGCATAAATGCTCAGGATGGTCACTGGGCCTGAAGATGTTGAGAGGCATTGAAAGAGGATTTGCTCTGTGCCTTTTGATGGCAGTTTGATTTAGGACAGCACGGAATTTCTCACTGCAAAACCGATGCCATGCAATTACTACTCCTCTGGTTCCTTCCCCTGCCAGAAGAATGTGTAGTCCTGTTCTCTGAGGCTGCCATTTCCTGGGACTCTGGTCTCTTGCAGTGGAGCAATATCAGTGTGCAACCTCTTGAGCTCATGATCGATGATAGCTGGTTTCCTGTAATCATCGACCTGGTGAAGATAATCAGAGAAGCCAGGGCATAATGTCCTGACATTCCAGCTTGCCAGTCACAGTACTGGTAGCTTACTTTTCTTTTTTCGTTGCCTGGTGCAGGATTTTACAGTCTGTTCTTCCATATATACCTTAGCTCCAAGCACCCATTGAAGCAGGCAGTCTGTGGTGAGTCAGCATCTTACTGGCTGGGGGCTTCCCAGCTTGAGGCAGACAATAGCTGACCATTGGGACTATGATGGTCCCTCCCACCATCAGAGACAGCCCATACCATCTGAGCTTACATCAATCACTCTGGACTTATAATTCATAACTGCTGTTTCCTGTGTTGTTCCTGATGCTGTAAGCATGCTACTGAAGTGACCACTCCAGGACGCAAGCCTGGGCATAATATATGGAGATCCTGAGATGTTGAGTTGACAAGATCCCTTTTCAGTCTCCTTGATGCAGTTCAAAGGAACACAGAGTGATGTATTTGGCATCAGCTTGGCTGCAGGAGCTGCCAGAAGGAAGTCAGAGTTGACAGCCAGCCATCTTAGGGGCTCCAACTCAGATTTTATTGTCTGGGTTTACTTCCATAGCCTTTTCTTCTCTCAAAGATGTCCACAAGGTAGCAGAGTCATGAAGTCAAAGTTACCTTCTCCTAGATGAACTGCCTGACAAGGCTAACGAGTTCCATCTGTCCGTTTCTGGAGTCAGAGCTTACCTTCTCCTAGACTGGCTGCCAACCAAGGCAAAAGATAAACATGTACACTGCTCAACCTTTTGATTTCCCTCTGGTTAGTGTCATTAGACCATGCTTTTTCTGGCTGTTTTCTTGTACCCTGTCTCACTACAACATTCCCAGTTCTCATAAATATCTTTATAAAAATCATAGAGCTGATTCAGCTGTTATCTTCTCTTACCCTGATGGAAGAACTAGGACTTTTCCCACCTCTAATTTGATTCCCAATGACATATACAGTAGAGTCTTAAGACATGTATGCTAAAACGTCTATACCTTGGCCACTTTATCTTATAGGTTCATAGGTTCATCTTTTAGGACAATTAATTGTCAGACTCATATGACAAAATATCTTCTGCTTATTTTGGATCATATGAGCCAAACTATTATTGACATGTCTAATTTTGACGTTAGATCTAATCTTCTGGATATACTTAATTCTGCATCATGTGGAGCTAAGCCCACCATTAAATGTGGTTATTATGTTGTGGATGGCACTTCTATTGCAGTCACGAGGAGTCATGCACAGTTAAGGTTATAACCTTTTCCAGAAGATCCAGAAGATATTAGAGAACTATTAAATGTACCTTTAGATAAAGACTTGTGTTTGGAAATTCTTTTACAGATGTCTTCAAAAAGTTAGAGGAAAGAGGAAAATGTATGTAAGGTGATAAAAAACTCTTTCTCGTTATCCAGCTAATCCAGGACTTTTTTTTCATAAAACATCCAAATCCAGGCAACAAAAATCTAGAAAGGGTCAGTTTAAAAAGAAATGTGAAGGAAACCTCAAAATGAATTACAATAATGCAATTCACAAAGAGACAACTTCTGACTTTACCTGCCAAAAAAAAAAAAACAGCCTACCCCACCCTAAGTTACCTCAAAATATTTCCCTTCCTGTATGAGAATCTATCACAACAGACTTTAGGTACAAGAAATCATAAACATTTTACATACTCAAAAGGACAACCTTCCCTACACTCTCAAAAATTTCACAGATTCCAAAAGACCATCATCATCTCATCACTCATTTCACACTTACTTCTTAAGGAAGTCATTGAACCTAGTTCATGTAGATCAGTAGGGAAAAGTGTTTCACTCAAGACTTTTTCTGGAACCCATAAAAGAGAGCACCTGGAGATCATTCCAGATCTCTCCAAACTAAACGCTTTCATTGAGATTCCAATACTTAAAATGTTTATACTACAAACTATATATCCTGTTCTGCTCTGCAAGCTCACTTGGATTAGATTTGAAAGATATCTGTGTCCACATTTCCATTCACAAGAATCACAGATATTTTTTATAATTTTATGGTTTGAGATTACATTACCAGTTTACTTGTTTACCTTTTGGACTCTGTATTACTCAAAGGGTTTTTCAAATGCCTTACTCCAGTTATAATTTACAGCAGAGTTCAAGGCATTCACATTTCTCTTTACCCAAATGACTACCTGAATTCAGCTGCATTCACTCAGGAAGTACTAGCGGCCTTAAAGTTTCCTAGAATGTTCTTTATCATCTTAGAGTTACACTGAACTTAAAAAGGTTGTTCCTGCAACCAGCTCAAAGACTGATATTCCTGGGATGTCTTCTGAATGTTGTATTTTTATACTACATTTTTCCCCTTTTCATAATGCTAATAGACATCCTGGTCCCCACATCCTTCACTGGGTCTACCGGCCACTCCACTCTACCCCTCGACTAATACTCAGTTTTCAACCAAGGACAGCAAAGAGCCTAGGGCCATCCTGGAGAGTCATGTTATCTATCTTTCCAGCCTTAGGGTTCTATGTTTTACCCTAACCCTTGGTTTCATTTTCCAGTCTGTGCCCTGACAACCACCATGGGTTTATGCAATGGGCAGATGGCACCAAAATGCAGCCCACTTCCACAAGGAGTTGATATTGACAAGCTGCCCCACTCATTATGACTGGCTCACCTGTTTGTGTCAGGAAGCTCCGTTTGCATTGTGTGCCCATGCACATGACTCCTATCCTCGAAGATTGCACACTTATCCGTCCTATTGCTCTGTAAGTTAACCAGGCTGCTAACTGAAACTTGATCTACTGTCTATACTCAGGGCATAATCCCAGTACACCACCAGAACATCTTTGGAAGCTTCTTTAATGACTGTTTTCCTTCCACAAGAGAAGGTGCGGACCTACCATCACTATTTTTTGAACCTTTCAAAACAGCTCTAGGTTTCAGCTCACCATTCTAACAATTCTCCATTGCCATTATTCACATGAGGAAGGTCTAATAGTACCTCAAGTCAGTATTGGTCCAAGACTTTCATTATCTGTCTTAGGCAATTCTAAGTCCACATTCTGTAAAGCAGGAACTGCTTTTCAGGCTGAAAAAGTTCAAGTTCATAGGTTCATAGGTTCATAGGTAGGTACTAGGCTATCGTCCCAAGGGCCTACGTAAGCCTAGCCAGCAAGGTTCCATAGCTTACGCCACCCAAGAAAGTTATTTTCCTGTGCCACTGTCCAGCAGAGACACAGAAGTGATCCCCGGGGTGTATTTCCTATTTCCCATCCACTCGTCAAGATTTTTCTTGAAGAGTGCTAATGAAGAACTTTGCTTGACATAGATGGGTAGCTTGTTCCAGAGTATAGGAAGTCTCTGGGACAGGAATCTATCCCTCCAACATGTCCTGTTTATTGTGGTGACAAGGTTTAGGTCCCTAGAGCATGTAGCTCGGAGGGATTGGGATTTCTTTAGGTGTAGCATGTCCAACAGCTCTGGGTTTGACACAGCTTTATATGTTAGGCAGAGATCACCTCGGAGTAGGCGATATGCTACAGAGTAAAGCTGGAGATTTTTGAGGCGGTCAGTGTAGGGCATTTGTTTGAGGCCAGTAATCCTCTTTGTGAGGTACTTCTGTGACCTTTCCAGCTGCTGCAGATATCTTGTGAGGTACATTCCAAAAGGGGTGTTGTACTCTATAATGGGTCTAATGAGTGATGAGTAGAGGGGAACAATGACCTCTTTTTTCCTGGATGAGAACCCCTTTATGATGAGGTGTGCCACGTAGAAGGACTTCCTGACTACTGTGGCGATGTGACTATCAAAGGAGAGACTACTGTCCACCTGGGTCCCAAGGTGTCTTATCATGCATTTGGTGTTAAGTAGATTGCCGCCTATGTGGTAGTTCATGGGTACAGAGTTTTTACCAAAGGGGATGACACTTCTCTTTTTGGCATTGAGCTTGAGGCCATGGCTCTGACACCAGGCATGTGTCTCAGTGAGGCCCTTCTGTAGGATGTCCACATCATTTGGGGACTTGACTATGGCTCCTAGTTTGCAGTCATCTGCGAACTTCATTAGCCAGAGGCCTTCTGTGTTAGCCTGTACATCAGAGAAGTAGATACCAAACAGGAGAGGTCCCAGGGTGGAACCCTGTGGTACTCCACTTGTCACTGCTTTGAGGTCAGATTTGGAGTCTGTAACTTTTACAGTGTGGGTTCTGTCAGTGAGCCAGTTGGCAACCCATCTTGTGATGTAGGGATTTCTACCTAGTTTAGTGAGTTTAGCTATAATTCCAGAATGGGGGATGGTGTCAAAAGCCTTGGCGAGGTCAAGATAGGCAGTGTGAACCACCTTACCCTCATCCACAGCTTTGGTGACTGCCTCAAAGAAGTCGATCAGGTTCAGGAGGCATGATCTGCCTTTCACAAAGCCGAACTGGGTGGGATCCAGAGTTTGGAGGTTACCAATGTCTTTGTTTATGAGTTCCATGATGATACGTTCCATAGCCTTGCAGACCAGGCTCGTCAGGCTAATAGGACGATAGTTCCTGGGATCAGTGGTGGCTCCCCCTTTGTGGAGTGGGATAACTGTTGCTGTGCACCATTCAGTAGGCACAAAGCCTGATGTGAGACTATGATTGAACATGCTGCTTAGGTGGGGAGCCAGTTCATTCTGAAGTTTGTGTAAAATGCAGCCTGGTATGTTGTCCGGTCCCATGGATGCTGTGTTTTTGGTTTTAGAGAGTGCAGCTTTCACCTGCATAGATGTGATTACAGGGACTCTGCATTCTTCCTGTATAGATATGGGTCCTTTAGGGGATGAGAGGGGGGGTAAAGTTAGCACTAAACCTATCTGTCAGGATGTTGGCAGTATCGGTTGTTTCTGTAATTTTCATGCTGTTGTACTGGTTGTGCTGTAACTCAGAGCAGATCTGGGTGTTGCCATTGAGATTCTTGACATAGCTATAGAATGCTTTGTGGTTGCCCTTAGAATCAGTGGTGATTTTGTTTTCGTAGCTAGCTTTGGAGGATCTTATAAGAGATCTAAGCTTCTTACTGAGGCTGACCAGGGAGCTCCTCCACTCATGGGATTTTACTCTCTTTTGCAACAGTTCCTTCCTTCTGTTGTAGAGTTTGTTTATGGCAGAGGACCACCAGATTGTCTTCCTTTTTTTGGAGAATAGCGTCTTGGTTCTGTTTGGGACAGCATGATCCATGCACTCGTGTAAGTGCTTATAGAGTGCATCTGTGTAGGATTCAGCAGTCGTAACTGTACTGTCCATCTGCATGGGTGTCATGAAGTTCACCACTTCTGTCTTAAGAAGCATGAAGTTGGCTTTGGAGAAATTTTTTACTGTGGTTTCCTTAATGGTGGGTGGGGGCGTGATGCAGATATCTAGGGTGATTAGCTTATGGTCTGACTGACCAACAACGAGTTGACTTCAGGTGTGGAACACTGGTCACACATGTTTGTAATGACTAGGTCTAGGATATTGTTGCCCCTGGTGGGGGTGTGGAAAAGTTGATCCAGGGCATTGGAATTTATGAATTCCAGAAAGCGTTGAGTGAAGGAGTTGGTACATGAGTAGTTTTCCCAGTTAATGGTGGGGTAGTTGAAATCGCCCATTATTAGGGTGTTTGGTTGAACCCTAATGTTTTCCAGTATATCAAGAAAAGAGGAATGGGAATCCTGGGGCATGGTGGAGGATCTGTAGCAAGGTACAATTTGGATTGCAGTTTTGCCCAGAGTTAGTTGCACTTGGATAACCTTGGATGCATTTTCCCTTCTGCTTAATATTAGGAGGTGCCCTATGTGGGTTGATATTTGCAAGGTGAATGCTGTTTCTGATTTCATGTTGTGGTATTGAAAATGCATGAGCTACTTCTGCAAATTTATTCTATCAAATTCGTTATTTCTTGATTGGGGCATATAGCATATAGTCTATGAATCCATGACCACTTTTATTTTTCTCTCCATTGTCACAACCAAATGGTACCAGTTTATCTGAGTCATCCTCACTGGCCTGATCTTGCATGGTTGCATTCTAAAATCTCGACAATTTGTCTTTAGGAAGTGAATCTACTACCTGCTTGTGTTTATGGTATTCTTGAAGGACAAATTAATTCTAAACCAAGTGCCCTCACACCTTCCATCATATGTTTGTACATATCCTTTTCTGCTTAACTATGGTATTAGCTACTGATTAGCAATATTTCACCTCCATTTCGAAGCTATCTGTCAATACATATTATAAATAGTTCTCACAGGGTTTAACATTATATTTTTTAAGAGAATTTGACTGAAAATGCTCTATAATCTGCATTATGGAAGGTGAACAGCTATAGCCTGAAAGCTCTAGATATGAGCAAAGCAGGGATCAAAGACAGCTTATGATCTGTCATTGGTCACTACAGGATTTTTACGTCTTCCAGCCCTATTAATAAGCAAGACAATATAATTCAGCAATCAAGCCTTTGTGCATTGATAGAGAGGGAACAAGTTACATGTTGCAAGTACAAAATTCTCCACACACCACCTAGCATTTGATTACTAGTGAATTCAACAGCAAACTATGTGCCTTCTGGTTCTTTCCTCCCTCAGGACCAGGCCCATCCAGAAATGAGTGTTTCATTATCTGTCACTTTAAAATAAGACAACAGAGCAATAAAAGGCTAGACTATCTGTAGAGGGAATGTATTTAGAGGCAAATGTGAAATTACTTATGTATATAGTAAACTTGACGAACTTCCACTGCCCATCTGAGTCATTCTGATACTCCAAACCTGACTACCTTAACTTAGCATGTACCAGTAATGGCACCTGACACTTACAGGAAAGTGCACAACTCCTTAACTTGTGACCAATGCCTCCCAACAAAAAGACATCTGGAATGCACTTTCACAAATTAGTTGAATATCTGTAAGAAGAATATAAATATAATTGTTATCAGGACCAGAGATAGAATGTCTTTATTGATCAATAGCTTACACAAGCTGCTGACCTCCCACAGTCTAAGTCTTAGCTGATAAATGTTTTACTTATGATTACACATTCTTTGTTTTGTTTCAAAGTACACATATATGTCTCATAAGCTGTATTATGCCATCTATAAAAATGTTTCATTTATGTTGTCTGATGTGTACATGTCTATACTTAAAACATATGTGTGGAGTCTATGTTTAATGGAGGTCCAAAATGTCTCGTTATTTATGCCTTGTGACTGAAAAGCATCCTTAGACCAGCCCACTTACCAAGTAGCAAAATGAATAAATCAAATAAAATAAACCTTGATTTCTTGTATAAAGATAATTTTTGTCTTAGGCCTCTGACTACATATAAATGTACTATGCCTCTTCTGAGGTATTTTCATACTCAAGGCGTTTAACAACCACAACAAAAAACATGACAGCTAGTGATGCTATCCAAAATATTGCTGTATCTGTCCAAACAGCATAACTATTTAGTGTAAGTGACCCATTTCCTAGTTCATGCTCTTAATAAATTAAATTGTACTTATTAATGAGAGTTTTGAAAGTTGAAGTCACATATTTACCAAGCATTAAAGTGATGACAATGAAATTAAAACTGCATCCATGTGCAAAACAATAATTGCAGATTTTGTAAATATCACAGCTATTTAGTTCATTGGATGTAATCATAAATTTCTGAAATCCTTAGTTGATGTTTCAAACATGAAGTTTTTCAGTACAAAAAGAACTAAGTGAGGATGCCTCTTAAAAGATTCATATCTACAAGAGGGGGTATTCATGCTAACATTGACTTCTATGTGGCATTTTCACTATATAGTCCATTTTATAATGGTGACTTCTCCAGATGATGGTTTTTGAGGGGGTGATGTTGAAGTTACAGCAAATGCTGTTGTTCTCCTCATGTTAGTGAATGTGGATGCATGATCCATTCTAACCATTTTCCTATACCTTCTCCCTTCTTTGTCTCCCTTTCTTCAGATACAATGAGTGCATCATAATTGCTGTATGTATGTTTTGTTGGGCCCCTGCATCATTGTATGTCCTTTGTACCCAGTGACCCACGTCCACATTGGGTATATGAGTAACTCCTGAGTCCCCATATGTTCTCCAGTTTTTTAGCTGGGGCCTGTCATGGAAACTTAGAGCATCTTGGGGGTCTTGGTTATCATCACTGTACTGGATTTTATTTTCATTCTGGCCTTCCCATCATTCCCCCCTCCTCCTAATGTAGTAGCATGGTGACACTTGAGAGGTGGGTGAACAGTGGAGGCATGCAGAGTATCACCCTGCCTCTGAGGCAGCTCAGCCATCCTGACCACCCTTTTGTTATGCCCCCTGAATGCAGCATCCACCGCCTCCACCAGAGATCACCACAGGAAATGCCCACATAGCTACCCCCTCAGTTGGGCATACTCACCATTCCCTGCAGCTCCATGAATCACCTGAGCTGGTAATCAAACTAGGTCAGTTTTGCTGTACTGCGTGTTTTATCCTTCTACACAATCAGAGTAGCTATTAACTGTTGTGTATTGGCAGTTTACACTGTTGACAAACAGCTGGGGAATAGAATGACTTTTAATTGCTGATTATACACACTGGTAGGGCTGGAGAGCTGTAAAGCAGTGTGTGTGGTTTGTGTACTGCTACATATTTGCCTTGATTATTTCTAAAAAATACTTCTGTTTTTCCAGTTATTTCAGCAGAATAATCCACATGCAGGTGAGCTTCACACCTCTCAGTTTCAAAGTTTGTTCTTCACAGAACAGTGAAAGCAGTTTCTTCACACCAGAAAACCTGAGCACCCTGAAAATGAGTTGGTGAGGTCTTGTAGGGGACTCCACCAGCAGCTTGATGGCCCTCTTAGCCCTCTCAATATGTAAAGGAAGAAAAATAGAGTGTCAAAGGAAAAAACTTCAAAGACCAATTCACGTTAGGTTCAAGCAAGGCACCCTTTATTACTTGCAGCAAGGAGACAAAGCATGTAGGCACAAGGTTTGTCTGAATTACTGGTGATTACTATGTTATTCTTATATAGTTCTCTTCCTGTCACACAGAAAATGTTAAAATTCTATTGCTGACGTAGTTAGACACAGCTTTCTGTATGTTCTACAGAAAATGTTACTAGACTTATTGCTGACCAAGTTAAATTATCTGCTGTTTTGCAAAACATTTTGAGAAAAACAACCTGGCCTTGGGCTTATTTTTGTCCATTTCAACTTTTCAATTCTTCAGTTGTACTGTTCTAATACATGTGTTACATTTCGTCTAGATTCAAGGTACATTTCTAGCTTTGGTACAAGTAATGCTGACTATGTTTTAAACTTTCAAGCATCCATTGTTTTCTTTATCAATGCTTCTAGCAGCTGCATGTTTTCTCATGGCATAAGCAGAAATTAATATCTCTTTGTTAAGTTTCATGACATTAGCAGAAATGAAATGTCTCTTGTTATTTTCATGACATTAGCAGAAATGAAATGCTTCTTGTTAAGTTTCTAATAGCTGTGCAGATTCATGCAGTGTGAACAGAATAAATGTATTAACCCTTTTAAAGCTGGAATGCACTAAGCATGCATATTACTATTACACATTTTTCTAACATAGAGAAATGGCTAGAAGATTAAATTACAGTGCTTTAGGCAGATTAGCTCCCAGGTGCAAGGTGTTTTTGGTTTGGTAACCACTCTTCCAGGTCCAACACTCACAGATTGTTTTTCTCCCTTCCAATTTTATATGTCATCTGTTTCTATTGCAACTCTAATTTGATGTTTAAAATGTTGATAACTACTTGCAAGGCCAGCACTTAAATCACCTGGACAGCCACAGCCTTTTCTATCAAAGTAGTTTTTGAATCATGCTTGTTCATACCTCCCTCATTGCCAGACTGAAGGGCTTTTATTTCTGCCATGTCTAGTATACATGGAATACCAAGGCAGTAAGATTACCTGGCTGCAGATAAAGAGGTTGAAGTCAGAGGATTCAATGATGTGGGATTCCCCACAGAGCCAGGAGGCTCCACATACTGTTCTGCCATGCATTGTGGGTGGGCAGTACTCTTTTTTGATCTCTCAGAAAGAAAGTAGTTCCGAAGAGAATACAACTAATGCTCTGCAATGACACATTTAATTGCCATTATTAAATCAGCAAATTAGAGTTTTCATACAGTTTTGTAAAGAATACCTGACAATGTTTTATCACTGCTTTGTTGCACCACAACTTTCATGTTTTTACTGCATGACTTCTAATCATTAATAGCACCATCAAAAGGAAATATGCCAATGTTGTATTACATGTAATAGCAATTCATGGCACTTACTTATCTATTAGTTACTTATCTCCTTATTAAATTTCCTTTCATAATGTGTATTTTACTTAAAAAAATTTTCTGTTACTTGGCTATTAAGTTACCTAGTTATTGTTATGGTTATTTAGTTTGTTAATTATGTAAATCCACTAGGCACAAATGCATTTTCCAGGGGTGAAGCTTCTAGCACTTGCAAGTTAAATTATTTTTTCAGAGAAACACAGTAAAGAAGTTGTGCCTGAGAGAATTAAAGCCTGAAGTGCTCTGTAGGAAATGTTTAAAATATGCCAACTCATTACTTTCACAAAATATGTTCCCAATTACCTCTGTTTCTCATCACACCTCCACTATTTGCTATCTTCCAGAAGAAAATTCTCTGAACTCACTTGGGGTATAAAAATACTACTCCCCATTTTGATTTTAACATGATTATAAAGTGTTTATGTCTTTACTAGCTAAGAGAAGGCAATGGAGTTGCCAACATTGATAGTTATGGACCAGTGTTGTTTTGTAGAGGAGTGGCAGATGTTTGATAAATTTAATAGAACAAGAATATGCCAGACAGAAGCAATCATGTATGAAAACTCCTGTGTTGTTGTTGTTGGGTCTTGATGCATGGAAAGCATTCAATGTTGCATTTTCTGAGTAGGGCTTTTGAAAAATTAATATCCATAATTCTCTGTGATAAACAGTCAGACATATTATTTTAAATCTTTTACTATCCACAACTATTTCTTGTTAATTCATCTGAATATTCTGAATGATAGTACTGGTGAAGCTCCTAGTTTGGGCCAGTACTGTTGGTGAAAAATGGGATTCCCTTTTTCAGCAACATCCATCTACAAATATGCCAGCTCGTCTTTGCACATTTTTGCACAACAGTCTTTAGTTGCCAGACTACACTTTTTTACTTATTCCTACTACAAAATAAAGCATTTAATTTTTAACCACAAGTAAACAACTGACTAAAATTATACAAATATTTTTATCTAGGAGAGCCTGCCTTGCATTGTTTCAAAATCAGATGATTGCAATGTATACAAGTAACTTACAATTTTTGAAATCCAAACAGTCCTCTATGAGAACAGACATAAACAAGGATGCTAAGGTAGGATAAGCTGAAGGAAACTACAAAAGAAAGTGATTTGAGCTTGAAGTAACAAAAACAGACAGCCCCAAAGTGATTAAAGGGAATAAAAAGATTTCAGTAAAATGAATGGATCAAGCAAGCCCAACAGGAATATTAAAAGAAAAAGGTTCTCAGCAGTGCTAACTGGTTGAATTGCACTAAATTATCCTGGAAAGAATTTAAGAACTTATCTTTCAAATATATAACCTCACAAAAACTATATGCAGGAAACATTAACAAACAAAGATATTACCAGAATTACTGGAAGCTTTTATTTGATCTCATTTCAGGGGATTAGCAGTTAAGGTCAGAGAAAGTTTGTACTCATTGCAGACCAGTATTACAGGATATTTTACTGAAATACCTTATTAGAGTTGGATTTGTTTGATTATGTCTCTGAATTCTAATATGCTAGCAGTAAATGCCAATATTGGGTATTTGGAACCGATTAAGCCTCTGATGCAGGAATCAGTAGCACTGTTTTGTATACATGTATATATGTAGTTTGGATGTTCTTTTATTATTTCTTTGTTTTCTTTTTATTTCTTTTTTATTTCAGTAATAAGGAAGGTATTGATACTTGAGTTAATCTGTCACTGCATGGTTTTGTTTCATTCAATTAAACAATGTACAATACTTTCTGTACAAAATAATAAAAATATATTGGAGAAAAAAGATCTCAGCAGTGTTAATAAAGTCAAATCCATAGGAGGATAAACTAAAATAGAGTCCCCCCCACACACACAGAGTTTGAACTAGTGAAGTGAAGAAGATCATGAAGAATTTGTTCAGAGAATTTGTAGCAAAAATAAATAAGTTAAAGGGCCATAAAAATATTAACAGAATCAACAAGTTCTTCAAGGTAAAGTAAATGAGGAAGAAGCCCCAACACAAATGGCAGAGCAAGCATGTTCCACTGTAAAGTTAATAAAGCTGAGAGATCTGCATTAGCTCTGAAGGCATCAAAGTTTCATTACAGTTAACAGTGCATTACTGTCAGAGGGCTTACAGCAGGTTTGAGGAAATTATGGATTATTGCTTCTTATCAAACAGTTATCACAGAAAATTGAAACCAAGTTTGTCCTGGGTAGTAACAACATGAATTCATTTTCTGATGCAATGAAAGGTATGATTAACAGTTTCAAGGATTACTTGAAACGAGGGTTTGATCACTGTTAAACAACTCAAGTAAATCACATCTGATTTATCAAAACTCTGAAACCCTACTTCTTAATTAATGATCATCTGCATCATGAAATCAGCCTTGTGTAATGACAATCTGTTTCTACTGCAATCAGAGACGTAGTTGAATGTAATGGGAACTTAAGTGTCAGCCACTGGGCACATTGTCAAAGAAAGGATACTGTTTCCCTTCTGAATTACAAGCTGCACAAGACAGTTGCAAAAGTTGCTGTTTTGTTTAACATTTAACAACAACAAAAAAACACGTAATAAGATAGTTTGCTCTGTTGCTCCTGCAACTGCAAGGTTCACTGGTAAATAAATCCATCCTTTTATATGATACAGAAAATAGGGAGATGGATTTTAATCTGTTTTCATAAGAATACAATGGATTATCACTTGTAACATAGGCAAACTTACATTTATATAAAAGTAATCAAACCACATTAACAAGTTTACATTTACAAGCTTTAGACAACACATATATAAATTATAGATCATATAATCTAAGCAACATTATACAAATTTTTCAGTGAATGCCTTCTCTTAAACCTCACTCCTTCTCCCAGCCATTTTTCTGCATGAATTGTTCAGAAAATTGCCATTTTTTAAAACAAGGAACATCTTTATTAAATTACTGCGGTGGTGGTGCTGCGGTAGCGTTGTCACCTCATAGCAAGATGTTGTCCCGTTCGATTCTCAGCTAGAGCATCTTCTGTGTGGAGGCATACGTGAATGGGGTGTGCCTTCATTGAAGGTTGTGCGTCAGGGCTGGTAACCCGGTACGTAAAAATCCACTACCAATCATTAGCGGACCGGAGTTCCACTGTGGCGACCCCTAACCAGGAAAAGCCGAAAGACACAAACAAACAAAACATCTTTATTAAATTATCTCTTATGACAATCATACATTTATATAAATGAAAACAAACAGTACTGATATATTTTTTGTTGCAAAAATGATACCTCACTTATAATCTACCCGGTCTTTGTCAGTCAAAAATAGCTCATAGCTCATTCAAATCTTGCCTTTTTTAAACCTCCTTCCTCCTCCAAAACATTATTCTGCATGCATTGTTCCCACAACAGGTTCATAGGAGGTTACTAGACTAGCAGACCTAGCCTAGCCATGTTAATCCCAAATATCCTCATTTGTTATTTTTGGGTAGTTCGCAGAATGAATTTATGAACAGAGCAGGTCTGTGATCAACACTGGCTACCCCTGTGCCTGAGGGACATGGGTGTCACCCCAGGGGTGAATTTGTGGTCTCCCATCCAATTATCTAGGTTGCATTTGAATTGGGTCAGTGAGGAGCTCTGTTTTACATGAACAGGGAGTCTATTCATTAGAAGCAGCAGTCTCTGGAAGACATATCTGTCTCTCCAGCATGATCTGTTAATATCACAACCTTGGTTGAGATCCCTAGAGTGAGTGAGTCTTGAGCCATTTGACCTGTGGATGTGCAGCATTTCTATTAGGGCAGGGGTGGAGATTGCCTTATAGGTCAGGCACAAGTCACCTCTCAGCAGCCTGTAAGAGACAGAGTAAAGTGACAGGGCTTACAGCTTGCTCACATAGGTCATGGTTTGAAGTCCTTGTATTTTCTTAGTGAGAAACCTCTGAGGTGTCTCCAGCTGCTGCAGGTGTCTGGTGAGGTACATGCAAAAGGGTGCATTATACTATATTAATGGTCTGATGAGAGTTAAGTACAGTGGAGCTATAACATCCCCTGACCTGGATGCTATGCCCTTGCTTATGAGGTGCACTACATAAAAGGCTTTCCTTACCACTGTAGAAACTTGTTGGTTGAAGCTCAGATTGCTATCGACCCTGTGTTCCCAAGTCTCACACCACTTGGTTGTAACTCAGGGGGGTGCAGCCAATATTGTAATTTGTAGGGAATTCCATTTTGCCAAAGGGAATAATAATGCTTTTTTTTTTGCATTTAGTTTTAGACCATGGCTTTGGCACCAAGCATTTGTTTGTGCTAGCCCTTCTTGTAATATGGTAACATCATTGGAGGACTCAGTGATTGCTCCCAGTTTGCAATTGTCAGCGAACTTGGTGAGCCAAAGGCCATCTACTTTGGCCTAGACTTCTGAGAAATAGATGCCAAACAGTAATGGGCCCAGCACAGACCCCTGCAGTACTCCACTGGTGATGGGTCTACTGGTATAGTTGGAGTCACCAATGTTAACAGAGTGTGTTCTGTCGGTGACCCAAGTAAGGATTAATCACTCTCTGCGAGTGTTTCTCAATGATGCCAGAGTGGGGAATTCTGTTGAAAGGCTTGGCAAGGTGAAGATTGGCTGTGTGCACTGTCTTACTTTTGTCCATGGCTTTGTTGACATTCTCAGATAAGCTTACCAGGTTTAATAAGCATAATCTACCCTTAATGAAACAAAACTGGGTTAGGCCCATCATTTGGAGGTCATCTATGTCCTTGTTGATAAGATCCATGATAATTCTTTCCATGACCTTATAAATGAGGCTGGTTAGACTTATGGGTCTCTAGTTCCCAGGGTCACTTGATGGCCTCCCTTTATGCAGGAGGATTATTATTGCTGTTCTCCATTCTGCAGGAACATAGCTAGTTCTCAAGCTATGATTAAAGAGAACACCAAGTGGGTCCACTAGGTCTTGTTTTACATTGTTTAGTAAACAACCTGAAATATTATCTGGTCTCACTGATGCTGTGTTTTTGTCCTTGGTGAGTGCAGAGATGACCTGTTCTTTAGAGATACTAGGCAGGGGATTGGTGTCAGGTATGCTTTGGGATATGGTATGTGGGGATAGGGGGTGAAGTTTGTACTGAATCTGTCAGCTAGAAGTTTGGCAATATTTTCCAGTGTAGTATGAGTAATCCCATCTACAACCAGCTTGGCACATAGCTGGGCATTCCCTATTAGACTTCATACGTAGTTAAATAATGCCTTATGATTATCCTTGGCTAGGGATGTGATTTTAGTTTCATAATTTACTTTAGAAGATTTTAAAATTTCTGATTTTCCTGTTTAGGCTTAGGAGGGAGCACTACCTCTGCAGAGTGGTATCCCTCTTGCTTTTGGACAACAGTTTTTTCCCTCTTGTTATATAATCTGTTTATACTTGAAGTCCACCACTGTGGCTTGTTTTTATGGGAAGACCTGGTTTTGATCCAGTCAGGTACAGCAGAGTTTATACAGTCACTTAAGTGTTTGTACAGGGTATTTGCATGCATTTTTGCATAGTAATCATTGGTGTCTGCGATTGTGGGTGGTATGAAGCTTTTTATACCACCACTTAGTAAGCTATAGTTAGCTTTGGTGAATTTTTTTTTTATTTTTATTTTTTCCTGTGAGGGTGTCAGTTCTAGTAGTTACTTCAAATGAGACTGATTTGTGGCCTGACTTAACCAGGGAGGGCATCACACATGGGGAAGTACAGTTATCCCCCCCATGTTGGTGAGTACTATGTCCAGAACATTAGAACCTCCATTGGGGTGCAGACTATCTGTTCCAGAATACTGAATTACAAGCTGCACAAGAGAGTTGCAAAGGTCCAGGAATCTTTAGGTGAGCATGTTTTTGCTCATGTTGGGCTGTATGGCGAGGGATTCCAGTAAATCAAGATAGGTGGTGTGCTTATCCTAATTCATAGTGGAGGATCTATAACTACCAGTGATGTGATATGGTACTTTCCCATTAGTTAATTGGACATGGAGTAGTTCGAGATAGTCATTCTGTTTGACCAGACTGAAAGTGTATTTGGTTTTAATGAAGATGGCTACACATCCACCTTTGGTTCCTTCACGCTAATTTTGAGGTCTGAACATGTGGAAGGCACTTTAGTCTTGTATGGCCAGGGTGCTGTCAGTGGCCTTGAACCATGTCTATAACTGTACAGACATCAGCATCTTCCAAGGTGAGGAGTGCTTCCAGTGAGTGCAGTTTCCTGTTTAAACTCCTAGCATTAAGCAACAGAACCCTGAGTTTGTCTTGATTAGATTCTGTTACATTGGAAAATTTGTTGTTTTGATATTGCCTAAAAAAGGCACTATGGGGGAGGCAAGTGCCTTTGCCGGTATCCAAAAGCCTAGGGGGACAATCGCAGACCACCTCTAGCAAAGTAGTGAGGTCTGTCTACCATATCCTCCCAGTCTGACAGATACTGGATCCTCCTAGAGTGACACCAGAAGCTGAGCCAATCACTGAATTCAATCATTTATTGTTTATATTCTGTCCTCATCCTGAGTGAGGGTAGGATACTGCTTAGGGCTAGGGACATACCTGTCTAGGACACATAATCAGAGAATTTCATCATGTCTCTCTTTATATAGTCCAGAGAGGTACATCTCAAGTCTTTCACTCCAACATGGACTATGACAGTCATAAGAATACTTATTGTTGAGTGACTTGAGTGCATGTGATTTGTCAAACCCTGGCACCTGATAGGCAGCTGACCATGACCTTCTCCTTGTCCAGTCTGATGAGGGAGGCATCTGTGTGTCTCACTATGGAGTCACCTATGACCAAGATATTTGATGTGTTTTGCCTTAGGAGCTTATTTGTTGAGACATGGATGTGTATGTTGATATGTGTAGTGGTTTCTTTATGCTTAGTGGTGTGGTGAATGTGGTGGTGTGCATTTAGGAGGTCTCTGTTCTTTTGGTAGGCTTTTAGTGAGTAACACCACATATGTGGATATATCTGTCGTGACCTTATTTTGTGTGATAGCTAAGGTTTGCATGAGAGGTGAAGAATGTCTGCAGACAACCTTTTTGATGTGTAGTTTGTTTTTACATGAGATAATTGATTCCAGTTCCACAGTGTATTTGCATTTCTCACACAGGTTGTTAGTTTGCTTTAGGAGTAAATGGTTGTCAGTATACACAAAGTAATTGCTACATGGCCTCAAATGCCCATATCAATCAAGCTGGCAGGAGAAATGATGGGAAACAGCACATCCATTGTGGCAGAATTTTTCTGAATGCCTTATTTGGGAAGGAAGTGGCCTAGCTGGCCTTAGTCACAAACAGCAAAAATAATGCAGCAATTCAATTAAAAACAGTTAACAAAGTGCAGTGCTGGCTTAAAATATACTTATTGCTCATTTTTTTTCAGTGGATTTTAGTGGAGATGTACTCCAGACCTCTGGTTAAAGTTGCAAAACATTGAGCAGCTCCAGTAAACTGAGCACAAACCCTTACAAATGAAAGGCTTACATACAGGCAGATTTGAACAGTTTTAACAGAACTACCAATGGGAAAGTCCCAGACTGAGCCTTTCTCCAGCAATCCCCAACTCAAATGTGTCTTAAACTATGCACTTCTGCCACAAGTGTGCGGGAAGGCCCTCTTAATGTAAAATGGTTGGTTTAAGAGCACAGTAATACCAATCAGTCTAGATTCAGCAAGTCTGAATCTAGCCTATGCTATGTAAGGCAAGGAAACACAATTTCTAGATGGAAAGGAGTAATGGAGAGTCACTTAAAGGTTAAAGTGAGAGTGTTTATCAGTGTACTGTTAGATGACCTGCAGTGGTACCACTCTCTGCAGAAACTGGCAGCTCTTCGAGAAGCTGTAAACAGTGGCAGACTATGGAGACCATTTCCTATAGAGGATTTTAAACTGGAGTAGTTTGCTTATATGGAAACATGAGGAACCGAGTTTGTGTGATGAGCAAACATGAGGCTTTTATACCAGCAGAATGAAAGACTTTTCTAAAGTTAAACCCTCAGGCCAATCAGATAAAAACATAATATACTATCAATCAGTAGCTCAAGTGCAGTAACAAAAGTTTTACAGCAGAAGTAAGAATTCCTGCAATATCAGGAATCCTTGGAAATAAGTTCACTAACCCTAAAAAATGTTTACAACACACAAAAACTTTGCAAAACTTAGAAATATTTTGGCAGACTCGCTCAGAACAGCTTTTGCAGTATCAGAGGAGGTTAGGAAATATGAGATTATTGTTTAAACAACCTAAGAGCAGTACAGTAACAAAAATATGGAGTTTCTTTAACAAGCGCAGGCTGAAAAATAGTGATAAATTCAACCAAATAAATAAATGCAGTACAGAAGTGTTAATTATCAATGAAACAGAGCAAGTCCAAACAATATACTTATATCAGTTTTGTAGGCCAGATGATTTTAGAAGCAATCCAAGTCTTGCAATCACAGGTTTCCAAGCCAGGCGCAAAATAAATGAGCACACTCTTACAAAAATGTAAGGCTTTTATTTTTCTACGTAATTTGTTCCTACCATTTTCTAAATATCCTATTTCTAGTTGTTTTATCTCTGTTACTATATTCACTGCTTCTAGTACAGTTGATTTAGACTTTGATTTCCTTTTTCTAGTTATTGCTTTTATGGCAGCCACAATAATTAGACTCAGCAAGGCCTTATTACATCTAGTCAATTACAATTCTGTATCATAGATCAAAAAATATTTACTTAGTTATACTGATTTGCTTACAAAGTATTGCTGATAGACTAGCCTGCAGGGAATTTTTAAGTTTGCCAACTCATTACACTCCTACAAAATATGTTCCCAATTACCTCTTTCTTCCCCATCACATCTTCAACATTTGCTAGCTCCTTGAGGAAAATTTCTTTGGAGTCTATTTGGGGTATACAAATACCTATGTAAATGCTTCCAAGCAAAGATTCTAAATATTCTAGAATGAGTTGTATATTTGAGAGTCATACATATATCTCATCTTTGTTTCTTTGGAATTGCTTATCCAATCTCTCTTCCAAATCCTTGATAACCTCCTCTGATTTATTCTTATAGTTATCATGCAATATTTTATATACTCTACTACTCAACCCTTTCTTATCTGCAGCTTCTGTTTCAGATTCTACTAAAAATTCAACCAGTGCTTGTGTTTTGCTTAGGACCCCTCTATTTCTTTCTCTTTGATATCCGTCTTTGCTAGGGAAGGCAATGTGTAGCCTGCAGTCCAAATAAATACTTGGCCTTTTTCCATTCTGTTACCTTTCCCTCTGTAATTATTTGCTCCCAATACCTTGATTCCTTTGCCAATTTTTTCCAGTAAATTCCAACACCCTGTAGACTATTGTCTGAATCCCTAATTGCAGTCATTCCTATCAGCAGAATCTCCTTTTTCCATTCCTATGTTAGCTTAGTTCTTAGAATACTTTCTGCTACTTTATGAATATAATATTCTGTATGATTATTGTTATTCTCCTTAAGGATCTGCATCCAAAATCCCAGTCTCTCCTTGTTTCTTGAACTTCTCCCGTTTTGTCATCATCCCTTTCCACTTTGAATTATAGCTTTCTGCTTGGAGAAACAAGCTTAGCCTTAGCTGTGAAGCTCTAAATTTCCCCTTCAGACCAGGTAATCCCAAACCACCTTTTTCTATTGGAAGGATCAGCTTATCCCACTTGACTGTTGCCATCTTCCCCTCTCAGAAAAAATAATTTAACTCTTTATTAATTGCTATCCACAACTTCTCCTCTGGTTGACAAAAATATGCCTTATTTGTGTATAAAAATAAAGGGACTAACAACATTTTGATTGCTTGTATCTTGCTATCTATATCCATAAAACAGAGCTTCCAATTTCTCAGTTTTTGTATTATCTTTTATTTTGGACCTTGTCCATATGGATTACCTGACGTGTGCTATAAAAACACAAGTCACATTATAGTGAAGAATAAGCCTGGCAAATTGTGTAAAATAGTAATGTAATAATACAGGGTTCATTTAATCCCACAACATTCTTTTTAATTATGTAAGTTTGTATGCATGCATAAACAAATAAAATGGATAATCCCTTTGGCAATCTACTTATGTATGCACGTGTATATTAATTTATTTTTTTACTTACTTATTTGATAACTGGGGGATGGACAGGACCAATTACCCTTTTCAGTAATGACCTGAACCAGATACATAAAAAATCCCCTTAATGAGATATCTTGAATAATTATAATTCAGAGTTATATCAAGATATATTCAAGTAAATGGAATAGTAATAATTATGCATGTATATCTATATCTATATCTATATTTATATACACGTGTGTGTGTGTGTGTGTGTGTGTGTGTGTGTGTGTGTGTGTGTGTGTGTGTGTGTGTGTGTGTGGGTACATGTGTGAATATATGGATCACTGTTACTTATTCAAAGTGTAGTGTGTGCAGCTTAGTTTTTTTTGCATTTGGTTTTAATGCCAAAAGTTTCAGATTTTGAAAAGTTTCATTATTAGGGCATATGACTATGTATGCAAGTGTTTGTGGGCTGGGATTAGAGAAAGGGCTATGGTAGGGATAGATTAATTATTGTATATGTGTTTGTGATTTTGTATGTGGTGTGCACATTGTATGAGCAGAAGGCAAGTGAGTTGGTGAGTGTTTGTGAATCTGAGTTAGAGTTAGTGCTAGATAAGAGAATAGAATTAGTACTGTACTAGATAAGAGAATAAATTTAGTACTGTGCATGCATACTGAAGCCTGCAGAGTGTGTCTGAGTGTCTTCTGTAGCAGAAGTACTAGTAGTAGTGTTATGGCAAGGGTTTTTAAAGTAAAATGCAGGCTTAAGATTCTGAGCAGGTTTAATGTAAACATGCATTAATAAGGTGTGCATGGGGACAAAGCCCCTTTGCCTATCTTAATAATGCATACTAGCCCCCCTGCTCTCCTTATTAATGCATTCATTTCCTAAACCTAACTGTGCCCCTGTCTCTACACTAACCCTACACCTTTTGTTAAAAAATGTATTAGTAATATGCACAGTAAATACAGCCATAGTTAATGCATAATGTACAGCAGTCAGTTAGTAGTACAAGGGTGCTGTTTGTGAAAAAAAAATCTGCACCAGGTACTGTCAGACAGGTGGTATTTTAAGGAGTTTTCATATGCAGATATATCTGGGCTGTTACAAATAGCTTTTTTTAAATGTTGCTTTTTATAGTGCTTGAAAACAATCAGCTGTTTGAAATCTATATTGTCCATTTGTTTCCTGATGGCAAGAGCTAACTCCAGCTTGTTCTTTCCAATAGTGCAATAATGGAATGAAAGGCTATCACCCAGTCATCCATCAGAGCTTTTTTGTTATACCTTTCTCATGTTTCAATGTTTGTCTACTCCATCCATGCCTGTGATCCCAGGAGATGTGCATAGATCTTGCGGTGTAATTGTCAGTAACCATCTGATATGTCAGGATGCACTTCAGCTGAATGGCTGAAAAATGGCCTTACATATATTAATTCCAAGATGGCCATTTGTGGGAATATTCATTTTATTTCTGAGGTGTCTCGGTCTCAGAGTTGATATATATATACATCTACCAGTGGTTTGACAGCAGTTGTGTATTTGGGCAATGACCATGCTCCGTCCCTCCCCCCAGGATGTGCAAGTTGAGAAAAAATTGCTCACCCTAATCCCCCTGCCTGGCTCCTTCAGTACCCTAACTGCTAATTGAACTGTGGTCTTATCAAGCCCATTTAGGTCTCCGTCTTGCTGCTCCAGGGAGCTTGGGTCAGCAGTAGTGAATAACCGAAGTAAGTGGAGTTTCAGACTGCTGCAGCTAATGCTGAAAGTTCTTTCAAAACTGTGCAAGACCAGGTGGATGGTGCAGATGGACAACATATGTGTGATTATTTTTTTGTAATAACAGCTACTTACAATATTAAATAAATCAAGTGGAAGATAGAAAGTTAGGATCAGCATTTTATATATGGTGTTAGAAAACAGAAGAATAGCAGCAGACTGATTGTGATGTATATTAACTGAGAAAAAAGCTGCAGCTGTGGATTCTGTTATCAGTGAATCTTATAAAATTGGATATTTTGTTCATTTTTTTCCCAATAATTCATTGTTTTGGTTGTTACATCATGAGACTAATGTTAAGGAGTATTCCAACTTGGGAATAAAAGTATTCTTGACAACAGGGCAGCTAGTACCACAGAACAGTAGATGAGCTTATCTAAAAGCTTAAGATGTTTGAAAATTGTTGCAGTGATTCAGGTGATATGTTTGTAAATAGCTGACAAAAATTCAGTATTGCCCCAAATCATTTTTTAAATTCAGTATGACTGATAGGAGAACCAAAGGGATCAGTGATGCCTGTAGTAGGGGTATTAGCTAGCCTTTGCTAGGTGCGACAGAATATGGGTTTAGACCGGGTGGCATTAGATGTAAGTTTGTGACTACGGAACCTAGATGATGAACACCTTCTTGAAGGGTTGTTATAGATTTGTAAGGCTAAAGGTTGACTTAAAGAGAACAGGGTCATCTGTATAACATATTATTCCATAGTCAAGGTGTTTTGTGGTGAGATCTAAATAGTCGTAACTTTTTCTTTTTTTTGCAGATACACATTTAACTTTCTATAAAGGATTGCAATTTTAACAAAGACTGGTTCAGTGGTTAGCTCTCAGTTGAGATGGTGTCATATTGATTAGTCAGTTTGGGATATCTATTATCCTACAGTAGCCAAGAGAATAGGCTGAATGGATACATGTGTATTCTACTGAACCATGAAGGAATGTAGTTTTGTGCTAGAGAGATCATAATTTCTTTATTTCATAGGTAAGTGCTAGGCAATTAGTCTGCAGATGATTACAAGCCAAGAAAATAGCCATATTCAAAAGTTCCCATCCAGCCTTCTGGAAGGTTAGGCAAGATGCAGCACCAGAGAATTGAGGCTGCATATCCAATTATCTAGGTTTACCTTGAAAGTGGCAAGGGTGCTACTCTGCTTGACATGTAGAAGTTTGTTCAAGAGGTGGGTGATGTATTCAGGTAGAAATCTATCACATCAATATCTTTTTTATCTGTTGCTGAAGGTTTAGTTCTATTTGAGGAATGAATAGGAGGTCATATTGGATCTGATCGTTCACTGCTTTGTGTGGCTGTTGGTGCAAAGGTTAAGGTTGGGAGCTGTAGTCGCTGTGCTAAAGGATTTGATTCCTTCAGCCCTTGTCTCCCTACTGTGTGCCCATGAGCAAGTCACATAACTAGACATCACTTCCGAGTCACCCATGAAAAGGGACTGTGTGTCTAGCGGGCCTACCTAGATAACAAATAGGATTATTATTGTTATTATTATTATTGCTAAAAAGACTAGACACAGATGTCTTAGGAATAGTTGATAATAAGCCAGGTACAGAAAGAAGGCTGTCAGTATGTCATGATAACTAAGATTTTGAGGCCACTTATACTTTTATTTGTGAATCATTGATGTCTTTTAAGATGAATGATATGTTTGAAGAAATACATGCAGAAAGGAGCATTGTATTGAGGAATGGGGGGTCTGATAAGATATGATTAAAGGGGAAGTAAGAGTTATTTGAATACAGAGGAAGAGCCTTTGGAAGTTAGGTGAGCCAGATAGACTTTCTGAACTACTGTGCAGGAAGGATTGTCAAAAGACAGGGGATTTTCAGCACAAGTGCCAGATCCCTTATGGCAGTGTCAGATGTAAGGGGTATGTCAGCTATATGTCAGATTAAAATGTTTTGTTTTGTTTACCAAAATAAGCTGTACTATATGTATTTTCACATGTACTTTGAGACTACTGACTCATTTGTCTGCACCAATTATTAACATGGTCTAACCCATTTTGGAGCAAATGTGAATAATAGCACCCAGTTTACTTAGTTTACCATAGGCCAAGAGTGTTGGCTTGAAGGTCTGAGAAATGGTTTACTATCAAAAGATTGAAAGTCATATGGTCTAAAGTTCATATGGTTGACAGATATGGTAGACACATGAATATTAAGTAGTTAATTTGGTCGACAGATCATTTGGTCGACAGTCTGTCGACATTATGTTGACAACAGGCAAGGATTTCCCTTGCCAGCACTGTTGTGTGACCTCGGAGTTGTCATATATAAGCAGCGTGG
Source organism: Protopterus annectens (assembly GCF_019279795.1). Lineage (NCBI taxonomy): Eukaryota > Metazoa > Chordata > Ceratodontiformes > Protopteridae > Protopterus > Protopterus annectens. The sequence goes on along the minus strand of NC_056741.1, from coordinate 1,697,234,788 downwards.
GGTGTGGGGGGTGCAGGGGGGTGCAGCCCCCTGCATAAACACTAGTGTTATTTACATGTGTCTGTCGACCATTTGAACGTTGACGTTATGAATTTGATATTATGAACTTTAGATGTAATGAGTTCGACCAATTTAACATCGACCATATGACTTTCAATCTTTTGATAGTAAACCCTGAGTTATAGATGCCAAATAGGAGATGAATGAACGCTGAGTCCTGGGGTACAACACTGGAAATTATTTTGCTTTCAGAAATGACACCTGTTACTTTAGCCATGTGCGTTCTGTCAGGCAACCACTTAGCTGCCCACCACACAGAATAAGCATTTATATTAAGACTTACAAGTCTTTCAATAATGCCTGCTTGGGGAATAATGTCCGTATATGTCATAACTCTCAACTGTGCAGATTTTCGCAGAATGCCCAGATTTTTGCCTCATATTTTTGGTGTGTTCCTCCTAAAAGCTGTAATTTTCTAGCAAATAGCTGAAGACTGAAGTAATTAAATAATGACAAACATTTGAGTTTAAGACTCCACATCCTTCAGAAAATTCATGCTAATGCAAAACCTGTTATTCTATCAACTTTCTAAGTTCTAAGTTTGTAAGAGCAATATTTAAAATCTACCCCTATTTGTCTCCCCATCATTTTAGGCTTTGTCCAGATTTTTTGCTCTAAGAGGTTGAGAGGTATGATACTGTATATATTGTGGAACCACTATCCAGTGCTTTGATGATGATTCAAAGAAATGAAAGAGGTTAAAGAAGCAAGCCCTTCTTCTGACAAAGCTGAATTGATGAAGGTCCAGGGATAAGAGATTTTTAATGTCCAGATTAAGGAAATCTGAGATAATACATTCCATAACTTTAAATATGAGGCTAGTGAGACTAATGGATATTACCAGAGTCTATGGTAGGGCTACCCTTGTGTAATAGCATTACAAAGGCTGTTTTCCAAGCTTCAGGAGTGTACCCAGTGGAGAGGCTTAGATTAAAAATGTTAAATAAGGATTCAGGCTATATTTGGTGTGGATTATCAGGCAACCGGGTATATTATCAGGGCCCATGGATAAGGGGATTTTCAGCACAAGTGCCAGCTCTCTTATGGCATTATCTGATCTAAAGGGTATGTCAGCTATATGACAGGTGAAAATGTTTTGTTTTATTTTGTTATCAAAATGAGCTGTATTTTCACATGTACTTTGAGACTATTGTCTTTACCAATTACTTACAGCTTTTGAGAGGCATGAGAGAACTTGTTCCAAAATACAAAGGAGGGTTAATGGAATATAAGTGTGGTTGGGGTAAAACCTGCTCTATATTTGTTAGCTGGAATATTAGTTATTTCATTTTTATCAGTGCGAGCTGTATTATTATAGACTAGCTCCAAACATAGGTGTGAGCTAGCTCTTACCTTCATAGCATAATTAATGAAAGGATTCTAGTTTTTTTGGTTTTATTGACTATTTGAGGTTCATACTCAGCCTTGATCTTCGTTTTGGATCGTATGAGCTCTTTACTAGTTTACTTAGGTGCACACTTGTTCCTGGGCAGTACCTGCAGCACCTGCAAGTGGTTAGTTGTGATCTGTGTACTACCATGGTAAACAAATATAAAATAAAATGAAATGAAAGGTATAGTGATAGGTCTTGTAAGCATTAAGCAATTTATTTCTCTTGTTCTGTGATTTATTTATTCATGCATTCCACCATAAGGGTTTTAACACGTACAGTGTTTCATAAAGAGGAGAATTTATCCGGGTATATAGGTCATCTAGAGACAACTACCTCAAGAAATGCTTGGGCTGACTAAGGAGATTTACAGACGCTACAGCAACCTGTGTAGAAGATTACATTGCAATGAGAAATGCTCTTAGTGGTTCTCTGAGGTAGTATCTGATGCCTAAAATAATCTAGCAATTTATATTCAAGCAATCACAATTTTACATATTTTAAGAACAGGTTTGACAATTATTATAGGGATGACAGTTCTGGTATGCTTTAAGTGCATTATTGTGTGTGCCTGAAATATTTGTATGTGTATGTATATATGCACATATATGCTTATATATGTGTGTGTGTGGGTGTGTGTGCCCTAGTTTTAAAGGAAAAGGTCACTAACTTCTAGTCTGATTTAACAAGTGAGGATAATATGTGGGGAGCTGTGCAAAAAGTGGTCATGTCTGTGAGGACAAGATCAGGGATACTGAAGACTCTAGTAGGATGGTTAAGTAACTATAAAAGGGAATTAGCATTTACAATGTCAATGAAGTTTTGTGCATGCTTACCATTGGCAGTGTAGGTCAGCCAGTTTACTGCTGGAGAGATGAAGAGCCCCATTGGATAGCTGTTGGGTTTAAAAGGGATTTCAGCTAATGTGTTAAGAAAAGTGTTTACTGTGATTTGGCCATCTAGGAATTCAAATTTGGTGTCATGTAGAAGCTGTCAAGAAGTGATGAAATCTTCAACAAATACTGATGCTTCCCCACAATGGCCAGTAGGTCTGAAGATGTGACAAGCACTAAATACAGGAAGAATTATGTCTTTCATTGCTTTGAAACCAGGGGCCTGATTCCAAAAGACCTGCTCTCAGTGTGACTCTTGTGTATTTCACCAGAGTGTGTCAGTTACACTGAGAGCAGGCATTTTGGAATCTGGCCCCCACTGTAAGCCTGTTTATAGATAGGCCTTACACTGTAGTAATTCACTTACACTGAGAAAAAGTCTTTCGGCATCAGGCAGACACTCTGAGAGCAACACTTTGTTGGAATCTGGTCCCATGTCTCTGCAGCTTTATAGGTATATGAATGTGTTCAAGCTGGAGATCTTCAAACTTGGGCTTTTTTTTTTGTTAAGACTCCTGACATTGAAAAGAGACACATCATTGTAAATGGAGGCTTCAAAGGAACCCACACCATTATTATTGTACAACAACACATCCAAAAATCTCATCTTGTCCTTATCCATCTCACTGGCAAAACTCAAGAAATTTGTAGTCTGGTTGATATAATACAGAGATTCATTCAACATATTAGAGTTCCTAGTCCATAAAATAAAATAATATCATCCATGACCCTCAAATATTGTGAAATGTAATTCCAAAACTTTGGTACATGCAGAAGGGAGCATTGTACTCAATTATTGGCCTGATGACGGCCAAGCAGAATGGGACTATGACTTTATTTGATATTGATGCCATGCTTTTACTTGTAAGTTGAGCCATGCAGAAGGATTTCCACACTATTGTAGCTACCTGGTGATCAAAGTTTAGGCTACTATCTATCTGTGTTTCTAGGGGCCTCAACACTGGATCTACTTTTAGGGGTGTGCTATCAATATTATAATTTGCATGGATATCTGATTTACCAAAGAGTATGATTACACATTTTTTTTAGCATTTAGTCTCAGACTGTGGTTTTGACACCAAGTTGTTTGTCATTTTTAGGCCTGTTTGTAGGATCTCAACATAATTTGTGGATTCAATGATTGCTCTCAGCTTACAGTCATTAGTGAACTTGGTGAGCCAGAGGCCCCTGACAGTGGCCTCCACTTCAGAGAAGTATACACCAAACAGAAGGGGTCCCAGCACTGAGTGCTGTGGGACACAGCTAGTAAATGGTTTCTTATAAGAAGTGGATTCACCTGTCTGGGCAACATGTGTCCTGTCAGTGAGCCAGTTAGCTATCCATCTGACAATGTAGGGGTTTGTGCCTAACTCAGTAAATTTATCTATGATCCCTAAGTGAGGGATTATGTTGAAAGCTTTGGCCAGGTCTAGATAAATGGTGTGTACTATTTTAACCTCATCCATGGCCCTGGTGACTTTTCCAAAGAAGTTCACCAGATCGAATGGACAAGACCTCCCTTTGACAAAGCCAAATTGGGTCTGGTCTAGTTTTTGGTAAAGTCCTATGTCATTATTGATCTGTTCCATGATCATTCTCTCCATGGCCTTGCAGATAAGGCTGATCAAGCTTATGGGTCTGTAGTTCCCTGGGTCAGTTGATGGGCCCCTGTTATGCAGAAGGATGACTGTTTCAGTCCTCCATTCCTCTAGGACAAAGCCTGTCCAGAGACTGTGGTTAAAGAGGGTTTCTATTGACCCTGATAGATTCTGTTTTAAGCTTTTTAAGAAGCATTCTGGAATGTTGTTGGGATCCATGAAGACTGTGTTTTTGGCTTTAGCAAGCACAGTAAATACCTATTCCCTTGAAGTAACTGATAGGGAGATGGTTGCAAGTATTTCTTTGGGTGTGGTAGGAGGTGATGGGTGGAGAAGTTTGAACTTTACTTGTCAGCCAGCAGGTTTGCTATAGTTTCAGGCTGGGTGTGTTACCATTCACAATTAAATCGGCACATTGCTGAGTGTTTCCTCTAAGGATACAAACATAATTAAAAAAGCTTTATGGTTATCTTTCACCTGGGAGGCTATCTGCCTTGTAATATGCCTTGGAAGAATTGTCTGTTTCTTCTTGGCTTTGGAGAGGATTTTTTTTCCTTTTGTTGAATAGCCAGTTTATGCTATAGTTCTAGCATGGTGGTTTATTTTTGCTGATAATCATAGGTTTGGCTCGGACTGGTACTGCCTGCTCTATGCAGCTATGAATGTGGTTGTACAGTGCGTTTGTGTACAGTTTAGAGTATGCTTCAGTGTCATCCAGGTTAGGAGGGGCTTGGAAGTTTAATAAGCTGTTACTTAGTTTGATGTTTGCTCTGAGATTGTTGATGAAGAAGTACAGAGAAGGTCAAAAGGAGTTGCATTGTGCTTTTGTAGACTTAGAGAAAGCATATGACAGGGTGCCTAGAGAGGAGTTGCGGTATTGTCTGAGGAAGTCGGGAGTGTCAGAGAAGTATGTAAGAGTGGTACAGGATATGTACAAGGGTAGTGTGACAGTGGTGAGATCTGCGGTGGGAGTGACGGATGCATTTAAGGTGGAGGTGGGATTACATCAAGGATCAGCTATGAGCCCTTTCTTATTTGCAGTGGTGATGGACAGGTTGACAGACGAGATCAGACAGGAGTCCCAATGGACTATGATGTTTGCAGTTGACATTGTGATCTGTAGTGAGAGTAGGGAACAGGTGGAGGAGACCTTGGAGAGATGGAGATATGCTCTAGAGAGAAGAGGAATGAAGGTCAGCAGGACTAAGACAGAATATATGTGTGTGAATGAGAGGGAGGATAGAGGAATGGTGAGGATGCAAGGAGTAGAGGTGGTGAATGTGGATGAGTTTAAATACTTAGGATCAATAGTTCAGAGTAATGGTGAGTGTGGAAGAGAGGTGAAGAAGAGAGTGCAGGCAGAATGGAGTGGGTGGAGAAGAGTGTCAGGAGTGATTTGTGACAGACGAGTACCAGTAAGAGTGAAAGGGAAGGTCTACAAGAGGGTAGTGAGACCAGCTATGTTATATGGCTTGGTGACAGTGGCATTGACAAAAAGACAGGAGTTAGAGCTGGATGTGGCAGAGTTAAAGGTGTTAAGATTTGCACTGGGTGTGACGAGGGTGGATTAGGAATAGGTATATTAGAGGGCCAGCCCAGGTTGGAAGGTTTGGAGACAAAGCCAGAGAGACAAGATTACATTGGTTTGGACATGTGCTGAGGAGGAATGCTGAGTATATTGGGAAAAAGATGCTAAGAATGGAGCTACCAGGTAACAGGAAAAGAGGAAGGCATAAGCTAAGGTTTATGGATGTGGTGAGAGAGGACATGCAGGTGGTTGGTGTGACAGAGCAACATGCAGAGGACAGGAAGAAATGGAAACAGATGATCCACTGTGGTGACCCCTAATGGGAACAGCCAAAAGAAGATGATGATGATGACTTAGTTTGAGGTAATTGGCCTTTGTAAAATTCTTAACAGGTTTGGAGTTTGATGGGGGTTCAAGGTTAGTTTTAATACTAAAGGAGATAATTTTTGTTGTTAGATCTTACCAGGGAGGAGTTAATGCATGGGAGGGAGCAGCACCCCCCCCCCCCATTTCATGAGTACTAGGTCTAGGATATTTGTACCTGTAGCTAGGAGCTAATTAGTTGCTCCAAGGTGTTTGCATTGAAGAAGTCCAAAAACCTCTGAGCAAGTGAATTATGGGTTGTATAAGTCTCCCGGTTTATGGAGGAGGAGTTGAAGTAAGTAAGTATGGTGTTAGACTGAATATTAAGAGATTCCAGTAGGTTTAGGTAGGAGTTGTGCTTTTCCAGATTCATGTTTGGGAATCTGTAGCTAGCAAGGATATGGTAGGAAGTCACACCTATGGTTAGTCTGGAATGGAGCAGCTCAAGCGAGTCATGTTTTTGGACAAGTCTAGCAGTGCACCTGTTCTTTATGAACAATGAGACACCTCCTCCCTTTGTTTTATCTTGAGCTGAAGGAGCTTAAAATGTATGAAAGGCATTGTAGCCTTTGGTAGCTGAAGTACTATGATTCTGAACCATATTTCCTTGACTGCAGATATGTCTGTGTTCTCCAGCATAAGGAGTACTTCCAGGGATTACAGTTTTTTTATTTAAACTCCTAGCATTGAGCAGCAGTACATTTAGGTAGTAGTGAGTGACTTTTGTAATTTTGGAGGGTTAAACAACTTGGCACAGCCTAAAAAAGGCGCTGTGGAGATAACTAAAATTTTTGCCACTATCCATAAGCCAAGTGGTGACAAGTGCAAACCACGTCTGGCAAAGTATCGCAGTTTGTTTATCATGTCATCCCAGGCTGACAGATATTGGATCCCCTTAATGTGACACCAGAAACTAAGGCAATTGTTGAAGTGAATAATTTTTTGCTAGTACAGTGGCATCATCATTGGTGATGGTAGGATGCTACTTAAGACTAGATTCATACTTGCCTAAAATTAAAATTAAAGAAAAGCTCCTAACTGGAAATCCCTAGGCCCAGATGCAGTGCATAACTTCTGGCTAAAAGTATTAATATTGTTACATGAAGATTTAGCCCTGAGTAAGAACTATTTATATATGTACCCCAAACAGACCTAGTTAATAACAGGAAAAATGATACTCCTCCTTAAGACTGAACCTACAAGCTATCTTAAAACTATAGACCAATAACTTGCCTTTTGACGAAGTATAAACTACATAGTAGAATTGATCCCGACAGAGTTTATAGTTATTTAGAAGAAAACTCAATCATGACAATAGGACAAAAGGATAACAAAAAAATTCATGTGGAACAAAGGATCATTTGTTGTTAAAGTCATAACAGAGAATTGTAAAAAGGGGAAGGATCTAAGTATGCCATGAATAGACTACAAAATGCATTTGATGGCATCCCACATTCATAGACAAAAGAATGCATACAGATGTATAAGATATAGCCTACATTGATAGTTACATTAGAAGTAACCATGAAACAGTGGCAAACCACTTTACAGCTAAGCCATGCCAAAGGATAAATTATTATCCCAGGGATAAAAATTCAAAGGTGGATATTCCAGAGTGACTCTGTCACAACTGCTCTTTTGTCTTAAGCTGTCTACTTAACAGATTAGGTCATGGTTGCAATTTGGCTCCCAGAAAACAACAAAGTGTAGACTTCTCATATTCTTCTTGCAGATAATTTAAAAGTGTAAAGTTCATCAGAGAAGGAACGGAAAGCACAACTGCAAGTGTCCAAAACTTTTTCAGATGATGTAAGAATGTCATTTGGTCTTGATAAATGTGCAAAAGTAACCTTTAAAGCAGGAAAGCAGCAGCACCAAGAAAATGTCAGTCTAAGACAAGAATGTGATATAAAGGAATTTGAGCAGCAGGGAGTGTATAAATACTTGGAAAGTGATCAAGGATTGACAATAAAATTTAGTAAGGAATATTTTAGAAGACTAAAATTAATATTTAAAACAGCCCTGCCATCTAGGAACAAAATCCAAGTTATAAACCAATTTGCACTTCCTGTAGTAACTTACAGTTTTTGGGATGATTGACTGGCCTCAAAAGTCAATGGATCAGCTGGACAGGAAAACAAGAAAAATATGTCATGCTTATCCAGTGATATATAAAAATCATTGCATACCAAGATTATGTTTTCCTTGTTCTGAAGGAGGTATGGGCCTCCTCGAAACTGATTACATGAATATATCCGCAATTGTAATATTGCATACATATCTGCTGGCCTGACATGACGCCAACATAGTGAATGCTTTAAAACATGAGGAGAACAAGTCTAAGATGACTCCCCTGCTTAGTTTAGCAGAAGCATATCAGTGTCGAGCAGGAGTGGAAATCAGACCAGAAGTAGACAAAAAAATCAGACAGCAACTGAACGTGGCAAAAACAGGTTTTGTAAAACAGAACTGAAAACAGCTGTGCATCTTGTTGTTGGGTGTGATGCATTAATGGCACAGGGCCTGTAAAGTGAAAGGCATAATAATGTGGTAAGACTGCTGCACTGGGGATTGTGCAAACATAGTAATATTGAAATAGCAGCGATGCATTGGAAACTTGAGCCATAAGGCATTATAGAGAATGATGGCATTTTTTCACATGGCAACACCCATTACCAACAGTTCAAAAAATAGATGCACAAAATACAGATATAGTAATCCATGAAAATAAGTCAAAAGTAACATTGATCACTGAAATTGCTACACCCAGTGATTACAGTGTCTTACGTACAGAGAGAGACACAAAACCATAAAATACCAGGAGTTTTAGACAGAAGTGAGAGCAACATGGAAGAAGGATACCCAGACAGTTCCAATAGTAATAGGAGCAATTGGTCTCATAAAAAAGAATTTACAGTTGTACTAAGATATGTTACTGATATATGTAACTCTCTATGAATTGCAGAAGGAGTCAATTCTAGGCACATTGTGAGCAACTTTTGGCGAACTTCAAAGATTGAAAAAATATTAATTTCATGAGCTTTAATCATACTTTGACTTAGGAATATGTTCCTTTTCTGTCATTGTATTAGAAACTAAAAAAAGGCTTGGAGAAATTAAACCAGGACATATCATATACATTTAGTGTACTATGTTAAGACATACCACATGTATTCAGTGGACCATGCTAAGAGATACCGTACTTACTCAGGGTATCATGTCGGGACATACTATGTCTACATAGTGTACCATAGTGTACTCTTTTGCTCAACGTTTTCTGGAATTCATAAATTCCAGTGCCTTGGATCAACTTATTCATAGCCCCACCAGGGGCAGCAATATCCTAGATCTGGTCATTACCAACATGGGCAACCGGTGTTCCACACCAGAGGTCAATTCCTCATTGGTCAGATCCGACCACAAGCTAATCACCCTAGATAGCCACATCCCGCCCCCACCCCCAGTTAGGGAAACCACCGTAAAAAACTTCTCCAAAGCCAACTTCAAATTCTTAAGACGGAAGTGGCAAACTTCATGATGACGGACAATAGAGGTACGACTGCTGAATCCTACACAAATACACTTTATAAACACTTACACGAGTGCATGGATCATGCTATCACTAATAGAACCAAGATGTTATCCTTCAAAAAAAGGAAGCCAATCTGGTGGTCCTCTGCCATAAACAAACTCTACAACAGAAGAAAGAAACTGTTGCAAAAAAGAGTAAAATCCCATGACTGGAGGGACTCTCTGGTCAACCTCAGTAAGAAACTGAGATCCCTCATAAAATCCTCCAAAGCTAGTTACGAAAACAAAATTGCCACTGACTCTAAAGACAACCCCAAAGCATTCTATAGCTATGTCAAGAAACTCAATGGCAACACTCAGATCTGCTCTGAATTACATCACAATGGCACTAAATATACAGAACCAATTGATGTTGCCAACATCCTGGCAGATAGGTTCAGTGCTAACTTTACCCCCCTCTCACCCCCTAGAGGGCCCATCTCTATACTGGAAGAATGCAAAGTTCCTGTAATCATGGCTGCACAGGTAAAAAACACACTCTCCAAAGCCAAGAACACAGCATCCATGGGACCTGACAATATCCCAGGCTGCGTTCTACATGAACTACAGAATGAACTGGCACCCTACTTAAGTACCATGTTCAATCATAGCCTTACCTCAGGCTTTTTGCCCACTGAATGATGCACTGTGACAGTTATCCCACTCCACAAAGGGGGAACCATGATGGACCCCCAGAACTACTGCCCCATTAGCCTGACGAGTCTGGTCTGCAAGGCCATGGAACGTATCATCATGGAACTCGTAAACAAAGACATTGGTAATCTCCAAACTCTGGACCCTACCCAGTTCGGGTTTGTAAAAGGCAGATCATGTTTCCTAAACTTGAATGACTTCTTTGAAGCAGTCACCAAAGCCATAGATGAGGGTAAGGTAGTTCACACAGCTTATCTAGATCTCGCCAAGACTTTCAACACCATCCCCCACTCTGGAATTATAGATAAGTTCACTAAACTAGGTATAAATCCCTTTGGAACAAGATGGGTTGCCAACTGGCTCACGGACAGAACCCACACTGTGAAAGTAGCAGACTCCAAACCCGACTTCAGACCAGTGACGAGTGGAATACCACAGGGTTCAGTCCTGGGTCCTCTCCTGTTTGGTATCTACTTCTCTGAAGTACAGGCTAACACAGAAGGTCTTTGGCTAACAATGTTTGCAGATGACTGCAAACTAGGAGCCATAATCAAAACTCCTAATGATTTGGACATACTACAAAAGGGCCTCACTGAGACAGATGCCTGGTATCAAAGCCATGGCCTGAAGCTCAGTGTCAAAAAGTATATTGTCATCCCCTTTGGTAAAAACTCTGTACCCATGAACTACCACATAAGTGGTAGTCTACTTAATGCTGAAAGTGTGATAAGAGACCTTGGGACACAGGTGGACAGTAGTCTCTCCTTTGATAATCACATCACCACAGTGGTCAGGAAATCCTTCTATGTGGCTCACCTCATCACAAAAAGTTTCTTATCCAGAAAAAAAGAGGTCATTGTTCCCCTCTACTTATCACTCATTAGACCAATTATAGAGTACAACACTCCTTTTGGTATGTACCTCACAAGACATCTACAACAACTGGAAAGGCCACAGAAATACCTCACAAAGAGGATTGCTGGCCTCAAACAGATGCCCTACGCAGACTTTCTCAAAAAACTCCAGCTTTACTCCGTCACATATCGCCTACTCAGTGGCGATCTCTGCCTAACATACAAAGCTACAAAGCTATGTCAATCCCAGAGCTGTTGGACATGCTTCAGTTAAAGAAATCCCAGTCTCTCCGAGCTACACGCACTAGGGACCTAAACCTTGTCGCCACAATAAACAGAACATGCTGGAGGGATAGATTCCTGTCCCAGAAATTTCCCATACTCTGGAACAGACTACCTATCTATGTCAAACAGAACTCCTCATTAGCACTCTTCAAGAAAAATCTTGATGATTGGATGGGAAATAGGACATTCACCCTGGGGATCACTTCTGTGGCTGTGCTTGACAGGGGCACAGGAAAATAATTTTCTTGGGTGGTGAAAGCCAGGGTACCTTTTTGGCTAGGCTTATATAGGCCCTAAGGCCAATAGCCTAGTACCTACCTATGAACCAGCCCAGTACTTATCATGCCTATTCAGTGCACCATGGAAGGATTTACCATTTGTATAACATGCCAGGATTTACCATACCTAATTTGGAATCAGACCGTAACACTGTTTCATGTAAGGTCATGCTGAACATGAGCCACAGGTATACTTCAATACTCTCAAACTTTGGACATGGTGATTTATCTTTTTTATCATTCTTTCCAGTGCATTCAGGTCTTTCTAGTCAGAACCCTAGATAAGGCAGTCCCTATTTGCAACAAATATGAACATTTTAAAAACAAAGCCCTGTGGTTGAATACTCATATAAATAAGTTATATAACAAGAAAAATAGGCCTCATTCACTTAAAGAAATGAGTAAAGAGCTTAAGGGAACTATCAGGATGCTCAAAATGTGTATGAATTTAAATTGCCTTTAAAACCAAAAATAACAAAAATCATGAACTATGTGTGGAAGTACTAAAACCCAACAATATTTCCAGCTATTCCACAATAATATTATATGCATTTATTTACTTCTGAAAAGACAACTTAAAATTTTGCAATTTTAGCATACGTTACTAAGTAGTTCCTGTACTGATTGCTTCACTTGCTTATTACCTCATTATATAATGGGCAAATGAAGACTTCACAAATTAAACCCAGGGTCCAGAGCTAAAGCTTATTGTTTGATGTCTCAACAAGCAACTAAGGTGGAATACTCAAGTCCACCAAAGCAAACTTTAAGGCAAAAATAGCCCCCAGGTCAAAGATAACCATAAGACATTTGCAGTTATGTTACACAGCCTTAAAGTGAGCACCCAACAGTGTGCTGACCTAATAGCACATGGAACTTCCTACACGGAACTGTAGGTAAAGTAAATTTGCAGGCTGATAAATTTTGCTCCAATTTCACCCCCTTCATCCTCCATTACCCCCTGAGAGTACTCTCTACCATTTCTTATAGGTTCATAAGTTCATAGGTAGGTACTAGGCTATCTGCCTAAGGGCATTTATAAGCCTAGCCAGAGTGTGTCAGCTTTCACCACCCAATTGATTAATTAACTGAGCCTCTGTCATGAAGAGCCAATGAAGTGATCCCAGGGGTATATTTTCTGTTACCCATCCACTCGTCAAGGTTTCTCTTGAAGAGTGTTAGTGAGGGGCTCTGCCTAATGTAGTTTGGAATTTTGTTCCAAAGCATGGGGAGTCTCTGTGACAGGAATCTATCCCTCCAGCATGTTCTATTTGTTGTTGTGCCAAGGTTTAGCTCACTAGAGCACGTGGCTCACAGTGACTTGGATTTCTTTAGGTGGAGCATGTCCATCAATTCTGAGTTGGACATGGCTTTGTAAGCCAGGCAGAGATCATCTCTGAGTAAGCGATATGCCACTGAGTACAGCCTAAGTTTTTTCAGATGGGCTGCATAGGACATATGTTTGAGGCCAGTAATCCTCTTGGTAAGGTACTTTTGTGGTCTTTCCAGCTGTTGGAAGTGTCTTGTGAGGTACATCCCAAATGGGGCATTGTACTCTACGATGGGTCTAATGAGTGACGAGTAGAGGGTCACTATAACCTCTTTATTTCTAGATGCGAACCCTTTAGTAATTAGATGGGCCACACAGAAATATTTCCTAACTACTTTGGCAATATGATTGTCAAAGGAGAGATTACTATTTACCTGGGTCCCCAGATCTCTTATTACCTCTTCTGTATTAAGGGAGCTGCCACCTATGTGGTAATTCATGGGTGTTTTGATTTTCCCAAACGGGATGACTATGCATTTTTTGGCATTTAGCTTGAGGCCATGACTTTGACACCAGGTGTCCGTCTCAGTAAGGCCCTTTTGGAGGATGTCTTTCCAACTATTACTAAAGAACAGGTCCTCATTGCACTCTCCGGAGCTAAACACTGCATCAGTAGGCCCCAAGGATGCCTCCTGAATAGACTGAAACACAACCTGCCAGGCCCACTAGAATTTCTATTCAACTGCAGCCTCAGAACAGACTTTGTCCCTAGGGAATGGAGGACTGCAATGGTAATCCCACACAATACACAAAGGCAGAGCATCAACAGACCCAGGGAACTACAGAACCCTAATTTTGATTAGTCTTCTATGCAAGGCTATAGATGGACCCGATAAACAAAGACAGAAAATCTTCAAACACTGAACCAATCCCAGTTCATTTTTTTTCAAGGGCATGTTGTGCCTACTAAACCTGGTAGACTCCTTCGAGAAGATCACTAGAGCATGGATAAGGGCAAAACAATGCATACTGCCTACTACTATCTGGCAAAGGTATTTGACACAATACCTCACTTGGGTATTATAGACAAACTTAAGCATAAATCCCTATGCCACCCAATGGATATCCTGGCTCGTGGATAAGACATATGAAGTTAGGATGGGGGAATCCACCTCCACCAAGAGGCCTGTTACTAGTGGTGTCCCACAGGTCTTGGTACTGGGACCTCTTCTGTTCAGAAAATACTTCTCTAGAGTCAAGGCAAATGTAGAGGGCATTTGACTAACCAAATCTGCTGACAACTGCAAGCTGGGTGCAATCACTGAACCCCCTAAAGATGTAGATATCCTCCAGTGGCATCTGACACAGACAAATGACTGATGCCAGAACTATGGCCTAAACCTCAATGCAAAGAAAAGGCATAATTATACCTTTTGAAAGATGACCATCATGCAAATATTAACACTGATAACACTTCCCCAAGAGCAGACTCAGTAGTAAGGGACTTGGGACCTTAGGGTGACAGCAACCTCAACTTTGATTACTGTGTGTCCATGGTGGTAAAAAAAATCTGTCCATGTGGCACAATTTATAATTAAGTGCATGGCATCCAGCTCTAATAAGATCATAGTCCCACTATACTCAGCTCTCATTAGATCAATAATCAAGTACAATGCACCCTTCAGTGTGTACCTGACCATGCATTTGCAAGAGATGGAGCGACCACAAAGGTTGTTCATTAAAAGAATACAGGGTGCTGAGAATGATGTCACAATGTAAACAGCATATAATTGACTACAATAACTGGTTAGATTTTAGTATCAACATCTTCCCTTGGCTACTGTGCACCCCTGGTTCTAGTGAACTACTGCTCTCTTTCTCTCTATCCAAACGTTCCACGCTTCTCAACCTTGCATATCCTGAACTAGGAAGCAAATCACACTGCCTGAAGTAAAGGAACCCAGTAATTACTCTCTTACTGCCTCATCTAATCTACCTCAAATCTCTGTACCTTCCAAGAAAGGAAGTCTGAAACTCTTTCTCTCTATCCAAACGTTCCACGCTCCTCAACCTTGCATATCCTGAACTAGAAAGCAAATCACACTGCCTGAAGTAAAGGAACCCAGTAATTACTCTCTTACTGCCTCATCTAATCTACCTCGAATCTCTGTACCTTCCAAGAAAGGAAGTCTGAAACTCTTTCTCTCTATCCAAACATTCCACGCTCCTCAACCATGCATATCCTGAACTAGGAAGCAAATCACACTGCCTGAAGTAAAGGAACCCAGTAATTACTCTCTTACTGCCTCATCTAATCTACCTCAAATCTCTGTACCTTCCAAGAAAGGAAGTCTGAAAGTATGTAATTTTTCCTACAAACCTGACTACTATGTGTTTATAGTAATTACTACTTGCTAGCAGACTAAGGTACACTTCCAAGTGTTTCCACTCATATCTCTGTACCTTCCAAGAAAGGAAGTCTGAAAGTATGTAATTTTTCCTACAAACCTGACTACTATGTGTTTATAGTAATTACTACTTGCTAGCAGACTAAGGTACACTTCCAAACCTAGGTTAGCCAGCAGCCTTATCCCCCTCTCTACCATCTGCCGCCTCACTCTCTGTATAAATTCTATTGTATTGCCTGCAATTCTGTGTCTCCCCTATATAGTGTTTTTTCTTTCCTGGCATATAGGAATCTCTTACTTATCTTTTTCCTTACACCTCCGTAAGGCCATTCCCTCTGCCTAGATCTTTCCCCTCTCACTTCTACTATCATTTCCCTTAGTAAACAGTCTGTCTCTCTTACTGCCACCACTATAGCATTTTCTTGACTTTATTCAGACCAGTAAACTTATCTCTCCCTCTAGCATTAAGCATTTCTCTGACTGATTGTTTTCTCACTTGATGCCAAACCCTCGTCTTATCTCTACCCGCTCCGTTCACCCTGCGGGCTCACTCCGCCCCCCTACCCTACCCCCAAACCTCACCCACCCCCAGTGCATTTGACCGTATACTTCCCTAACCACACCCTCAGCCCTAATCTACCAATTACCTCTCTTCACAAACTCCATATCAATTAACACACCTGTTCACCTTTTAGTTAGCCGCAACCTTCCACACCCACTGTTATCTATTCCCTAAGCACTCCACTTATCACAACTACACTTCAAATTTTCTTTTTCTTTTTTTAGCCAAACCACCACACCCTACACCTCTAACTATGTATAACCATCCTCGGCCTTTTTACTCCAACATTCTTTTCTTATCCATCAGGCTCACCTTATTACTTACAACTCATTGCCTTACTTCCTATGAATTCTCAACCTTTGCTACATTTTTTCATCTCCCAAGACAAACTCACCCTTTCTCTCCTAGCACCTCTCTTGCACACTGTAACATAACATCCTATTCATCCTTCATTCTACCACAGTTTCATAGACTAACCCATATTGAATACCTACAAATGAAAAAAGGACACCTCTCTCTTTATAAATTTTGTAAACTATCTCAAAACCCTCATAACTGCTTACTTCTACACGGTGACATTCACCCAAACCCTGGTCCTAATTTCTCCACCCCATTAGCCCCTACTACCACTCCCCTAAATGTCCTAAAAAGCCCTAACTCTCTACTTATAGGTCAACTCAATATAAGAAGTGTTAACAACAAAATAACCCAACTACATGCCCTATTAGACATCTATTCCTTTGACATCTCATGCCTTACTGAAACATGGCTTAAACCTACAACGAAAGACAATGACATTGTCCCTCCAGGCTATAACATTCTCAGACTAGACCATTTAAATAAAAAGGGAGGTGGAGTAGCAATACTGTTCAAATCTGAACTTAAGACCACATCATTAGATATGCAACCTCATCCTCCTAATAACTCTGAAATTTTAACCTCGAAGCTCCAAATTAATGCTAAAAAATCAATATACATTATCTGCTCTTACATCCCCCCTGGGAACAATATTAGTACTCTCAAAAATACCCTAAACTGGCTTTCAATGTCCCTACCACAAGAAACCATACTCCTTGGTGACTTTAATATTGATTGGAATAGCTGTACATCTCCCACTCTCACTACGCATATAAACCTCTTTGGCTTCCTCCAAACCATTACCTTCCCAACCAGGATCCATAAACCTAACAAAAAACAAACTACCTTAGATTGGATTCTAGTAAATAAGGACCCCCATCTTTATCAAACAGGTATACTCCCTGACAATATTAGTGAACATTCTCTTACTTACATCACTAGGCAAAAGACCCACTTTCATAATCTAATAGCTTTTAGAACTACCAGACACAAAAAATATTTCAACCCAAGTAATTTTCAAGCTGGGCTCAAAGCTTACAATTGGTCACCCCTAAAATACCTACCTCTTGACAAAGCCATTTCACGCTTTAAAAAAACATTCTTGCAGATCCTTGAGCACCATGCTCCCACTTGTACTGTCAGAACAAAAAATAAATGAGCCCCCTGGCTGTCTAAGGACACAAGGCTAAACATCCAATTAAGGAACAAACTCTGGTCCAAATGGAGAAAAACTAGAAACCCAATAGATCACCTAAACTTTAGACAAATTCGTAATTCCACAAAAAAATCCATAATCCTTGACAAAAAAAACTTCTACCTCAAATTCCAACAAAACCAACAGAATAATCTGCAAAAGTTTTGGTCAGTTATCAACAAATTACTCCACCCAGGACAGTCCAAAACACCTACCCCCTCAAACCTAACCCAAACCTCTCCCAGCCATATTGCCAACACCTTTAACAATTTTTTCTCTGAAATAGTCCAATCACTAGCAACCACCTTACTACCTACTTCCACCACTAAATTTCCCTCACTAACCAAATTACCCCAGCCTTTTAACCTTCAACCTGTCCCAACATCTTTAATACACTCCTTGCTTCTTAAACTAAAACCATGTACACCATCAGCTGACCTGCTCCCAGCTGAATTCCTGCAAATCGCAGCTGGTGTACTTGCCTACCCTATTTCTATCCTAATAAACAGAACCATCTCTGAATCTTATGTCCCATCCATCTGGAAACTCTCCCATATCATCCCTCTGCATAAGGGAGGTACCTCAAATGAATTATCTAACTTCCGCCCAATAGCCCTTCTCTCCCCCCTTGCAAAAATTATGGAGCGATGCATCCATCAGCAATTACGTCAGTATCTCCTACAAAACAACTTTCTAGTTGACTGCCAGCATGGTTTTAGGCCTCACCATAGTACTACAACAGCTCTTCTATCCTTTACAGACTGCATTAATAAAACAGGAATACTAACCTTCTATCTTCTGCTCTTTTCATAGATCTCTCAAAGGCCTTTGATATGGTTAACCACCAAATACTATTAAGTATACTTAAATCACTTTCCCTTGATCATCAACTAGTAAAATGGTTCCAATCCTACCTTGAAAACAGGAAACATGGGGTCCTGTGGGAAAACGATCTATCTTCTCTGCTTCCTATCACCCCTGGAGTCCCTCAAGGATCCATTCTTGGACCTCTCCTTTTCACAATTTTCATTAATGATCTAAAAACTTCCCTTCCACAAACTACATGCATACAATATGCTGATGATTCAACTCTGGTATGTGCCGCATCCTCCCCTGCTGAATTGTAGGCTAACACACAAACTGTCTTTACTTTAGTGGAAAACTGGTTCCATCAACGTTGTCTCCTCCTGAACCCTAAAAAAAAATAAATTACTGCTATTTACTCCCACACAGAAATCCCCCTCTATCAATTTAACAGTAAAATCAAACAATGGCACATTAATAGCCCCTGAAACCACCACCAAACTTCTCTGTGTATTAATAGACAACCATCTCACCTTTGACTCGCACATTAATGCTAGTATTAAATCAGTAAATAGAAAACTTGGATTCCTCTACAGAATCAGACCATTTCTTACAGAGTCAGCAAAGATCTCTATTGCCCAAACCCACCTTATTTACACCCTACTCTACACCTCACCTATATATACCAACCTATCCAAAACCAATCTAAATAAACTAGCAACCACCTACAACAACATAGCTAAATTTGCCACCGGTGCCCCCTTCCGTACTCACCACTGCCTTAACCTTAGACATCTCGGATGGCTGGAAGTACAAAACCAACTAGTTTACCAGCAACTCATTTTTATTCACAAGATTTTATACCATCCTTCAAACACTCCCATACTATGTAACCTAGTAAATTCTTATAAAAAACCTTCCTACCCTAAGATCAGCTAAAAAACTATAAGTCGCCACTAATAATCCTTTAACAAAGCTGGTGACTGCCTATTCTCAAATGCAGTTGGCAATTCCTGGAAAAAACTTCCAACTGAGATCACATCCCTTACTTCCACCAACCTTTTCAAGAATCAGTTGAAAAACTTCATTAAAAACAAATGGCTTTGCCCTCCTCTCAGCCTGACTGATACTTATTCTCCTCCCTGCTCTCAGCCTGACTGATACTTATTCTCCTCTTTCTACTCCAACTCTCAAACTGGATTTCTTTTTGCTGAAACTCCTCTACCTTCCATATATAGCATGTTTAAACTTCTTGCTCTCTTTTTTGTATCTCTCCACTATGCTATATGAAGTTCTATGGATATTAAATATCTTTTTGCTTTTTCTTATATAAATTTTTATTTTTATTTTGTATTTTTATGCTTACTGAAACTGAAAAGAACTATTTTTTTCTTTTTTGGCTTTCTACAAAAAAAAAAAAAAAAAAAAAAAAATATTTTACTGGCATTCAATTGTTTACTCATATAATTATTCTTGTATTTAACATTTTTTTCTTGGGGACTATACAATTTTTTTTTTTTGTAATTTCTATTTCTTGCGGATTATTTGTATAAATGTTTTTTTTTTCTGTCATTGTTATTGTCTCGGAGCTTTTCTCCTCGGGCCTCTACTGAAAATGGACATATATCGATGTCCAATGTTCCATATCACTTTTGCATTCTTCCATGCATAAGGAAAGTATAAAATCTTAAGCCTGGGAGGAAGATGGCACAGAAGATCACTCCAGATACTCATGCAGGATAGCACTGGCCCTAGAAATGACATCCAACTTGTAATGCTTAGTGAAACTATGAAAAGAGGACTACGTAGCAGTTTCAAGGATGGAAGTGGTATCCAGGCCCTTGGAAAAAAAAAGCACCAGAGGAGGCAACAGCCCTGGTAGAATAAGCCATTACTGATGAGGAAAGACGTTTACCATGAAAGAGTAACAAAAAGAAATGGCCTTAGAAATCCAGGAAAACATGGTTTGCTTAGAAACAGCTAAACCCAAGGACCTGGGGTAAAAGGAAACAAACAGCTGCTCAGATTTACAAATAACAAGAAGTTATGTACTCACCATAACGTTCAATGTATGTAGTCCATCTCACCTCACATTCTTACCCGTGGGTTCGGAGCCGAATATCTGCTCCGACTCGGCCAAACTTTTCTAGCTCAAAGTCTTCTATTGGCTGGGCTAAGAAGGTATCCCATGCTGCACAGCTCCATATCCCCAGATCTAGTTTGCTGCATACACCACACTCATACCCCATGCATAACAACATCCAAGTAAAGAAGAATAAACTAAAGGTGAAGGGAGCTCTAAAGCCATACCTAACCTCCAGATCCTCCAGGAAGGGGGGAAGGTGGGAGGGAAAGTAAGAATGTGAGGTGAGATGGACTACATACATCGAACGTTATGGTGAGTACATAACTTCTTGATGTTATGTAGTCCAATCTCGCCTACATTCTTACCCATGGGACAGCATCCCCAGCACCTACATCCTGGGAGGCTCAGAGGAAGATACTCCTGAGTACTGTGGAACCAAAGGAAGACCTGCCCCTAGATACCACGTCCAGCTTGTAATGAGTAACAAAGGTGTGAGGAGATGCCCAGGTAGCTGCAGCACAAATATCATCCATAGACAATCTGGCCTGATAGGCTGTAGATGTAGATACAGCCCGAGTAGAGTGAGCCTTGACTGGAAACGGTAGGTCTTTACCCCCTGAGGAATAAATGAAAGAGATGCAATTTGATATCCATCTGGATAGGGTGATTGTGGAGACAGGGGCCCAATTCTGTTTTCCGAAAAGGAGACAAACAGCTGATCAGATTTTCAGAGATCTTTGGTTCTGTGCAGATAGAAACATAACTGTCTGTGTACATCCAGTTGATGAAATTTAAATTCTGCCTTGTTTGAAAAATGGGGAAAAAACACTGGCAACACAATAGATTGATTAAGATTAGATATGGATACCACTTTAGGAAGAAAGGAAGGGTTTGGTCTAAGAGAAACCCTGTCCTTATAAAAATCAAGTGTGGAGGTTTGATAGACAGAGCTTGGATTTCTGAAACACGTCTGGCTGATGTGATGGCTATTAAAAAGGCAGTTTTCCAGGTCAAGAATTTTAAGTCACAGATAGCTGCAGGTTCAAAGGGTGGTGAAGTAAGGGCTTGCAGAACAAAATTCAGATCCCAGGGCATGATCGGTTCTGAGACAGGAGGACAGAGTAACAGAGTGCCCTTCAGGAAAGCCTTACAGAGTCTGTGAGCCATCAGACTAGGCTCATTAGCAACATGAAAATTAGAAATTGCTGCCAATTCAACTTTAATGGTAGCAGACGCTGAGCCCTGCTGGAAAAGCAAAGACAAAAACTCCAAGACAGAAGCAATTGGAGCTGTGTAAGGGTCAATTCCTTGGGTATGAGCCCAAATAGAAAACCTCTTTCATTTGCTGGAATAAATCTTCCTAGTAGAGGGCTTACGAGAGGAAAATAAAATGTGAACTACCTCAGGTGAAAAATGAAGAAGCCTAACTAACGGAAGTGGAGTAGCCAAGCTGTCAACCTGAGGGTCCGCCGAGAGGGGTGGAACTGTCCCGACATGTGTATCAGTAAATCTGGTTGTGGGTCCAGAGTCCAAGGTGTGTCCACAATGTAGGGATGGAGAAAGGGGAACCAGACCTGATGAGGCCAGTGTGGAGCAATTAGAATCATTTTGCTTCCCAAGGATTGCACTTTCTGAATCACTTTTGATAGCAAGGGAAATGGAGGGAAAGCATAAAGCAGACCGGAGGGCCAGTCATGGACTAAAGCGTCCCTGGGTGACTCCCCCTGTGGGGGGGTCAGTGTGAAGTAGTTGCTGCATTTGGCATTGAGGGGGCTGGCAAAAAGGTTGCAGCAAGGCTGACCCCATTTGCTGAAGATTTGTTCTGCAACTAGATGATTCAGGGACCACTTGTAAGGCATCAGAATAGCTCTGCTTAGCCTGTCTGCTATCACGTTGGACTTCCCCGGAATGTGCGTTGCCACCAGAAACCATTGGGAAGATACTGCCCACTGCCACACTCACATGGCCTCTCTGCACAGGGGGTATGATCTGGTTCCTCCCTGCTTGTTCAGATACCACACCACTGACATATTGTCCAAGTGTATTGCGATCGTCCCGAGAGGTAGAAAGCTCTGAAGTGCCTGCAATGCAAGTAGCACAGCTCTCATCTCTAGGAAGTTGATATGCAGATGTATCTCTTGATCTTGCCAAGTGCCTTGGACTGTCCTGCCGAGATAATGCCCCCCCCCCCACCCCATCTGAGAGGTATCCGTGGTCACTGTGGCAACTGGGGATGGTGGAACGAAAGGTTTTCCCCTGTCCAGATTGTTGGTGCAAAGCCACCAACGGAGATCCTGTTTGCATGTGTCTGTGAGCAAAATAGGGTGGGAAAGTGGAAGTCTCTGGAGAGACCATTGAGCAAAGAGGAGCCATTGAAGGAGTCTCATGTGCAATCTCGCTAGAGGGACTAACATAATTGTTGCTGCCATAGTCCCCAGGAGTTGGAAAACCCATCTTGCCTTCGCTTTCCTCAGGGGTAGCAGGGCATGCACCTGTTGCTGTAAGACTCTGATTCTTTCCTGTGGTAGAAAGGCTCACATTTGAACGGTGTCTAGTTCTGCACCTATAAAAATGACACGCTGTGAGGGCAACAAGGCAGATTTTTCCCAGTTCAGTGATATGCCTAACTGTTGACAGAGAGTGATGGTAGAGTCCCTGGTTTGAATTAGTAGATGCCTGGTGGGGGCGGTGAGGAGCCAGTCATCCAAATATGGAAACACTTGGAATCCTTGACGTCTTAAGTGAGCTGTCACCACCGCCATACTTGGTGAACACCCTGGGGGCTGTGGTGAGACCAAAGGGCAGGGCTCGAAACTGAAAATGACTGGCTCCCAGCCTGAAGCGTAGGTGACTTCTGGATGCCCTGTCCATTTTGATATGGTAGTAAGCATCCTTGAGATCGATGGAGTACATCCATACTTCTTTTCCCAACAATGGGAGAATTGACTGTAGTGTGACCATACGGAACTTGGACTTTTGTACATAGTTGTTCAGTTGGCTGAGATCTAATATGGGTCTCAGGTCCCCGGTTCTTTTTGGCACCAAAAAGAATCTTGAGTAAGTCCCTAATTCGATCTGGTCTGAGGGGATATGCTGAATGGCTCCATTTCCTAGCAGCTTTGAAACGTCTGAAGCTGCGTGATCCCTTTGACAGGGTGGAATGTCTGGGATTTTTTTGACTGGAGGGGGGGTCTGACGAAAAGGGGATGACATAAGCTCCGGAAATTATTCGTAATACCCATCGGTCCTGGGTGATGCTTTGCCAGGCTTCCGGGTATAATGATATTCGACCCCCGACTGGCTCCGGAAATGCACAGTCGGGTAACCCATCAGGAACGACGGTAGGGAGAGCCACGAAAGGAATCGCGGTCTCCCGAATTGCGGGGGCCCCCTCTGCCTCTAGGGCAGCGTCACCCTGAATAACCTCCCCCTCCTCTGCCTCTGCAGGGGGGCTCACCTTGTGCAATGGGAAAAAACCTCTGTAATTTCTTGAACCACATCTTCCCACCCCTCTGGACCTTGGGGTAAGGCCAAGAGGGAAGGGAAAAACTGACCCCTACAGCAGACAGAGTCTTTCCCTCTTGCTTGCTCGTACCTGGTGAGGGTGTCTTTCACTTTGGTTCCGAACAAAGAAGAACCATCAAAGGGGGTGTCAGTGAAAGAAGACTTGAAGGCCTCTGCGAAATGACAAAGGTGCATCCAGGCTTGCCTCCTAAGGGCGACTCCTGAGTTTGCTGCCCTACTCACTCCCTCGGCTGCATATGAAATGAGCCGCATGGAGGAGTTAACGATGGAATTGAGGGTAGACACCTGGGCGTTAACTGTCTGGGCCACCGCCTCAGGAACATTACCCGTGAGAGTATCTCCTAACTCCTTGAGGAGATCTCTCTAGAGCTGAGTAAAATGAGACAGGTAGTTCAGCGACCATAAGGGAAAGGTTGCTGATGAGAGAGTATGCTTCCCGTACTGGTCCATGGTCCTAGACTCCTTGTTAGGAGGATGGACGGAGGAAGAAGTCTCGGCTACTTCCTTCTGAGTGGCCACCGCCACCACCATGGCATCCGCAGGGAATACTTTGGACAAAAACTCCTTACCCGGGGGAGCAGACAGAAACTTAATGGGTGTCCTGGGTATGGGTTCCACAGAATCAGGGTTCTCCCACTCCCTCCAACAAATTAAATCCAGGAGCTCATCAAAGGGTGGTGACACCCAGGAGGCGGAGGGCTGAGCACCAAAGGCCTTCAGGAAGACCGACTCCTCAGAGGGGGCTTTGGATGGCCAGTCACCTCTTTGTTTCAATATCTCCAGGATGTCAGAGAAGGAAACATCAAGAGGATGACTTGGGGGACCCCTCCGATTCCTCGAGGTCGGTATTTGAGGTGAGAGACTCATCCTGGGAGTCTATGTGCTTCCTCTTGCACGTTTTCTTTCTAGGGGGGTCCTCAGGCAAGAGCTCTGAGAGGCGCTCAGAAACTTGGGGACCACTCGTGGGGGTATCCCTAGGCCTTGGGGCTCTGCTGTCTACAGATAGGAGGTAATCAGAGGCTCTCACCAGAGTGGTAGGGGACAGAATGACCGACCCGCATGATGTGGCTGAAGATCTGGCCAGCTCACTCTGCGTGGCCTCAAAGGCTGCCCCCCCCCGTGTCCGAGGACCGGCCAGCCTTCGAGATCATGACAGGAGTCGGGATTCCATGAGCCGTGGCACCGAGCGGGAGACTAGGAACCGAAAGGTGTCCCGAGGTGTCCCCCTCGGGCCCAACTGAAGAATCCCGAGTCCCGAACCCCGTGGATGGTGCTGACGGGGTCGGAGCTGACGTTGGCACCAATGAGCCCGGAGGGGCCATCAGAACTGACCTGGGAACATCACATGGAGCGGAGCATTCCAGCTCCAAAGACAGAGATGCGCTTGGAGAAGGAATAATCAAAGAAGGTGCCAGGACGGGCTCCAGAGCCTACTGGGACAGAGCGGAGAACAGTTTAGCCAAAACTGGTGATAGCAGGACCCTCTGCACCACCATATCGACATCTACATCTGAAAGTGTCCTGGAGGATTTGGAGGACAGGGAGGGAGATCTGGATCTCCTCTCAAGTGACACTGGTCTAGTACTGGGCGATTGGCTCCAAAGAGGTTCCAATATAATTGGAGCCGACGCCGGTTCCATCAATACCAACACTTCCTGTGGCCCTGAGGACAGTGGAGCCGAGGAGGTTGAAGCAAGTTTCATAACGTTCTCTGGTGGCTCCGAGGAGACTGACAGAGCTGGAGATCTCTTTTTAGATTTTGTGGATTTAGATTTTGAACTGGAAGCAAGATCCATGGTCTCTTCAAACGAGGGTTTCAAGAGTCCCTTCAGGATTAACTTATTCTTTCTTTCTTGGAGCACCCTGGGACTAAAAGCATGGCAGAAGCTACAGGACTCCTGCAGGTGGATTGCTCCCAGTCAATTTATTTATTATTTTTATTTATTTTATATTTGTTAACTGGGCTAGTCCAACTGGATATATTTCCATTTTCAGCAGAGGCCCGGGGAGAAAAGCTCCACATTAACATTTAAATGTTTATAATGTACAATTTTGTGAGAAAAAGGAAACATGAAAGTGTACGACAAACAGTACATGAGAGAACAGTAGTTCCAAAGTCAATACTATCTAAGAAACAATTCCATATACAAAGATAAATATTTACACCAATATAAAAATAATACAATCATTAGAAATCAGTAGAGAGCCTTAATAAGCTAATTAAAAAATACAGGAACTTTGAAAGGAATAAGATACTCCTACAGTAGTGTATGTGAGGTTGTTAACAAATATGTTCACAGTTAGTTCATCTCCTATTTTTAGGAAATAGTTTAAAGTAGTTTACGCTACTAAGGGGTAAGTAGTGTTTGAAAAAGTAAAGGGGAGGGAGGATATAGAAACATGGCAAAAAAGAATGCAGACAATTAGTCAGGGTAACAGCAAGGGCATAACCAGTTAGTTATAAGATGTTGCTTCAGCCTTTGTTTAAAGAGTGGGAAGGAGGGAAGTGCAGTTAGATCTGATGGCAACATGTTCCAGAATTTTCCAGTGGTATTTGAAAACAAGGAGTCACCTGCCATGTTATTAGATTTGGTATTGCTAGCCAGTAGTTTAGTGGAGGAGCGTAAGGAGTTGAGGTTTACATAGGGGGTAATAAGGTTAGTGAGTATCAGTGTGTTCTTGGGCTGGTAAAATACCCTATGAATAATGGTAAGTTGGGAGAGTATCAGAATGTTTTTTAGTTCAAGCCAGTTAAGTTGCTTTAAGTTCAGACAGTGATGGGTTCTAAATGGGTTCCCAGTGGCAAACCTTGCAATATTATTATAGGAGTTAGTTAGTTTAGTGGGATTATTTTTCTTTAGGTTGGTATAAATGGGGGAAGCATAAAGAAGAGTGGAGATTAAATGGGAGTGGGCAATAGTAACTCTGGCTGTTGGTGTTAAGAATGGTTTTATTCTATATAGGGAGCCCAATTTTCTATTTACGGATTTTATAGTGTTATTGATATGATTATCAAATGTAAGGTTATTGTCAATTAAGACTCCTAATAGTTTGGTGGTAGAGTCTGGGGTTATAATGGTGCCATTATTTGATTTGATAGAGAAATTGATTGGGGGGAACTTACTGTTAGGTGTAAAGAGTAATAGCTTGGTTTTTTTGGCATTCAAAAGGAGGCAACGTTTTAGAAGCCATGCCTCAACTGAGTTGAATACTATCTGAGTTAGGGATTGTAGTTCAGATGTGGAGATGGCAGAACATATGAGCGTGGAATCATCTGCATATTGTATGCAAGTAGCTTGAGGGATTGCTAAGTAAAGGTCATTGATGAACACTGAGAATAGAAGTGGGCCGAGAATGGAGCCCTGAGGTACTCCAAGGGAGACTGGTAGGTGGGAGGATAGTTTATTCTCCCAAAGGACTGCTTGTTTCCTATTGTTAAGGTAGGACTTAAACTAATGAACAGCTTAGTGTCAAGAGCAAGGGATTCAAGAGTTTTTAGGAGTAGTGGGTAGTTGACCATGTCAAAAGCTTTTGACAGATCAATAAAGAGTGCAGATGAGAGGAAGTTGTTGTTATGGTTTTTATTGATAGAGTCAGTGAAAGATAGGAGGGCTTTGGTGGTACTATGAAATGGCCTGAAGCCATGCTGATAATTAGCTAATATATTATGTTGGGTTAGGTGGTTGATAAGTTGATGGTGAATACATTTTTCCATAACTTTTGATAAGGGTGATAAGAGTGCTATTGGCCTATAGTTGGAATACTCATTGGAGTTTCCACCTTTATGTAGAGGGATAATGTGGGAAATTTTCCAGATATCTGGGATGGTTCCTTCATTTATGGTTCTGTTTATAAGGATGGATATAGGATATGCAACTGCTTTGGCTGCTTTTTGCAGGTATTCAGATGGTATTTGGTCTGCAGAGGGAGTACATGGCTTTAGTTTATGTAAAAGTTTTTGGATATATGTGGTAGCGATGGGTTGTAATTGGAATGTAGGGTGAGTATTAGGTAAAGAGGTTTGGAGATTACAGTTGTTAGTGGACAGTTGGGAGGCTAGAGATTTTATGGTGTCGGTGAAGAAGGTATTAAAGGCATTGGCAGTTTGAAGGAAGGTATTGTTATCAGCCCCAAGAGGAGGTGGTGTACTGGAATGTCCTGGGTGTAGGAGTCTATTAACGCTAGACCAGAATTTTTGTGGGTTGTTTTGGTGAGATTGCTGTAGGTTACAATAGTAGTTTTTTTTGTCAGTCAGTATAGCTTTTTTAGTGGTATTCCTTAGCTGTCTGAATGTTTGTTGCTCTGAGATATTTTTGGATGCTCTCCATTTGGCCCAAGATTTATTTCTAAGTAATATGAATTGTCTAGTTTCTTTTGAAAGCCAGGGGGCAGGTTTGGATTTCATTCTGATAGAACGTTTAGGAGCATGCTTGTCAAGGATAGTTAAGAATTTAGAATTAAAATATTTGACTGCCTGCTCAAGAGGGAGAGTTTTTAGTGGGTACCAGTTATAGGCACTAAGTTCATTTTGGAATAATACAGGGTTAAAATGTTTGTTGGTTCGAGAGATCTTGTAAGTAGGGGTGTTAGGGATATCATTCTTTTGTCTTATGATTTAAGTTAACATATGATCACTTAAGTCATCTGGTAGAGTTCCTGCCTTGTAAACTTGTTGATGTTTATTAATGAGTATCCAATCTAGGATATTCTCTTTATTATTGGGTTTGTTGATTCTAGTGGTGGTGGTAATAGTTTGACTAAAGCCATGAAGATTGATATGTGATGAAGGATTCTCTGTGTTTACACGTTTCCAGTCAGTATTGAAATCGCCAAGTATAATGGTTTCTTGTGGGTAAGAAGTTGATACCCAACTCAGAATGTCTTCTATTATAGAAATATTATTACCAGGTGGTAGGTAGATGCAGATAATATATAGGGCTTTGGATGCATTTAGTTGAAGTCGGGAGATCAAAACTTCAGCTTTACTATCCTGAGGTAGGTTGTAAGATAGGGAGGAGATCTGTAGAGTGGATTTATACAGTAGAGCTACTCCCCCACCCCTATGTTTAGTGCAGTCGAGTCTTAATATGTTGTAACCTGGGGGAATTATTTCATTATCTTTAGTTGCCGGTTTTAACCAGGTTTCAGTAAGGCAGAGTATATGAAAGGAATGAGTATCAAGAAGGGCATGGAGATATGCAATTTTATTGTTTATACTGCGGATATTAAGATGACCTAAAAGTAAAGAATTTGAGAGACAGGTATGGGTAGTAATGGTGGGGGAAGTGGAAGAAGGGGTTGTAAAAGATGAGAAACTTGTGGGGCCTGGGTTGGGATGGATGTCACCATCTTTTAAGGTGGGAGTTTTTAGGGCAGAAAATGGGTGGTTGAGGAAGCTGGTTAGGTATTTTAGTTTTTTTAGAGTTGTGTTATTGAATTTAATATGAGTAAGTTGATGATACTTGGCTAGCAGGTAGCGGGGTGTGGTTGTAGTGTTTATTTGAAAATGGGTAAAGGTGTAGATATCACTAGCTGTTTGTTTAGGAGAGTAGTTGAAGTAGTTAAAATTGACTTTGTTAACGGGGGTGAAGAGATAGGCGGAGGTGAGAATAGATATGAGAGTAAATAGCATTAAACATTTAGTTAGGATAGGTTTAGTTGTTGGAGACATATTTTAAAGAGTTTATTATGTAGTTATAGCAGGAAATAGGGTAAGAAAGACAAAGGAAAGTAAGGGTTTTATACAGTTGTTAGTGTGGGAGTGGTGATAGGCAGTGAGATAGCTTTAAGAGGGTTTTAGGAGGAGGTACAGGATGTCGGGGTGGAAAATGTGAAAATAGGTGGAGTATGTTTAAAATAATTAAGTTGGTAGAAGTATTGGATTGGATGGTTGGTATAGGGGGTGTGGCTTAGGAAGTATAAGTGTAGGACCCTTGGGGTGGGTGGGAATTGGGGGTAGGGTAGGGGAGCGGAGTGAGCAGACAAGATAAGTAAGAAGCTGAGTGAGAACAATCAGTGGAATTCTGACTGTTATCGGTGAGTGTGGGTGGAGATAAGCAAAGAGAAAAATAAATGTGGTTGTAATAGTGGATGGAGTAGTAAATTGTGTAACATTGACTTGGGAGGGGTAGAGTGGGACTACAATATAGTAAAAAATAAAATTAATGTTTCTGAGTTAAGGTCTAGGACAGAAGGAGCAGTATAAAGGAATGTGAAACTAGGAGAGGGCACTATCTAGAAGACAGACCCTATATTGCAGCAGTAGCTCCTGAACGTAGAATAGCAGGTCAAGGACTGGGGGGACAAGCTTGGAGATAATTAAGGGGAAATGCAGGAAGGAAAAAGTGGGGACTAGAGAGTACAAAGGGGTAAGGCTGCTGGCTATCCAGGAAAGAAGGCATGCTAAGACACAAGGTATTAGGTTAAACTATATAGCTGTTACAGGCACTTTATAGCAGAACACATACTTTCTGGTCCTTTGTGGAATTGTGGTTCAGGGAGATCTTTAGGTCCTATTTCTGGTGTTAGGGATGAGACAGCTGGAAATTGATTTGGGTTATGGTTCGAGGTCAGCAAGCAGGGCACAAAACTCCTACTCAGGTACAGGGATCTCAGGATGGAGAGCTGGGTTCATAGAGTAAGAGACAAAAAGAAAAAAAAAGACACATTGTGATTAAAAGAAAACATTAAAACAGTATATGAATAAGTGTGCAGCTAAATTTGGTGCTCTGCAGATTAGAAATGTGAGTAAATGCAAATTTAAAATCAGATTAGCATTTCCTAGGAAGTATTTAACTTAATAAGTCTATTAATCTATATTATTGGCTAGTGTTTAGACCATTTGAGCAGACAGAGCTAATAGTAGAACAGCACAAGCACACAGTGGTATAATAGTTATCTAGGTAGGGGTAAACAGTACTATAATGCTATCTTACAGATAATAAGCCATACCATAGTTAAAATGTAGCAATAAGGACTCTTAACTGGGTAGAATTACAGTTCAAGGTAGGGAACATAAGCACATAAGCCAGCTATGCTGAGAGTTTTACAAGAAAAAACAAGAAAAAATCATCACTCTCATATCTGAAGAGCCAAAACAATAAACACATACTGAATGTCCATCGGTGATGGACATCTTGTAACCACACTTAGAGCACTTTTTAAAACCCGAAGGTTTGTGCTCCTTGGAATCTTTGGACATCTGGAAAAAAAAATCACAAATAATCACAAATAATCAGAAACAACAAGCAAGTCACTGCCTGACTGGAAAGCAACTACAGGCACACAAGAACACCACTAAGCGCGGGAACACTTTTTTCAACAAATAACAGCACACACAATCCTCAGAGGAACACACTCTAAGACGACTAGGGCTAAAACCTCTAACTAAAACGGTTTTAGACCAAGCTCACAAACAGAACAAGAAAGACAGACACTAAAACCTCTAATTCAAATGGTTTTATACAGCAAAAACTAACACAGGGATGAGAAAGGGGACGAACTAGGTCCTCTAACTGAAACGGGCCTAGCCGGTTGGAACAGCTAATGGGACACCACAAAAACAATCACACTACAAATTATACCCCAAAAAACACTAAACAGAAATAGCTATTGAAATAGCTTTTGTTTGTATCAAATTTTCCCAAGAAGAAGAAGATACTGAATTGTTGGGTATATTACAACAGGTCACTGACCATTTATCTCTGTTCAGACATCAGTTGGGATCAATTAATCCCACTCAGAACTCCACCAGTAGATCTAAGGATCTACAGGTTCTGTGAAATATATTTTACACTTTATTTTTGTTATTGTTAGACAGAAGAGTTATTCTTGCTCAGTGTTTTCTGGAATTCATTAATTTCAGTGCCCTGGACCAGCTCATTCTTACCTCCACTAGGGGTAGCAACATCCTTGACCTGTTTATTACTAACATGGGCGACCATTGCTCTACACCATCAGTCAACTCCTCCCTTGTCAGATCTGACCACAAGCTAGTCACCATGGATATCCACATCCCACCCACACCTCCCACAAAGGTAATCACCATGAAAAACTTCTCCAAAACTAACTTTAGGCTTCTAAAAAACAGAGGTGGCTAACTTCACAATGCCCATGCAAATGGAGAATAGGCGCATGACTGACAAATCATACACCAATGCACTGTACGAACACGTACACAAATGCATGGAACTGGTGATACTCAACAGAACCAAGATGCTCTCATCCAAAAAAAGGAAGGCAATCTGGTGGTCCCCTGCCATAAACAAACTCTACAACAGAAACAAGAAACTGTTGCAGAAAAAGGTGAAGTCCTAAGACTGTAAAAACTCCCTTGTTAGCCTCAACAAAAAGCTGAGATCCCTCATCAAAGCTATGCAAACAAAATTGCAGCAGATACTAAAGACAACCACAAGGCCTTCTGTAGTTATGTCAAGAATCTACACGGCAATACTCAGATCTGCTTTGAGCTACTGCACAATGGTAACACCTATACCGAGCCAACAGACATTGCCAATATACTGGCTGACAGATTCAGTGCCAGCTTTACCCCTATTGCCCCCTAAAGGGCCAATCACAATTCCAGAGAAATGCCATGTACCCAATATTACTGCTGCACAGGTTAGAACCGCACTGTCCAAGGCCAAGAATACAACTTCCATGGGACCTGATAATATCCCTGGCTGTGTTCTACATGAATTACTTACACACACACACACACACACACACACACACACACACACACACACACACACACACACACACACACACACAATGCATTAAGTCCTACTAAATGAGCTGGCTGCAAAGCAGAGAAGAATGGCTTACAGAGTTTAAAAAAGAAACTTGTTCAAAAATTGTTATACCAAAGACCTAGTTCTGTCCACAAAGCTCTCTTCGTGTGTCCTTTAACATTGGTTAACACTGCTTCAAGTAGCATAAGCAAATGCAAAGCACTTCTGGATGTTTTATCCAGCAGTTCAATCATTCCTCATTGGAATGTTCATTTTACTTCTATACAATGTCAGGAGGACTTGTAATAAAGTATAGTATTCTGTATAGTTGCATATGCATAGATAGGCTCATAGATAAGTACTAGGCTATCTGCCCAAGGGCATTTACAAGCCTAGCCAGAATGTGTTGGCTTTCGCCACACCCTTAGATTAGTTCCCTGTGCCTCTATAAGGCAGAGTCATTGGTTCCCTGCACCACTGTTCAGCAGAGCCACTGCAGTGATCCCCGGGGTAAATTTTCTGTTTCCCATCCACCCGTCAAGGTTTCTCTTGAAGAGTGTTAGTGAGGGGCTCTGCCTGATGTATATTGGAATCTTGTTCCAAAGCATGGGGAGTCTTTGGGATAGGAATCTATCCCTACAGCATGTCCTATTTATTGTTGTGGTGAGGTTTATATCACTAGAGTGTGTGGCTCTCTGGGATTTGTTTTTTTTTTTAGGTAGAGCATGTACATCAATTCTGGGTTGGACATGGCCTTGTATGTCAGGCAGAGATCACCTCTGAGTAAGCGGTATGCAACCGAGTACAACTGGAATTTCTTGAGTCGGGCTGCATAGGGCATCTGTTTGAGGCCAGTAATCCTCTTGGTGAGGTACTTTTGTGGTCTTTCCAGTTGTTGCAGGTGTCTTGTAAGGTACATCCCAAATGAGTCGTTGTGTTCTATGATGGGTCTAATGAGTGATGAGTAGAGAGGCACAATGACCTCTTGTTCTAGATGCAAGCCCTTTTGTGATTAGGTGGGCCACATAGAAGGATTTTCTAACCACCTTGGTAATATGATTATCAAAGGAGAGATTACTATCTACTTGGGTCCCCAGATCCCTTATTACATTTTCTGTATTTAGGGGACTACCAACTATGTGGTAGTGCACGGGTACTTTGTTTTTTCCAAAGGGGATGACGATGCACTTTTTGGCATTTAGCTTGAGGTCATGATTTTGACACCAGGTATCCGTCTCAGTGCGACCCATCTGGATGGTATCTGTATCAGCCGGAGAATCAATTATGGCCCCTAGTTTGCAGTCGTCTGTGAACTTGGTCAGCCATAGTCCTCCTATAGTCCTACCATAGCTACACTAAAAGATCAACTCTAAGGAAGTTTTAAATGATCTCTTAGACTTAAACACTGGTTCAGTGGGCCCTGAAAATGTGCTGGGAAGTTTCCTCATTGGTACAAAGTACTGTTCAGCCTCTCAAATAATTTTATGCCAGAGGTACATAGATAGACCAGTAGGCCTTATCATCCTTATCTGCAAGATAATACAGCACATCATTATGGATCTCATAAGTGGTCTGAATGGAAGGATAAGTCAGCAAGCAAAGGAGAGTAGTATTGCTGAAATTGAATTCATCCTCAAGTCTTGGTGAGTACCTTCACTAGACGGACCATGTTTTTTCACAAAATGTCACCAAGACAACACTGCTATTTTGTAATAGCATATATCATGGACAGAAGTAGGTTAAAAATTAAAAAAGATGTCTGAGTGCACAAGACCCAGAATAAAAAAGTGCCCAATCCTGGTAGGTGCACTGGTGCCAGTACTGGAAAAAATGACGCTATAGAATACTCAAAATACAGAAACATTCCTACAATGGGACTAGGCCAGACCCAAGGGGGGGATGCCCGCCCTGTTGTAGAAGGAAGTAGCAGTGAACAAAAATGACAAAAATTGATAGGCCAAAGAAGAACCATAAAGACGATAGAGTGGACTATTGAGGATAAAAAAAAAATATGTATTGTTTATTATGCAAAAATTCCAGAATTTCCAGGCACAAGATATACAAAAAGATTAAGAGAAAAATTAGAGGAAAGAAAAATACTTCCACAAGAAAAACTGCGAGAAGCCTCAAATAAACATTTGCATTCATTAATACAACAGATTTGTGAAACACATTATATAAACCAAGAAACTTTGATCTGTTTGGAAAAAGAAGCATCTGAGGAAGTGTTAAAATATAGACAAAACCTGCAGATTTTTGAAAAGTATAAAAAAGAAATATAGACATGGGAAAGAAAGTGAGATATGGTATGGTGCAATTTTTATGCAAAGTAAAAAGCCAAATTAATCAATACAAAAAAGGCAGCCCCAAAGATATTCAAAGAGAAATATAGGCAAAGATGTCCAGATATGGAAAATTTCACGTTAAAGAAATATCACAAAGAGGGAAAGTAGAAAAGAAGATTAGTAATGTAGAAATTAAAACAATAGAATCTGAAGTTATAGAATGCCTGCAAAGTGAACGATTTGGTGCAGAAGGTCTAACGTGTTGCATCACAGCATTATGGAACGGGTACCCAAAGTAAGGAGAAACAGGAAGATGAGAAGACATCTGAAGAAGAAATATGGACATGGGAAAGAAAAAGAGATTTAATATGGTGTAATATTTATGCAAAGGAGAAAGCAAAAAGAGCAGCACCACAGATACTTGAAGAGAAATACGGGCAAAGGAATCCAGACATGGAAAACTTTACAATACAAAAAATAAGACAACGAGGAAAATAGAAAAGAAGATTAGTAATGAAGAAGCTAAAGAAATATAAACTGAGGTTATGGAGCACCTGAAAAGTGAATGATTCAGTGTAGAACATCTAACTCAGAAAGCACTACAGCAGGACAGAGCAATACTCATCCAAATTAAGGAGAAACCAGTGGAACAGGAAGTTACTGGGCAGTTGCCATATGATGATATTTTGGAGTCTTCCACAGAAAACCAGTATTAAAGCTGGACAGCAAGGGAAGGAACAGGAAACTGTGGCAACTCTGATGCAGTCAATGTTGTAGAGTGATAGGCCAGTGAGTTCCCATATGACACAGCAATTGATGGTACAGGATGAAATTGAAGAGAATGTGTCACAGGAAGATGCTATAGAACTTTCTATAGAATGCCTGCAGGAAATGAATAACAAAAAATGTACCCTCAGTTTAGAAGAAAATGAGCTAACAGAAGAGTTGCTTGACTTAATAGAAATTCGATATACATATTAAGATCAATGAAAGAAATAGATTGCACATCAATAAAACCCAAAAAGTCAGAAGTTTGATAAAACAAATTAACACAGTAATTAGGACTGTCCATATACATCCGTGCGATATAACAGAAGTAAATAGGATACATCACTGTGCAGCTAAATTAATAACAGATAGAATTCTACCACAAGAACACAGGGTAGTAAGGGAAAGGAAGGGGAGAAATTGAATACCATCATGGAAGTATTGAGCAGATAAAACTATAAAGCAATTAAGACAAGAAGTGTCACTGTTAAGAGTATAAAAGAGGGAACAGGGCAACAAAAATACTCAGAAAGATAGATGTGATAAAAGGAATGCACAGTATTATAACGGCTCAGGATCTGTCTTTCACTATTGCAAATAATAAACTAAAAATCTCAGCATGGACAGAAAAACTTAGAAGATACACAAATATAAAGGAAAAGTACAAAATAAGCAATTTACTGATGACCCCAAAAAGTTGTATAGAGAATTGGGAAACAAGGCAAAAGGAATTGAAAGACCACCCAAAAAAGAAGAAATAGATACATTTTGGAAAAACATTTATTTATTTTTTAAACAGATTTATTGATTTTGATTATAATGAAAACAATCACATAGACATATATAAGATAATTTACATTATAGATTTACAAACTGATAACATATATTTAAAGCATTTAAATATGAATATACGAATAACAAAGCAAACAAACTAAAGTATGTACCTAGACATCCAGTATTTATACTTTAACATACACTATAACCTTCCTTTTGTAACTTGTTCTCATGAATGACAAGGAAAGTCAATAACCTTTATGCAAAATGATCATTTTTTCCCCAACATATTTTGTAAGTTAACCCATAAATGATATTCATATGTCTTTCTAGATGTTCTAGAAGTTATGGTTCTTATCTGTAAATGACTAACTTCTCTTAATAAATTAGTAAATTCAGAGAATGTAGGAGGATGTTTTGAAATCCAATTTTTTGTTATGATCTTTCTAGCCACTGCCAATATAGTCCATAGTAATGAGTGTTTGGTGGAAAAATATTTATGAAGACCCTGTTGAACATAACAAATACTCTAAATGGATAGAAGTAAAAGAAAGAAGTTCAAAGGTACAGGATATGAAATGGGATAAGGTAACAGCCAGAGAGATTGAGATAAAGTTAAGAAAAGCCTCCAGTTGGAATACCCCAGGCCCAGATGCAGTACCTAGCTTCTGGCTAAAAGTATTAACATCATTGCATGAAGATTTAGCCATGAGTAAGAACTATTTGTATGCACACCCCGAACAGACGCCAACCTGGTTAACAACAGGAAAAACAATGTTCCTACTTAGAACTGAACCTGCAAGTCATCTTAAAAATTATAGGCCAATAACTTACCTTCTAGTGACATACAAACTATATACCGGAATTGATGCTGACAGAGTTTATAGTATTTTAGAAGAAAATTCAATCATGGCAGTAGAACAAAGGGGTAATAAAAGTCATATGGAACAATGGATCATCTGTTGCTAAATAAAGTCATAAAGGACAATTGGAAAAATGGAAAGAATCTAAGAATACATGGACTGAATACAAAAAAAACAAAGCATTTGATAGCATCCCACATTCATGGATAAAAGAGTGCTTAAAATGTACGAGATACAGCGTACACTGATCAACTACATTACAGCGACCATGAAACAGTGGCAAACCACTTTGCAATTAAGCCATGATAAAGGACAAATTATTATTCCAGGAATAAAAATTCAAAGGGGGATATTCCAGGGTGATTCCCTGTCACCACTGTATTCTGCCTTGCCCTTAACCCTTGAAGCTGTCTACTTAACAGATTAGGCCATGGGTATAATTTGGCTTCCAGAAAGCAACAAAGTGTAAATATGTCACATCTCTTTGTCAATGATTTAAAACTGTATATCTCATCAGATGAGGAACTGAAAGCACAACTGCAAATAGTCAAAAATTTTTCAGACGATATAAGAATGTCATTTGGTCTTGATAAATGTGCAAAAGCAACCTTTAACGCAGGAAAACTGCAGCACCAAGAAAACATCAGTTTGGGACAATAATGTGATTTAAAAGAACTTGAGCAACAACAGTCATCCTTCTGTGCAAAGGTTGGCCATCTACAGGCATCTATATCACATTATCAAAAGTTTACTTAATCGAATCAATAAAGGTCGAACTTTATTGATCGATTAAGTAAAACATTGAATAATGATGATTGCAGCCAGACTAAAACATTGAATAACATAAAAAAAAAAAACAAATTAAAAAAAAACTAAATGGTGTAGGCAGGAGGGCAAGCCCCCTGCAACCCCCACATCCCCCTACTTAAATATATCAACTCTGAGACCACACTACATTGAGGCAAATGGAAATTTCCCCTTATGGAGACTTCCGTTTATTGCACGATATTCTTCACTTTCGATATTGTCGTGCCGACAATATCAGACTCGATATTGTCAGCTTACAACAACGTGAATTAGACCCATCTACAGACCCATAAGTCTCACTAGTCTTATGCAAAAGCATGTAAAGAATTATCATCGAAATGATAGATAATGACATACTAAACATCCAGTCACTGGACCCAACCCAGTTTGGTTGCAAGAAGGGAAGGTGATGCCTACTTAACCTGGTGAACTTCATTGAGAAGGTCACCAAAGCAATGAATGATGGCAAAATGGTTCACACTGCCTACCCTGACCTGGCCAAGGCATGTGACACAATACCCCACTCGAGCATTGTTGACAGACACAATAGATTAGGTACAAACCTGTATGTCACCGGGTGGATAGCCAACTGACTCACAGACAGGACCCAGGAAGTTAAAATTGGGAAGTCCACCTCTACAAAGAGGCCAGTCACAAGTGAAGTCTCTCAAGGATCAGTCCTTGAACCAGTCCTCATTTGGCATTTACTTCTCTGAAGCAAAAGCCAATTTCAGTAGTCTCTGGCTGATTAAATTTGCAGATGATTGCAAATTAGGAGCGATCACTGAATCCCACACTGACACAAATGTCTTTCAGGAAGGGCTGACACAGACAAACTGATGTCAGAGCCACGGACTAAGACTAAATGCCAAGAAGTGGATAATAGTATCCTTCAGGAAGTCATCCACCCTTGGTAAGTAGCCTGTTGACAACACACCCCTTAGAGTTAACCCAGTAGTCGGGGACTTGGGGACACACACAGACAGCATTCTAGCCTTTGACCATCACGTGTCTACAGTAGTGAGGAAATACTTTTATGTTGCACAGCTTATAAACAAAGGTATGGCATCTAGGTCCAGGGAAGTTATTGTTGCACTGCATTTGCCATTCATCAGACCTGTCATTGAGTACAATGCCCACCTTTGGTATGCACCTAACCAGGCATACCCAACAAATGGAACGTCCACAGAGGTTCCTCACTAAAATAATACTTGGGCAGAGGTAAAATGTCCTATGCAGATCATCACAAGGCTCTATCCCTGAATACTGTTTCATACAGGCTGTTGAGGGGAGATCTATTCCTAGCATACAGGGCATTGTCAGACCTCACTCTGATTGACCTCCTGCATATCAACAAAACAGCACCAGATTTACCAGTTCTAAAGACTTAAACCTTGCCTGTGATATAAATAGGACCTGCTGGAGAGACAAGTATGTATCCCAGAGACTACCCCCGTATAAGGAACAGGCTCCCCATCCATGTGAAGCAGAGCTGCTCCCTAACCCAATTCAAGTGTTGTCAGAGATTTGGGATGCATGGCTAGGCTTAAAAAAGACCTTGTGGTCATTAGCCTAGTAAAAACCTATGAACCATATATAAAACAACACCACTAAGAGTTCACTCGATAGTTAAGGATCTAGGAGTATATATATATATATATATATAGACATATATATATATATATATATATATATATATATATATATATATATACACACACATTATATATATATATATATATATATATATATATATATATACACACACACACACACACACACACACACACACACACACACACACACACACATATATATATATATATGGTTCCCTATCAGAAGCCTGAAACACTATAAGCCTGAAAATCAAAATCCTGAAAACTAAAGCCTGAAAATTCAAAATCCCGAAAGCCCAAAATCCTGAAACTCAAAATCCTGAAAACACAAAATGGACATACTGACGTCATTGTGGCTTTGCTATTGTTAGCCCTGTGGTGTTAGGTCATGCGTTGGGTTCAGGTAAGTGTGCGGTTGGTTTTATGTTAGGGTTAGGGGCGGTTTAAGTGAGTTAGGGTTAGGGCGCAGGTTAGGCATGTATGCAATAGTGACAAATATTGGGGTTGGGGCGGTTTAAGTGAGTTAGGGTTAGGGCGTGGGTCAGGTGAGTGTGCGATAGTGACGGACCTTAGGGTTAGGGTTAGGGTCAGGGTCAGTTGGTAGATATTAGTGTCTTTATAGTGAAATATTAGCATTATTTGTGTTTTCAGGATTTTGGGTTTTCGGGATTTTGAATTTTCAGGCTTTAGTTTTCAGGATTTTGATTTTCAGGCTTATAGTGTTTCAGGCTTCTGATAGGGAACTATATATATATATATATATATATATATATATATATATATATATATAAAAGCAGTAATTTGTTTTTTGTTCAACACATAGACAAGATAGTAAGAAAATCATTCTACACCACCCATCTCATAAGCAAAGTATGGCTTTAAATCCAGGAAAGTGACAGTAAAACTGTACTCAGCCCTTATCAGACAGATTAATGAGTACAGTGCCCCCTTTGGCATGTACCTAACCAGGCACTTGCAGCAGTTAGAATGCAATCAAAGGTTCCTCATCCAAAGAATCTAGGGTACAAATAGTCAAATACCCTGTCCTACACAGATCACCTTAAGGCCCTATACCTGTACTCAGTCTCCTATAGGTTACTGAGGCATCCTCCGATCGAGTTGTGACGGATCTCTTGCACATTTGCAAAACAAACAGCTTCAGAAACAGTAGATCAAAAGACCTGACTTTTGCCTGTGACATAAACAGAACATGCTGGAGAGACTGCTATGTGTCTCAAAGGGTCCTCGTGCTATGGAATAAGCTCCCCATCTGCCTGAAGCAAAGTTCATCCCTGACCTTATTCAAAAGAAAAATAAACCTTGATCATTGGATGGGACCCATATGCACCGCCCCAAGTCTGGTCTGCATGTCTGTGATGGACAGAGGTCAGTAGTAGTAAATTAATATCCAACTAACACACCCTCCCCACACACATGCAACCCTTAGCTATCTCTTTACTAATATAGTCCACCATATAGGTATCCAAGGAACTGGAGAATAAAACTGGATAGGGTTGCATTGCTAGGCTTGTAAAGACCCTGATGGTTGTTAGCCCAGTATAAAACTTATGAACCTATTTGTAATGCGCAAAATGTGGCACAAAAATACACTAAATACTTCATTTATACTTATTTCTTCTACAACATGCTGGAGAGACTGCTATGTGTCTCAAAGGGTCTCCATGTTATGGAATAAGCGGTAATTTACAAATGTAGTACCTCGCAGGATGCGCAGTAGCAAAACCCACCCCAAACACGCCTCCAGCCCTGTGGAGGCAGCAGCAGTATGATTATTCAACAGTGT
>NC_056741.1:1697160959-1697188459 GCF_019279795.1 Protopterus annectens | reverse complement strand
TTGAGCATGTCCATTAATTCTGGGTTGGACATGGCCTTGTATGTCAGGCAGAGATCACCTCTAAGTAGACAGTATGCAACTGAGTACAGGTGGAGTTTCTTCCGTCTAGCTGCATTGTGCATCGCTTGAAGCCAGTGATCCTCTTGGTGAGGTACTTCTGTGGTCTTTCCAGTTGTTGCAGGTGTCTTGTAAGGTACATCCCAAATGGGGCATTGTACTCTATGATGGGTCTGATGAGTGATGCATAGAGGGGCCCAATTACCTCTTTTGATCTGGATGCAAACCCTTTTGTGATTAGGTGGGCCACATAGAAGGATTTTCTAACCACTTTGGCAATGTGATTATCAAAGGAGAGGTTACTATCTACTTGGGTCCCCAGATTCCTTATTACGTCTTCCGTATTTAGGGGGCTACCACCTATGTGGTAATTTGTGGGTACTTTGTTTTTCCAAAGGGGATGACTATACCCTTTTTGGTATTTATCTTGAGGCCGTGATTTTGACACCAGGTATCTGTCTCAGTGAGACCCTTTTGGAGGATGTCTGTGTCAGCCGGAGAGTCAATTATAGCCCCTAGTTTGCAGTAGTCTGCGAACTTGGTCAGCCATAGTCCTCCTGTGCTTGCCTGTACCTCTGAGAAGTATATGCTGAACAGGAGCGGTCCTAGGACTGAGCCCTGGGGAACGCC
The DNA here is from genome assembly GCF_019279795.1 of Protopterus annectens. NCBI lineage: Eukaryota > Metazoa > Chordata > Ceratodontiformes > Protopteridae > Protopterus > Protopterus annectens. Next base: position 1,697,187,772 of record NC_056741.1, on the reverse strand, counting down.
ACTTGTAACCGGTTTAGAGTCAGACCTAGCTCCTGCAACTCTTACCATGTGGGTTCTGTCCGTGAGCCAGTTGGCAACCCATCTTGTGATGTAGGGGTTTATGTTCAGGCTGGTGAGCTTGTCTATAATACCTGAGTGGGGAATGGTGTTGAAGGCCTCTGCATGGTCTAGGTAGGCTTTGTGGACCACCATTCCCTCATCTATAGCCTTGGTAACTGTCTCAAAGAAGTCCACCAGGTTTAGGAGGAATGATCTGCCCTTAACAAAGCCAAACTGGGTAGGGTCCAGTGTTTGGAGGTTCCCAATGTCTCTGTTAATGAGCTCCATGATGATGCACTCCATAGCTTTGCAGAACAAGTTAGTCAGGCTTATAGGGCGATAGTTCCCGGGGTCTGTTGTGGCTCCACCTTTATGGAGCAGAATAACCGTTGCTATGTGCCACTCTGTGGGCATGTAGCCTGTGGAGAGGCTGAGTTTAAACAGTGTGTTTAGGTGAGGGGTTAGTTCATCTTTGAGCTCGTGTAGGACGCAGCCTGGGACACCGTCCGGTCCCATTGATGCTGTGTTTTTGGCTTTGGAGAGGGCTGTTTTAACATGAGTGTCTGTGATTTCAGGGGCACTACATTCTTCTGGTATAGTTATGGACCCTTTTGGGGGTGAGAGGGGGGTGAAGTTTGCACTGAACCTGTCTGCCAGGATGTTGGCTATATTGGTCGGTTCAGTGTATTTTGTGCCATTCTGCCCTAACTCCAAGCAGACCTGAGAATTGCCACTTAGATTCTTGTCAAAGGAAAAAACTTCAAAGACCAATACATGTAAGGTTCAGTTAAAGCACTTTAATTTACTTGCTGCAAGGAGACAAAAACATGCAAATACAAGGATTTGTCTAACTATTAACAGGAAGTATGTTCATTCTTATACTGTTTTACAAGACATGGCCTTCTAAGCTGATGTAATCAAACACAACTTTTAGCATTGTTCTACAGCAGATGTTGCTCAGATTTTCTGCTGGCATGACTAGATTTGTGAGAAACTTTTCAGAAAAACAACCTGGCCTTGGTGACCAGTAATCCGTTTACAAGCGTCTATTGTACAGTGTTACATTTCAAGGTACTCTTCTAATACAGATACAAGCAAATGCTGATTGCAGTTCATATTTTCAAGCAGGCTTTGTCCTAATATATCTGTAACTTCTGCAGCTGTGTATTTTCTCATAGCACGAGCGGAACTCCTTGTCTAGGTTTATACAAGTAGTATTGTTCTATTCATTATTTTCCTAACGCAAGCAGAAATCATCTGCTTCTCAGTAAATTTCCAAGGCACAAGCAAGATTTCAGCTAATAATACAAGGTCAGAAAGCAACTGCAGTTTGTACAGATTAATGCAGTATGAAATAGAATAAATGTGTTAACCCTTTTAAGCTCTAAATGCACTAAGCATATTACTAATACACACATTAATACACATTTTTCTGACAATTCTTGACATAGCTAAAAAATGCCTTGTGATGATCTTTGGAGTCCATGGCAATTTTCTTTCGAAGCTAGCCTTGGATGATTTTTATGAGGGAGCATAGTTTTTGCTGATACTGATCAGGGATGTCTTCCCGTCTTGGGATTTTACTATTTTCTGTACTAGTTTCCTCCTTCTATTGTATAGCTTGTTTATGGCAGGGGTCCACCAGACTGGTTTCCTTTTCTTGGAGGAGTGAGTCTTGGTTTTGTTTGGGATAGCACGATCCATGCATTCTTGTAGGTGCCTGTAGAGTGCATTATTAAAGGATTTTGCAGCTTGGACAGCATTATCCTTTTGCATGGCGGCTTTGAATCTTCCCACCTCAGTCTTAAATAACGTGAAGTTTGCTTTTGAAAAGATTTTCATGGTGGTTTCTTTGACCGGGACTGGTGGAGGAATGTGGATATCCAGAGTGATTAGTTTATGGTCAGATCTAACCAGCGAGGGGTTGATCTCCTGTGTGGAACACCAGTCGCCCATGTTGGTGATGACCAGATCCAGTATGTTGTGACCTCTGGTGGGGGTGTTGACCAGTTGATCCAGTGTATTTGAGTTTATAAATTCTAGGAAATGTTGGGCAAGGGAGTTTGTACTTGAGTAGTTCTCCCAGTTAATGTTTGGGTAATTGAAATCACCCAATATTAGAGTTTTTGGTAGGATCTTTATGTTTCCCAGTGTTTCCAGGAATGCAGAATGGGGGTCCTGGGACATGGTGGGTGATCTGTAGCAAGCTATAATTTGAATAGCAGTTTTGCCCATTGTGAATTGCATGTGGATGATCTCTGAAGCATCATGCTGTGCCACTAACCTGGAGGTGTGGGTATCCTTGATGAATATGGATACTCCCCTGCCTTTTGTATTCCGGTCCGGGTTTTGTGGCCGAAATGTATGGTATGAGTTGTAACCTGATAGTGCTGGGGTGCTCACTGGAGCCTTAAACCAGGTTTCTGTTACTGCACATATATCGATTTTCTCCATACTGAGGAGTGCCTCGAGTGCGTGCATTTTGAGGTTTAGACTTCTGGCATTGAGTAGCATTACCTTCAGTTTTTTGTTACTTGTGCTATTTACGGTGGTGGGTTTGTCTTTTGAGCCTTGCCTAAAAAAGGCACTATGTGGGTGGCAAAAGCCTTGGCCAGTATTCGAAAGCCTAAGGGTGACAGGTGCAAGCCGTCTCTAGCGAAGCAGCGTGGCTTGTCGAGCATGTCATCCCAAGCTGACAGACACTGGATCTTCTTTGAATGACACCAGAAACTCAGCCAATTGTTGAAATTGATAATTTTTTCTCTATATCGTGGTATCATTCTTGAGGAGGGCAGGATGCTCCTCAGGGTCATACTGGCCTGGACTACGTGATCAGAGAGCTCCTGCATGTCTCTCTTCATGTAGTCCAGGGAGGTACGGCTCAGGTCATTCACACCAACATGGACAATGACAGAGTCATATTTGTACTTGTTCTGGAGTGACCTGAGTGCTTGTGTTATGTGGAGGATCCTGGCACCCAACAGGCAGCTAACAGTAACCTTCTACTTGTTCAGCCTAGTGAGTGGGACGTCAGTGTGCCTGATTATAGAGTCATCTATTGCTAGTGTGTTGGATATGTTATTTTGCATTAAGGGCTGTGATTGCCTGGCACACTGGTTTTGTGAAGTATGTGTTTCATGGTTTGTGTTGGGGGGTGGAGGTTGCTTGGATGTCTGCTTTGGAGGTCTCTGTTGCTTTTCAGATTTTTATTTAGAGCCTTCGAGTATGTTTTTGTGTATTTATGTGTGTTTTTTGCCGGTGCTGGTTTCATAGGTCTATGTGAGACTGGTGGTGTGATGCAAATAATTCCCTTCTCCTCTTGACTGCCTGGTCCAGTCTTGGGTTGAGAGAGCATAGCCTCCAGTTTGGCTGTATAATTGCATCTCTCGCATGTATTAGTGTTTGGTGGAGGGAGGAGAGGGTTGTCTGTGTACATGAGGCAATTGTAACATTGCCTCAAAATGCCCAGATTCACCAGCTGGACCGGAGAGCACACCTGAAACTGCCCTTTGGGCATGCCTGGATAGGTACAGTGAACTGTTTTACTGATTGGCTGGTAAGGTGGAATAGAGAGCCTTGCCCTTCTCTACAGTATAGGGGGTCTAGTGCTAAGGTTGATTAGTGCTTGCTATGTGTTTCGAGCAAGTGCCAGGATGAGAAGTGAATGGTTTGAGTGCTTAAGTTGAAAGTTTGTCTTGTTCCATGGGAAAATTTGAAAAGTAGACCAAAATGGCCAATAAACTACTAATTTCTGGGCTGAAACCACTCTTCCAGGGATAGATAGGCTGCTCAAAGCTCCCTCTCTCACAGTGAACAGAGAAACTTCCTTCTATCCAAGTAAGTTATGGGCAAACACAGAAACTTGCAACACAGCCCTGAATTCAGCACTGACCTGAAAACTGGACTCTACTAGCTTAGAAAGGCAGGAAAACAAGTATTTTTTTTTTTCAGAAAATAAAGCAGATACAATCAAGAAAACACTTTAAATGCACAGAAATGGCTGTCACACTTGAGTGTGTAGCCTACAACAGTTAAACGGGTAATTTAAGCACAAAAATTACTTTGTTAAAGTGCAGGCAGTAAAATAAGTACAATATGTAGCTGAAACAAGCTTAAGTTGGTACCATATCCATGCTAAGACTAGCATACCCTTAAACAACACTAAGCAAATATTAAAAAAAAAAACGCTTTACTAAGCAAATATAAAAAAAAATTATAATCCCAATTACACAAACAGCATTTCACAAATAAGCGAGATCCAAAAGGCAATACCAATGTATTAGTTATTCTGACACTGAAGCCATTACAATAAAATTAATGATACTTAGCAAGAGAAAATAAACAAGATGCGATTTAAAAATTTATTTCCAAAGTTAAGCATTAACTGTACAACAGAAAATTAAATTTGTGCTCTCCAGTAACTACCTTACAGGTAGTGTTCAATCCAGCTACATGTAATTCAGTGAAGTAGACTGTAACATTGTCAGGATAAGTATGCCAATAAACATGCCTTTTAATTGTGCCTGATTTTCCCTAATATTTTTGCCCAATCCCCTAATCAAATTAGTGATTTGAAAAGATTTTGAAAGAGCATGCTATGGCACTGGGAATAAACACACCTCTCAACTCTGCCTGATTTTGCAGAAGGACCTTGATTTTGCCTCATATTTTGATTTACTGGTAAACGGTTGTTCTGCTAAGGATTATAGTCAAGTCAATAGTGCCATACATTAGTTTTGTATTTTACTTCTTGTTCAGAAAATGCACACTGATGGAAAGCCTGTTGTGCTATTAACTTTTAAAAATAGAGTAATATCCAAAAACTGTTTCCAGTTTTGTCTTTTCACCATTACTTTCACATTCCCAATTCTTGGGCAAAAAAAGTTGAGAGATGAAGGAAGTGATCGGTAAGATTACAGTACCGGTATAGCTGCTCTGATATTTCCTTATTGTTGTAATATCTGTGATTTTCTCATAAATCAGGAAGAACTGCAGTTAGTCAACGTTGGCAGTTACTATCATTCAGAAAACACATACTAATGCAAAACCTGCCATTTTATTAACTTCTTAGAGATTTTGGTCTGGTCAAAAATGCCCCAAGTTTAAAGGTTCCCTATAAAGAAAAAATCTGTTCTCTAGCTAGATAAACACAAAAAACATAAAGTCTCATCTAAAATACAGGCAATCTACCTGCTACTAATTTAAAAAGAACTCTGCTGCAATTAAATCAATAGGCGCGTTAACGCTTCAGCCGTGACCGCAAATGCGGTATCGGCATTAATTTATGAACCATATTACACTGCAGCACTATCACTGTTCACACCCTAACAACCTCTATGGCAATAAGTAGTCCATCTAGGAGGAAATAAGAATGCTGTTAATTATATCTAAATAAAAAGAGTTACATACTTATTTTTCTTCAGAAAATGCATGTTTCTTCATTCTCTTATTCTGGCATCTGGTGTTAATGGTTCTAACTATCCCCGATTCTGCAGAACATCACTGACTTTACCTCATGGTTTCTCCTACCCCTAGCAAATATTTTTGATTTCCTAGTGAGGATTACAATCTGTCAATAATGTCACATAATAGAGTTGGTACCTCTTGATCAGAAAATGCACAACAAAGCAAACGTTTCATTGTTCTTTTAACATTTCAAGAGCATTTTCAATAAATACGAGGAGATTTTGGATCTATCCACCATCACTTTTCTGATTCAAAGAAAGAAAGAAGTTGAACTACATAAAGAAAGACTGGCACAGAACAGTTCATACAATGCCGATATTGCTAAATTAGTGCTGCATCGCTGTTTGATGTTATGAACGAAGCAATCACTATAGAACATTACTACAGTCGTGCTGCAAAAATATTATTGCATTTAAGTCTTTTTTGACATTAAAAAAGTATGATTTTAATACAGGCAGCACTTTTCATTTTACATTGTAGCAAGACAAAGGAAGTAATTTAATTCTGCAAACATGCTTTAGAGGGTGACTAGATGGGAACCAAAGAGGCATGGTATCTGTTTTCTCTTGGGAATGAAAACAATCACGGGAAAGATAAGGCAGGGTCATTATTAATGAACTGATGAGCATGAAGGGGTGTGTCTGATGATGTCATATGGTGGGTGGTCTTACCTGTCCAAACCCAGAGCGGGACGCTCCAGAAGCAAAAGCAGTGAATTTGTATAAAAAGGATGCAGAAAAGTGCAGATTCAATGACATGGGTTCCCTGTTTTCTACTTAAAGTCTGCATTGGTAACAAAAAATAAACAAATGTTCTGAAAGCTGAATCTTTGACACTCTCCCTTTAATTTTATGAACTCAGCTGCTTCTTTACTTCAAAGACTGCTATTCTTTTGGTATTAAAATTTAACCACAAAATAAGATTTTTTTTACAGTGACTGGAAGGAAAGAGAACACTAAAAGAAAATCATTCTATGTGATGGACTAGCTGAGTAAATAAATGAAAAAAAAAAAAACTAAATACATGCATACATATAGACATACATAAATAAATAAAATTGAGTGGTACTGTGAGAGATACACTTTGAATTTAACACTTTAGTAAATTCCAGAATTTTAAAGCAAAAGCAAAAACTTAAAAAAAAATAGTGTTGTCTTGATATTACTTTAATGAAGTAGCATTTATTTTTTGGCATAGGTCAAAATGTGATTTTAGTGTCTTAAAAGTACATGTGATCTTAATAGTAGGACTATTTTGTTTCAAAATACAGTGTGCCACATATGATTCTCTTATTTAATTCATATTTTAATGTATATGAAATGTACAGAATAGGGCTCCGTATATGAAACCTATCTTGTCCCACTCCCAACAATAACAATAAGAGTAACAAGAACAATAAGGCATTTTGGCACTATCTTTGTAATGTAGCCTATCACACATTCAGAATTCTAAGGCATGCTCATTTGGGTCACATTCCTTTCTACGGCCCTAGAACTTCAGTAATAACTATGGAGTGCATATACCCATTTACTATTTACTCAAACGGCACCTACTAAAGGCAGCATTCTACACTGTAACATTGCTGTTCATCCTTCGACGTTGCATCAACATGAAATAACATTATTTTTGATGAAGTCTGAATGCCTGAATGTCTTGGACATATCTGATCTGGCTAAATCAGTGACATTCCAAATTAGATTACTAGAATTCTATTATACAGTTTTCAACTCGTAATCAATGGACCATTGTATATCAGGATGAAAAGTTTATCAAGAATTTTTGAACACACTGAGGAATCTGCAATGATAAAGTTCTGCAGCAGCTGAAAAATTCTTAAGAGCATTCTATTTTTTTTTTTTGTCTTTTCATTTTGCTTGAGGCATGTGTGCTTTTTTTAAGTTTCAGTGTAGTTAATTACCTGTCTTCTTAAGTTATGATATAAGGCAACGCCTAAATGACTGGTCACAGATACCTGCAGAAGGAGAAACCAGACTAGCCCAGCACGTTAGGCATACTGAAGGAAATTCTTGTTTCTGTAGATGTTCTTTAATTATCTAGTATGTTAACAACAGCTTGGTCTGATGCCAAATGTCATTTTCAGTATGACACAGATGACACTGTCATGGGTACAGAATGGCACATTCTGGGTTAGTTACAATGTTATTTAAAAACTGTAATCCAAAAACAAAGATTGCAGTACAGCTGCATAATGAATTTGTTGTACCTGTAATTCAATTGAGACTACAGAAAGATAGACAAAACATGTTATAACTTCAGTAACTCTGTGAATTCACAGCTTCTCATACTTAAGAATTCATTAGAGTTTGTATTGAGTAAGTGGGTGACAACCAGGTTTGTCGTTCTACTTTGCAGCCCCCCCCAAACTGGCATAATGTCTTGCACTAAGTAAAAAGAACATAAAAATAAGCAGACATATGAGGTTTGTTTGCTTGACTGTTGACTTATTCTTTGAGAACAGAAGTGTTTATAATGAAAATTTAAAAGCTTGGACTCTGTGAGGTGGCCCTGCAGAATTACTGTGGAAACTATTGGGGATTGTACCAGATTGGGGCAGTTTTCAGAAATGAAGCCTAATGTGAGCGTGCCTCAGTAATTACAGGTCTATATATTAGAAGACCGAATGTTTAGGTGATCAAACACCTAACCATCGATCTTCTAATATCGAAAGCAAAAAAACGGCGAATGGCCGATTTAAAGCAGGGAAAGATTTCCCTTGGCCATTTGCTGGAGTTTGCTATTTCCCTACTGTTGAGTGATCTCAGAGTTAGTATATTTAGTTAGGGGGGTGTGGGAGCACAGCCCCCCACTTAATTTAGATGTAAAGTAATGTTTTTTGTGTTGTGGCCGAAGGACGTTCGACATTGTGCAGTTCGATATTAGAAGATAGATGTTTAGGTGTTTGATCACCTAAACATTCGGTCTTCTAATTTAGACCCGTAATTATTACTATGAAGTAATGTGACATATCCCAACAGGGATTAGACATCTATGAATGATGGAACAGTATGCTCATACTATAGGCAGAGCAGAACAGTATTATGAATCTTTGTAGCCTTAATATCAACTGTAAGTGGAGTGCTGGACTGATATGAGTAATCATATAACCCAAAGGAAAGTGACAGGTGTGTGGCATGTCCAATGCTATGTTCCTTCACCTGTGTATTAAAACACCCCACATCTGTGACATGGTGTAATGGGCTGCCAGGCAGTGGCATAACAGCAACAAGTTAACTCATTTCTTCATGTAAATGGGAAGGAAATCAATCTGGAAATAGGACAGGGAGAAATTGAAAAACACAAACAGAGGTGCACTCAGAAGCACAATGGGAAGAAAAAATTGGTGTGGGGAATAGGTTATACTTTTTTAGAGTGTGGGTGATATTTTTAATTGCTAGAAGAATGATAAAGGAGAAGGTAGCAAAGGGAAAGTACTGGTAGGAAGGACAGCATAGTGAAGGAAACAGCAACAGACAAGCAAACATAGTCAAAGACTGAAATGGGGCAACAATGAAGAGTCCCGGACTGACAAAGGGTGGACAGTGGTGATATGGATGACTGAACAGCAAACAGGGGAATGGATATGACTGAAAAGGATGAAGAACACAACGCTGGAGAGATGAGTAAGGAAGGCCTGCCAAACTGGACTTGGGGGCCCCCACCAAGAAATCAGTTACTTCCATGGCCAACATCATAAATGGTCTTGGTGGCATGATGATCTAGGCATGCCAGTTGTACCACAGGGGTGTCATTGGAGGCATCAAGCTACAGTCCATCTTGGTTCTCACAAGCCATTGCAATTTCCACTGAGTGACCCAAGACAGGCCTTCCACATCACTTTCAGAAGCACAGCCTTCCTCCAACACCTGAGAACTGACCATAGAGGCCATCAGACAGCACACCAGGTCACCTTAACTGAGTGTGATCTTCATCATTTTGCAGAGGCAGGCCTGCAACTATTGAGGAGCCAGTAGTATGTGTGGTGGCCAGAACAGAGGGTCATGTCCAACACCTCACTATTGCCTGCATCATGGCTGTTCCAGCAGAAAAATAAATGGATTAAAATCAAAACAACAACGTAAATAAAACAAAAAGATAAAGAAAAAGAGACACATATTCAGCAGAGTAGTAATGTATTTTACAAATGATTTAAAAAGTGCATGACTACCCACAATATGTTGCACATATCCCAACAGCTAGAGAGCTTGTCTTAATTCATTTAATAGGCTGTCCTGTTTTCTTTGATTTCCTGTAATGCTGAACAACACAAAACAAACAGTACTGATCACAGCATATCCCTGAATACAGAAGGGAATTATAACTAAAATGCTAGGCCCACTGTAGAGTGCCAAACCAAGAACACAATGCTTAACAGATAGCACTCTTTTCCTAGCCTTTTCCCAGTAACAGGAAATATCTGGGTTGCACCTTCACAAGGCAGTTTACTTGTGTCTCACCACCCTGGTAAGGTGGTGTAAAGCATCAGCTTTGTATGAGGAGACCCTCATAGTCCCTCAAAAGGTGCTCTCTCTGGTCTCTGTGCAGCAAGTGAAGAAAGATTTTAACCTTCCTGCGATACCAGATTGTTGTTTTCCTAATTGTGTGTCTGCATGAACAGTCTCATAGATGCTTGTCCAGCTCCACTGTGGGAACATTCCAACATGGAAGCCAATCAAAGTTTTGCAGATCAGTGCCATCACATTCCCCTGTAGACCTACCATGAGCCCCACCCACCTGTCACCAACATTCTACTGGAATGCCACATGAAGGGGCATAGCAGGGTCCTTATATGTGCTTCTGACATAGTATGGCATCCCTTGGACAGGATACTTCCAGTTCTTGTAGGGCAACATGGTACATTCAGCCATTCCACCATTGGAAGATTCTAATTGTTGCTTGAGGATATGATCCCTTTCTATGCTAATCTCCTACCTGTGTGCATGGCTACTGCATGCACCTCCCAAGACCTTAACGTTATACTAGATTTACTGTTCCCTGATACAGTGCCACACCCGACCTATGCAAATGATGATGATGACTGCACCATGCCTAGTCCTATGACCTGCATAATATGGAAATGTCTGAGGTAGAGGAAGGGCACTCAGTATATTGCAGTTCATAGCCAGTTGTGTTATACCACAATGGCAAAGACTACAAATATGTTGCTGCATGGCTCTGGAGCATTCTGATGTGCACCATCAAATGTTTCTAAGCAGCATCAGCAGCAGTAAACCTCCATCAGACTGACAACCCATTCAGTGATGGTCTGTAGCTGTAACAGTGCAGTGTTATGGGGTAGTGGATGGCAAATAAGTTATCATCTGCAATGCACAATAGAGGACACAGTTATGAGTGGTCCGCTGCCTGTGATCATGCAACACATTATTGCTGTCTCTGTGGGTAGCAGTATCTATATCTAGCTAGTAGATGGCTGTAGAACGACAACCCACATGAAATGCTTGTACAGGTCAGACATTTACCGGATGTGGGAATAACTGGAATTGTCTGGATGGTGCACAAACTCACTGTATATAATACCCTGTACATAGATACATTGCATATAGTACCCTGTGCACTGTACAACAATGGCACTTTCTGAAATATAAGTCTTTCTGGTTGATATTCTGGATGCCATGTAGAGCAGTTGGTGCCTTGATAGCAATGTAGGTGAAGTCAATGACTCCCAGAAACTCATGGCAATGCACTGTGTCATAGAATGCATGCATGATGGTGCTTCACTCCCCCACATGCTACAATATCATGTCAAGTAACTGGCTTAGGATTCATGAGGCTAAGGCCTTTGAGACTTTTAATGTGTCCCATGCTGGACACTGAAAGGTCCCCATTACACCGATGGTTAATGCTACCCAAACCTTTGTGAACACTGGGATAGGTAGTCTACATATCTCCCTTGATTTCATGTAAGAATAGTATTTGTCTGCTAATTGCCATGTGGCATCTCTGGACACAGAGAAGAGGTCAACAATGTTTTGGTCAAGGAGGCTATGGAATGTGAGCAGTTGATGGACTCTTCTTCAATGTAGAGGGCAGCAGTGTGCACCATCTTGAACACTGGCTGCTATACCACAGTAGCCCCTAACACCTACTCAGACAAGCTGCAGCAGATACTACTCCTGGCATAGTACACTTCATTGCTTGTTGTTGAATACCCAGTTAATGTCTTTCCACTCATCTACAGCTCTTTAAGTAAAGAAGGTGACAAACTTACCGGCTTGACAAAGACAGAAACAAAATCAAACAGTCATGATATTTTATAAACCTAAAAATTAAGCACCGGCACCTTTATTGCATGTTATATTCCTACTTTTTTGTTGTACTTAATAATATGGGTAAAGACGCATTTCATTATCTCTTAAACCATCTGGTCCAACAGTTCACATTTAAGTATTTTGGGAGCAAAAGAACCTTGCTTCCCTGCAACAATGTTTTATTAAATGTACTTTTAAAATCAAACAATTCCCTGTTGTTAATACTGATTTCCTGACCATAGGTAGGGGGTAGTACTACTTCTTAAATGAAGCATCATGCATTCCAATGCATGTAGGTGTTAATGAATGTCACCTTAGCATTATTCTGACATTATGTGTGTTTTATGCTTCTGGACTGGTACTGTTCCTTTTTAACCTGTTTAGAACAGGAAACATTTTGAACTAAGGGATAACAAAGGAGAACGGAAGAATTTTCTTTTTTCTTTGTAGCACTATTTCACAGGATGAGATGAAGGACCTAAACGACGAGTCACAAATAGACTGAAAGATGTAATCATATAATGCTGAATTCTGCATATATTATCCTGTTTACTGTCAGTGGGTGAGACTCAAAAATGACTTACATACTTTGTAAATTTTTACACAGTGTGTGATCAAGTTATACCAATGTAATGCATTTAATGCATAACAGGGACTGAGAAATGATACTTGTTATGCATCGGCAAACTGTACTACACCAATAAGTATGTCACTCCTTAACATACGTTAGAGCCAGGGCAGAGAACTTGGCACAAAGTGTGTAAATAAGGTAAACCCATGCAATTCTGATAGATAAGATAGATTCAGTGACAGGATAGTTTGTATACAGTATGTAAATGGGTTTCCCTGCTGTAATAGTGACGTGTAAGATTATTTGCAGACAGGATATTTGATATACTGTATGTAAATGATTTTACTGCAATACTAATACATAAGATGGATGTGGAGATAGGCCACCTGGTACATAACGTACAAGTGAATTACACCAGTGCAATTATGATTATACATACAAGGGATTCAGAGACACAGTACATACTATTCAGGATGCTAAGTGAGTTGCAATAGTAATATAAATACATAGTAGAGATTTAGACATTGAAAAATCCTACAGAAAATGGGCTACTCTGCCATTTAGTTAGGCACTTAAGAGACCATGCATGGGGATAAGTGGGAATGCATATATGAGGTCAAAGTATAAAGTTACCTGCATGATTCAAAGACACAAAAACAGTGATTTAGAAGTCTTACTCAACAGTGAAAGCATATAATGCAGAGTGGGTGGTTGAGAAAAGACAATGAATTTGCTGGTCTAGGCCTTTTATATAGGTGAGCGAGATAATTATGTAAGGTATCACAAAAGTTTGTAGACAGCCATTAAAAAGTCATAAGGCATAAATATGCCATTGTATATGTTTGAAGAGTTTCAGTTAAGGATCATATATATTTGTAAAGTTACAGTTAAGGATCATATATTTTTGCAGAGTTACTTTTAAGACCTCATAACTAAGGAGAGCTGGAGGATGAAGGGTACCAACAGCCAAAAAATGCATGCCCGTTATTGGCTAACATAAATAATTCATTGTTAAAAGATCACCCGCGATGTATTGTGTTATATTATACAAGTTGCACTACTTTTGCACTGCTTTCTTTGCATCAGTGTCCATTTATCTATCACACAGCTCCCCCTTCCCCTTACACAGTCCAGCACTCATCAAATATCACAAAAATCACATAACATTTGCCATCCGGTGATTTTTCTAGATTAATGAAGTGTCCACAATCTCTCTCTGCTCCATGTGTTTAGAGTCTTCTTGCACTAGACATACTGAAGCAATGAATCAACTGCCACAAGCTGACTGACAACCAATTGCTATTACCACAGAATGAGTGAAGGCAGTAGGTGCTGCCACTCCTTAAATGGTGTACCCTACCATCCTTTGATGTGTTTTCTGTACCTGAAACTGAACCTTACTGCCAAACGTTGCCTTAGGTGGAACACTGGGCAACTTGGGCACAAATATGGTGTATGCATTCCCTAAGCAGTGCACCCCAATATACTTTGGTTGAATAGTCCTGAAGGTGAACCCTACTCACTAGACCAAACCATGTGGAAATTCATGTGAACTATGTGAAGCCAGTAAGTATCCATGGTCATTAAACTGTGTAACCTACTCTCCTTTAGATGAATATTCTATGAAAGTGAATCCCTGCCCCCAAAGTGAGCCTCGGTAGAACATTGGACAACTTGGGCAAAGTCAGTAGGTGTCTGCAGTCCTCAAAGAGTGTATCCTTTCTTCCTTTGATTTAATAATCCCCTGAAATTTGACTCCCCACCAAAATGAGCCTTCTGTGCAACATTGGATGATTTGGACAAGTGCAGTAGGTCTCTGCACCCATTAAAATGTATTTATTTATTTATTTATTAACATTTGTTTACTGGGAAAGTCTGACTAAATATTTTTATCTGTTTTCAGTGGAGGATCAAGGAGAAAAGCTCCACAAATAAAAGAACAGAAAATGCACACACACACACACACACACACACACATACATATATATATATATATATATATATATATATATATATATATATATATATATATATATAGGTCAAAATTTATATCATATTACAATTTACTGTATAAAGCATGGTATACAAATATTAATACACATATGACATGTATAATAAAACATATATACTATCATTAAAACAAAATAAAAACAATATCATGTAGCACTGAAACCTCATAAAGCAAATGTCAGAGTGGAAAATTTCAAACAGTGGATAAATAAGAACAGAGGAAGAGAAAGGAGAGTGAAGAAAAAGCATTTGTTAGAAAGAGTACCATAGCCAGGGTAGGGTAAGAGGGGTAACTGTTCAGAGGGCAAAGTGTTGCATGGATTTGATCAGCCAATCCTGATCTCTCTTTCCTGCAATACTGGCTTTTAAAACCCAGTGTTGTATTTGAGGTCAAACCCGAGTGCTGTAGCACTTGCTACAATTTAAAAGTAAAAAAAAAAAAAATATTTTCTTTTTTTTTTTTTTAATCAAAACCTGAGCAATGTAGTACTTCATGCAGGCAGGGTATAAACTGGGCCAACTGTTGCTACAGTTTAAAAAGAATATATTTTTTAACTAAAACATGCACACTGTAGTGCTCTGTACAGGCAGGATATAAACTGCAACAACTGTTTGTTACATTTCTAACAATTTGCTACAGTTTAAAAAAAAATAATTATTTATTTATCTGTTTTAATAAATTATGTTGAAGGAGAGCTGGGGGCAGGGTACAGAAACAGGACCCAAATGGCTGGGGCAGGACTGTGTGGGCATGTTGTATATTTGGCTACCTTGTTAGTGTGCCTGAGGAAGGAAAGTTTTTTTTTTTTTTAAAGAACTGGTGGGAGAGCATAAATCTAACTGCAATAAGCTGATCACTTATAATTTACCAGTTGGCTTATTATAGTGAAATTAGTGAAATGCCTTTTTTTTTTTTTGCTCTTGAAGAGCTCAGGTGGTTAGGCCCTGGTATCATAGTACCAGTCCAGGGTGCTGGTTGAAAAATTCTTTAAGTTGCAATTTAAATACATTTATGAATGAATGTTATGTATTGTCCTGACTGATGCAGAGACTGTATTCCAGACTTTCACTACACAGTGTGAATACTGGCTTTGACTGCAGTTTTTCTAAGGCTTATAGATGTCAATGCAGATTTTTGTCATTAGATTGAAGGTGATGATTTGGGAATTAGTGGTGGAGAACTTCACATATAATTGAGTAGGAACTCGTATTAAATATAATTTTGTTGCTAAGAAAAGATGGGTATAATTTAGTTGTGGCATAATTCTAGTCAATTTAGAGTTTTTAGTACAGAACAGTGATACAATCTGTGACTTGTATGAGCTGCAAATCTAGCTACCTTGCTATAACACTGTTCTAGTTTAGATTTTAAGATGGTTTGGAGGTTAGTCAAGATGGGAGAACCATATAATAGAGAGGAGTGTAGGTGTGTAGTAGTATGAGTGACTCAGTAAGGAAGTTTTTTTGGTCTATACAGCATTCTTATTTTTTATATTGTTCTGTATGTGGAGGTCATATCTGAAGTTGTCATCTATTGTAACACCCAGTAGTTTTGTACAGGACATCACTTCAAATGGTGTATTGTTTAGGGATGTGATCTTAAAGTTATTTTTCTTGTGGGTAAGTGATTGAGGAAAAATAGAATGAGTTTGGTTTCTAAAGAATAAGAAGGAGTTGCTGGTTACAAAGCTAGTTTTCAATAGAGTTAAAGGCATGTTGTATAATTTTTTTCTAAATTTTCTGGATTATGAGAGAGCCAGATAAGGGAAGACTCATCTACATACAGTACAATGAATACTTGTTGTATGAAGATTGTTTATAAAAATATTTAATAGAAGAGGACCAAGGATAGAGCCTTGTAGTATACTTGTAATGATGGGCAGATAAGGGGAAAGGGGAAAATTCTTTTTGACTGTCTGGTACTGTTATGACAAATAATTATCAAACCAATGAAGAGTAGGTTGTTTGTTTGTGAGATACCCATTACGGAGAGTTGTAGTAGAAGTTTTTTTATGACACACAGTTATCTGTAAAATTTAGGATGGCAGTTGCCATGCTATGGGTTTGTCTAAAACCATGTTTGAGTATTGGTTAGTAATTTCTCCTTTAAGGGATGCTGGAGTGATTGTTAATGGACACATTTTCCCATATTTTTGAGAGGTAAGATAGCAATGGGTCTGAAACATACCTTAAAACCTCTAAGAGCAAAAGATCTGGACAAAGCCTAAAATGATGGGGGGACAAATATGAACAGATTTTAAATATTGCTCTTACAAACTTAGTTGACAGAATAATAGGTTTTGCATTAGCACCAATTTTCTGAAGGATGTGGAGTCTTAAACACAAATAAAAAATACAGAAGTTAGCACCAGCACCTTACTTTATTCAGCAACAACAATGATCTAGTACTTTGGCAGTTTGCCTTCAAGGATCAAAATGAAACAATTCCAGCTGATATTTATATTAGAGCAAACAGCCATTAACAAGATCCAATAATTCAGTCAAACAATTACAACATCAATTATACAAAATCTATAAATATAAAACATATAAATATTTAAATACTGTGTTTTATCAAATTTTATAACGTATATTATAACTTAATCTTTCTAAACAGACTATCCACATAACATTATTGAAAGCTTTTTTAATAACCTTCAAACAAAAACTTAATAATTTTTTATTCTTAATTACCAAGTTCCTGATTTAAACCTAAGGGTAGCAAAGTCTGAAATTTCAATATCATCCTTATTTCCAACTCTAACAGTTTACTAATATAGTCGCCCCCACGAGGTAGAAAGGGTTTGGCAAATACACAGAAAAACAAATCATAATCAATTTAACCCCTAGGGGTTTACGTGTTGACCGTTTGCCTGCTATAGGTTCATAGGTTCATAGGTTAGTACTAAGCTAACTGCCCTTGCGAGCCATTTTTAAGCCTAGCCAATTACCCCTTGTGAGACTCAAACCCTGCACCTTGTGTTTGTAAGGCAAACACCTTAACCATTAGGCAAACACCTTAACCATTAGGCCACCCTCCCAACCCCTATGAGGTTTGCCGAGGATGAGAGTGACCTCTTTGAGGAGTGGAAACAGGTCTCCTTGCAGTTTACTATCGGCTGGCTTTGTATCTTAATAAAATGAAACATGAGGACATATGAGAAGTTAAAAGCTGAAATTTTGCACTTACAGGATAAGGTGGTGGAGGATTCCTGTTATAAAGTGCAAATGGGTTCCATCCATGAAAAAATTATCAAATTAGAGGGACAGATTATACAGCATAAGAAAAACAAACTCTTATGTGATATGAAGGACTATGAGACTGGTATGTTATTTTCCTGGCAGAGTGACTCTTCACGTGGTAGGTCAAAGGTCAGGAACAGTAGTCAGACACACCGAAGTTTGTCAGTGTCTCCTGCTGAACAAGATGATCAGAGAACTGTTTCGTTTGAAAACTCTCCAGCTCCTGAAGCCGAGAATGTCCAACAAGTAGCAGCTACTGGCAATGGTTGTTCGTTTCAATTGACGAATCATGGAAGAGAAGGAAGAAAGGGAAGAAATTGCTTTAAATAATGGACTTAGTTTATTAAATGATGTTTGTGAGTACAATGGAACTGAGATGTATATTATTAATCTGTCTAATTTGTGTCTTTCTAATGAGATGAGGGCTATGTTAGTTAAGGGTAGTAAGTTTATACCCACTTTTATACTCTCATTTGTGGATTTATTTTTTGAACTGAAATGTTTTTGTAGAAAACTACAACTGCATGTCTACTTTGATAAAAAAGCTAAGGAATACTTGGACAGAGTTAATATTATTGATGATATAAATGATACGGATGATGTATTTGAGGATGACTTAAAGAATGTCTCTGTATATGACATCGATCTTGAGCCCTTGGATGTGTTTAAAAATGATGTTGGTGTTGAGGGGTTGGTTATACCACTGGATATGATAAATTACAGTTACCTGTCTTGTCGGTGGAAAGTAAATTTGTACCTATGTTGAATTAACCTGCCATTTCCTTGTTTCAGAAGGTTTAGTTTAAGGAAATTTCTAATGCATTTGATAGATGTTTAAAGCAAAAAAAGTCATATAATTTGACAAAAAATGTGTGGCTAGCTTTGCAAACTTTAAAACAGCTTAAAACTGATTATATTTTTAACTGTGCGAACATAGGCGGAAATTGGGTGATTTTGGAAAAGAATATGTATTGTGAAATGTTAACTAACATACTTGATTGTGAGAATGAATATAAGCGTTTGGCTGTGAACCCTGTGAATAACTA
Organism: Protopterus annectens; assembly: GCF_019279795.1. NCBI lineage: Eukaryota > Metazoa > Chordata > Ceratodontiformes > Protopteridae > Protopterus > Protopterus annectens. The sequence goes on along the minus strand of NC_056741.1, from coordinate 1,697,169,110 downwards.
TAATGTTGGACTATTGGCATTGTTGGAAAGGGGTGAACGTTTGGGTTTCTTTGATAGAAGTGATGTTAATAAGTTGTATATTAAGAAACCTATTGCTCCCATTATGTATGCATTGCCAAAAGGTCACAAAACTTTGATTAAGCCACCTGGAAGGACTATTATTTCAGGGCTTGGTTCTTATTTAAGTAATGTTGGCAAATTCTTGGCTTTTCATCTGAAAAGGTATTTGTGTAAGGTTCCTGCACATATTTCTAATACTCAGGATTTATTGAATGGGTTAGAAAAGGTTTATTGGCAGGATGATTATTACTGGGTTACCATCGATGTGAAATCATTATACACTAACATCAAACATAGATGGGGTTTGGAAGCTATATTTAATATGTTGGGTGAAGGCCCCTGAACAGCTTTTTTAGTTGGTCTGTTATAATTTTGTTTGACCCACAATTATTTCTCATTTATGGGAGAGTTTTTTCTGCAGCTTAAGGGAACAGCTATGGGGGCTTCATTTGTGCCCTCATATGCTATAGTATATATGGGATACTTTGAGAAAAAATTCATATATCCAACTATGTTTTATAAGAACAAAGTTTTGCTCTAGAAGAGATTTATAGATGATCTTATTTTCATCTGTAAAGGTGATGTTGGTGATTTTTTGAAACCTTAAACTGCAATGATCAGGGTTTAACTTTCCCTTATGAGTTACATAGGAAAGAAATAAACTTTCTGGATGTGGCACTTTATGGTGATGGAAAGGTTATAGGTTTCAGGCCTTATAGAAAACAGACTTCAGTGAATATGTTTCTGCATGCAACAAGTATGCATCCTGAGCATTTGTTGGATTCCTTACCTTATGGGGAATACAAGAGGATTTTTGATCATATCAGTGATGAAAATTTAAAATTAGTTGAACTGCATAATGTTGAAATGAGGCTAAAAAATAGAGGGTATGATGAAGAAAGACTTAAGTATTGTAAGCAATGTGTGTTTGAGGGTGCTACGATAAGGGCACAAAAGATGCAAGCAAACAGTAGTAGAAATATATTTGGAAGAACAGTTTTTTCTAATTGTATCGATGTGAGTAATAAGTTATATTATGTTACCAGATATTCATCTTTCACTGAAATTTTATTAAACCTTGTAAGAAGAATTTGTACATTATTGTTGAAGATGAAAATATAGGCCATTTATTTCCTAAAAATGTTACCTTTTCATTTAGTAGGGGAAAAACTTGAAAGAGTTATTAAACCATAATTTTGTTGTTGGGCCAAACATTAGTTTGCCATTAGGGACCTTTCCTTGTGGTCATTATAGCATATGTACTAGATTGAAGAATTTATCTGGTTCCCTTATTAATGGGAAATTATTCAACTCTAGGTACTTTTTTAATTGTAGAGCAACAGAAGTTGTCTACATTTTAGGATGTAGTTGTCCTAATACCAAATGGCATATAGGGCAAACTAAACGTATGGTTAGAATCCGGATTCTTGAACATCTTAGGGATGTGAAAAATCAAAATAATTGAAGTCCTATAGCCAAACACTTCTATGAAATGTATGGTGGCTCTGATTGTGATTTATTTTTCTGTGTACTTGCTAAACCCTTTCTACCTAGAGGGGGCGACTATATTAGTAAACTGTTTTGTGTCTTTCGGCTTTTCCCAGTTAGGGGTCGCCACAGCGGAACTCCGGTCCGCTAATGATTAGTAGTGGATTTTTACGTACCGGGTTACCAGCCCTGATGCACAACCTTCAACGAAGGCACGCCCCATTCACGTATGCCTCCACACAGAAAACGCTCTAGCTGAGAATCGAATGGGACAACGTCTTGCTATGAGGCGACAATGCTACCACAGCACCACCACCGCAGTAAGTTGGAAATTAGGATAATATTGAAATTTCAGACTTTGCTGCCCTTAGTTTTAAATCAGGAACTTGGTAATTAAGAATAAAAAATGACTACGTTTTTGTTTGAAGGTTATTAAAAAAGCTTTCAATAATGTTATGTGGATAGTCTGTTTAGAAAGATTAAGTTATAATATATTTTATACAGTAGGATAAAACACATGTATTTAAATATTTATATGCTTTATATTTATACATTTTGTAAGGATGGAGCTTTTCTCCTCGGGCCTCCGCTGAAAATGGACATGCATCCAGTCGGACTATCCCGGTCAACAAATGTAAAATAAATAAAAATAAAAAAAATAACTGATGTTGTAATTGTTTTCTTGAGTTATTGGATCTTGTTAATGGCTGTTTGCTCTAATATAAATATCAGCTGGAATTGTTTCATTTTGATCCTTGAAGGCGAACTGCCGAGGTACCAGATCATTGTTGTTGCTGAATAAAGTAAGGTGCTGGTGCTAACTTTTGTGTTTTTTATTTCTTTGAATTTTCTTTTTTTGTGTGGTTCTAGAGTTGAAAACTGAAAAGTACCACCTTTGAGAAGAGGGATGATATGGCATTTTTCCAGATGGTAGGAATACAGGATTTCTGTACTGACCTATTTATAAGGATGGAGACTGGATATGCAATGATGTTAGATATTCTGCAGGAATGTTATCTACAGAGGGTGAGCAGGGTTTAAGTTTGGGTAATATATTTTTATGAAGGAGGTGGCCACTGTTTTTAGTGTGAGGGTGGGGTATTAGTGGATGGGGGTAGACATGAGTCAGGGGAGTCAGGAAAGGATTTACTGGTGAGGGCAGTTATGCTATCAATGAAGTGTGAGTTAAACCTGGTGGCTGTTTCTAAGGGGTAGTTATTTGGACATGGGTTAAGGACATTGTTAGTTTCTGGGTGTAAAATTTGCTCAATGGATAAACAGAATTATATGGGTTATATCGAAGGTTATTTTGTAAATAAGAATAGTACTGTTTCTTATCAATGTTGATTTGCTTTTTAGTAAGATTACAAAGTTCTTTAATTCTCTGTAGGTTATGTGGATTTTAAGTTTCTGCCACTCTTTCCATACCTTGTCTCTATTTTGCATAAGACTTCTACTCTGATTAGTAAGCCAAAAGACAAAGTTATATTTTACTCTCTTCCTATGTAGTGGGGCAGGGTTGTTTAGAGGGCTTAAAAAGTTGAAATGAACCTTTTGACTACCTCATCTAGTGACAAGACTTTTACATTAGTCCTGCTAACTGAGTTTAGAGTATCTAAGAAGATTCAGAGTTAAATTTTGAGAAATCCTGAGTATTTTTGTATACTTGTTGTTTGGAATGGTGAGTAATACGTCTGATAGCATATGTAGGTCAGTGATCACTAAGAGATATGGGAAGCATTCCTGATGCAATGTAGTTGCAAGGAGAGACCAGAAATCAATTAAGAATGTGGCTAGTGTCCTGGGATTTGTTACAGCAAGTAGGAGCAGTAATAAACTTTTTGAAGCCATGAAGGCTGATGCTAGAAGGATAATTAGAAGTAAAAATACTCCAGATGATGCTGACATCACCTAGGATGACTGTTTCACTGGTAATATTGCATGAGATCCAGTAAATGATGTCTTCAAGGGTGGGTATATTATTTACAGGGGGGAAATATATAGAAGAATTATACAAAGGAGTCCATGGTCATTTAATTTTATGTAGAAGATGAATAGCTCTGCATTACTGAATTTAGGTAGTGTTGGTGTAAGAGGAAAAACTTCATATGTGCTATGGTAGAGGATTGCTGCCCCTCCAGCTTTTAGTTAAGTCTGTCAGCTCTAATGAAGGTGTATCCTGGGGAAAGAATTCTGAGTGTTTTATATATGAGGTTTTAGCCATGTCTCAGTTAGAGCAACAGTATCCGGTGCATAATGAGGGATCCCGGCAAGCAATTTAGTGATTTTTATTAAAAATGTTTTATATATATATATATATATATATATATATATATATATATATATATATATATATATATATTGTGGTAAAGTATAGTTGTTTAGAGTTATTAGAGGTGACCAGAGGGACTGTGGGTGACAGAGGGGTAGAAAATGGACATGTATCCAGTTAGACTAGCCCGGTCAACAAATGTAAAATAAATAAACTTGAAAGGAGGGAATAGGTTAGGGTGTATGTCAGCACATAGCATAATTCTTAAATAATGCTGAAGGGAGTAAGCTGGTTTTATAATGGTTTTTATTGTTTATTTATGCATTGTTCTGAGGTGGTAGTGAGGAGAAGTAAAACTTTTGTATTTAAAATAAAGAATAGGTGAGCTGCTAAATAGATGTGGAACAATTTGTGGTGAAGAATTTGTAGAGAATGGTTTAAATGGAGACTTATGGTAGGTAAAGAAATTTTGAGTGTAAAAGTAGTGATAGTCTGTGAGGAGAGCCAGTAGTAGTAGATGCAGCGTAATTAAAGGTAGTAAAGAGAATACTTACTTCTGATGAGATGGGGAGGCAATGAAGTCATAATCTTGACATAAGACTAAGAGACAATGAAGTCAGACTCAAATATCTGTAGGAGTTAGAGTACTGCTAGGGAAAGTTAAGAGTGATAAAAGTAGTCAGTGTATTGGATAAGAAGTGAGACACAGGTGAGAATGCAAGTGAGTAGCGAGTGACTTGGTTAAGAGTGAGATAGAGTCGAGAATCAATCACAACAATATGCAGTACACTCCACAATAATTTGCTTGAATATTCTCTGAAAGTGCTCCCCATCCCCCAAAGTGTGTTCTGAGTGGAACATCGGGTGACATAGATAAAGGCAGTAGGTATGGAAGCTGCTACTACCTTTCCCGCACTGTTATGAGGATATTCTTATGTAGTTTGCAGGCAACCCTGATTTGAACCCTTGCAAGGGGTAAAATATATCTAGTTATAGTACATGTATATATGTGTGTGTGTGTGTGTGTGTGTGTGTGTGTGTGTGTGTGTGTGTGTGTGTGTGTGTGTGTAGAAGATCAGCTGATCAACCATGACTACTGTGCTACTGCAGAGATTGAGGTACAGTTCATATTGGGAAATTTGTCCTTTTCCCACTGTAGTGTGATCTCAGAGTTGGTGTCTATAATTAGTAAGTGTTGTGGAGTGCAGCGGGCATCCCTCTGCAAAAACAACATTGTGTTTGGTTAGTTGTCAGACATCTAGATATACATCTATCTATACCTCTCTCTATATATATAGAAAGAGAGAAAATGACAGAGAAACAGAGAGATATAGATTTATAGATATATCTAAACATCTATATCTATCTTTGTACACACACACACACACACACACATATATATATATATATATATATATATATATTTATATACATGTATGTATATGGGTACCTACTATGTGGTTGAAAGGTAATTTGTTGTCTGACGGTATTCTGTGATGGATAAAGTCAGCTAACAAAATATAGTTTGAATAAATTAAGTGGGAGAAAAGTATTTTTGTGAGATCACTGAATATCACAGATAAGGACATTTTTTCCCCTTTCTCCAGTATTGTATAATCTCACAGTGTGTGAGAAGTCCATTTTTTGAACAGTTTTGTTTGAATAGATGGTCTTCGAGAATGTAGCTTTTTGCTAATTCATCATGTGCCCATGTATATATATATATATATATATATATATATATATATATATATGTGTGTGTGTGTGTGTGTGTGTGTGTGTGTGTGTGTGTGTGTGTGTGTGTGTGTGTATCTATTTATAGAGAGAGAGTGTGTATGTGTGTGTGTGTGTGTGTATAGATAAATATATATATATATATATATATATATATATATATATATATATATATATATATATAGATATATAGATACACTAGACAATCTCGATGTACTGAAATGTCGAAATTCAGTACGTTGAGAACGAATAATGAAAAGTGCAGTTAACCAAAACTACACTATGCCGAATCCGCTGCTATCGTGGTGTCACGTTTGTGACGTGTGATGCAGTTTGTGGAATTATCTGGGGTTTCAGGTAAGTGTTGCGTGTTGGAGGATAATGGGTATGGATTTTACTGTGTGTGAGTGTGTGCGGTGGTGTTTGTTATGTGTTTGTGTGTTTAGTGTGACGTCGGAGTTAGAATATATAAGTAGGTTGGTGTGGAGGGTGCAGCCCCCATGTGGGGGGTGCAGGGGTTCTTGCCCCCCTGCTTATAGGTAAGTTAAGTGTGTTTGTGTGTGTTGTTATGTTTGTTTAATTAGGTAGGTGTATGTGTGTGTGCGATTATGTCCTGGTTTGTGTGGGTGTGTGAATGGGCACGATTGTAGAGTTCGTTATTGTGGATTTTCATGTATGTGGTTTTTCGACTATTCAGTCTTGAAATACTGAAATTCGACATTTCAGTATTTTGAGATTGTATAGTGAATATATATATATATATATATATATATATATATATATATATATATATATATATATATATATATATATATATATATAGGTGTGTGTGTGTGTGTGTGTGTGTGTGTGTGTGTGTGTGTAAATATACATATAGACAGACAATATAACCTAGTAATGAGGAAATGTAGCTTTCCAGCCTTAAGGGTAGTACACACTTTCCTTAAGGAAGAACACAGCAGCAACTAGTTGTAAAGGAATGACTATTCTTGACATTGGCATATAAATAACTTAAATAGACCAATGTCACAACTTCTTATGTAAGATCCATGTCAGAGATCACTTTGCATTCTTATTAAAAAATAAAAAAAATGGATTCTAGCTTGTTTAAATCACAGTTTATTAAGTTAAAATAAAAGATAAGTGCTTTCACCCTTATCAGAGCTTCATCAGATCTAAGTTATACATAGCAGTAACAAGTAATATATACTTTTTCATTTTCCATTTAGTCATATAAATTACAATGAAAGCTTTACTCCAAGAGCAGTTAAACAGATCACATTCAATGGCAGTGACTGGAAAAGTGATGCATACATAGTTTGCATCTTTATTGTAATTAATGATGTTAACGCCTTATCTAAGTATAAAGTCACTATGTATCTAGCTGCTGATCAGAAGTGCAGATGGCTCAGTCAGCAACCTGTGCTGATACCATGAACCAGAGCCCAACCCTCTCAGTTCCTCAAGTGAAGATAAAAAAAAAAATGGACTTTCCTTCTATTACCACACCAACCAGGAGGCCAGATGCACAACATGCCCCCCCCCTTTCTGATGCCCATCCATTCATCCTATTTTTGTGCCCTGCCCTCAACCTTGTTCCCTTTTATTACAGCATTTAATTCCAAATTTCTTCTTATAAACTGTAGCAAATTGCTTGCTACAAATAGAGCAAACAGTTGCTACAGTTTATACCCTCTCTTAACAGAGCACTATAGCACTGAAGTTTTAGTTAAAATAAAATCTTCTTATAATTTGTAGCAAACTGTTTGCTACCAGTGTAGCAAGCAGTTGCTTGCAGTTTAAATAATACTCAGAATGCTAGAGTGCTACTGGTGCTAGGAATAATATCAAATAACAATGTAGGCATCTTGTCCTGCATTTCTTTCTTAAATTAATATAGTACATAATGAAACAGATGGCAGAGAGACTATACTCTGTGTGAAATGCTGTGATGGGAGATGGGAAGAGATGGATGGCCAACAGAATTCAAAAAGGAAGTCTGTTGCTAAGGACAGAAATGTGATTAAGATTTAGCAACTGTATCTGAGACTAGGTAGTCTTTTTGAGAAAGAGTCGAGAGTCAAGAGATCAAAATGCCTTCTGGGCTAGTATTAAGGTAAACTAATAGAAAAAACAAGTGTAGAGGTGTGTGTGTGTGTGTGTGTGTGTGTGTGTGTGTGTGTGTGTGTGTGTGTGTGTGTGTGTGTGTAAAGAAATCCAGGCTCAAAAAAACATAGGAAGGGGAAGGGTCAGAGATGGGTGACACATAGAGTCATGCAAATCCAAAATATATGTAATCTATCTATCTATCTATCTATCTATCTATCTATCTATCTATCTATCTATCTATATGGGTGTAGGACACTTTATCAAGCGTACAGTGTCCTGATACCCTACAAATTGACGTCCAAACATCAAACGCAGGTGAGTTTGAATTTCAATCAAACTTACCAGCAATTATTCATTATAAACTCAAAGATATATATATATATATATATATATATATATATATATATATATATATATATATTTATAGTTAATGGAGCATGTCTGACTGAGTCCAGGCTTCACTTGAAGAGCTGAGGGGGTATTGCACT
>NC_056741.1:1696703459-1696803459 GCF_019279795.1 Protopterus annectens | reverse complement strand
TTCTCTTTATCACTATTCTTATCCCCTATTGTTATCCCATTACCTTACTTGCTATGAGCATCATAACCTCTCTAATTTTCAACTCCCTTTAAAACACACAATTTCAATCTATCCTCTAGCCATGCAAACCCACTTGTACATAACATCCTCATCATCCTACCTTCTTCCTAAATTCCACAGAATAATCCATATTATGTATCCACACACTAGAAAACAAATCCCTCTCCTCTATAAATTCATGAAACACCTTCACAGCCCTTTACAGCTCCTATTACTGCATGGAGATATACATCCTAACCCAGGCCCAAATAATACAATCTCAGATCCTCATTCTGACCATCCCATCACTTCTCGCATCTTCACTAACTCTGACAATTCTCTCCTCATAGGCCACCTCAATATTCGTAGCCTAAATAATAAAATAACCCAACTTCATGCCCTGCTACAGGTACATTCTTTTGGCATCATATGTCTTACAGAAACATGGCTCAAACCAGTTACTATGGATAATGATATAATCCTGCCAGGTTATAACATCCTGAGATCAGATCGCCTAAATAAAAAAGGTGGTGGTGTAGCAATATTATATAAATCTCATTTACAGGTTACACCACTAAATACCCAACCTCCCTCACCCAATAGCATTGAAATCTTAATCTCTAAAGTACAGATAAATGCTAATAAATCATTATATATAATCTGCTCCTATATCCCTCCAGGCAGCAACATTAACACTCTTGAAACTGTCCTTAATTGGCTCTCCACATCCTTTCCACAAGAAACCATACTCCTTGGTGACTTTAACATTGACTGGAGCTGTTGTAACTCTTCCTAGTCAAACACTCATATAAACCTATATGGCTTCAGTCAAACCATTACCTCCCCTACCAGAACCTATAAAGCTAGCAACATGCAAACCACCTTAGACTGGATACTAGTTAACAGTAATCCCCTTTCTTATAAATCAGGTATACGTCCTGATGATATTGGTGACTATTCTCTTATCTTCATTGTCAGACAAAAAAAAACATACCTAACCACACAATCTATAGAACTATCCGTAACAAAAAACACCTCAACCAAGCTAGCTTTCAAGCCGAACTTAAAGCTTACAGTCGGTCACCCCTTAAATACCTACCACTTGACAAAGCAGTCTCTTACTTTAATAATAAATTTCTACAAATCCTAGAACACCATGCCCCCTCTCGGACAGTCAGAACTAAGAGCAAACCTGCACCTTGGCTCACTAAGGAGACAAGACAAAAAAATCCTTCAAAGAAATTGAATTTGGTCTAAATGGAGAAATACTAAAAACCCAACTGATCATGAAATCTATAGACAGTTGAGAAATGCTACAAAAAAATCAATAGTCCCCCCCCCCCAAAATTGTGGTCAGGTATAAATAGCCTACTCTACCCAGGGCAGTCCAAAATTCCAACTCCAGCTAATTTGACTCAAAATTCTCCCTGCCAAATTGCCAATTCCTTTAATAAATTCTTTGTGGACTCAGTCCAATCATTAGCAAGTACCTTATCACCAGCCAGCATCTCCAACACACTCTCACAAACTATTTTACCTCCTCCCCTCCAATTACAGCCTGTTCCAACCTCTCTCATCCATACCCAGCTTCAAAAACTAAAACCATGTACCCCCTCAGCTGACCTCCTTCCAGCTGAATTTCTGCAAATTGGAGCTGGAGTACTTGCTTACCCTATCTCTATCTTAATTAATAGGACCATCACAGAATGCACTATGCCATCTCTTTGGAAGGTCTCATATATCATACCTCTACATAAGGGAGGAAACTCAACTGAACTCTCTAATTTCCTTCCCATTGCTCTACTTTCTCCTTTAGCAAAAATCATGGAGAGATGCATCCACCGGCAAGTTCTCGATCATCTCCTCCAAAATAATCTTTTAGCCAACTGCCAGCATGGCCTTAGGCCTTTTCATAGTGCTACTACTGCACTCCTATCCTTTTCTGACTTAATTAATAAAAATCGAAACAACAACCTGCTCACCTCTGCTCTCTTTCTAGACCTCTCCAAAGCCTTTAACATGGTGAATCATCACTTAATGATAAATATACTTACTTTACTTTCAATTGACACTCAGGCTGTCAAATGGTTTGAATCCTATCTTAGAAATAGACAACAGGCAGTCCTCTGGGACAACAACTTATCTACTTTACTCCCTATCATGCAGGGAGTCCCACAAGGCTCTATTTTGGGGCCCCTCCGCTTTTCTATTTTTATCAATGACCTGAAAACATCCCTACCTCAAACCACCTGTATTCAATATGCCGATGACTCGACCCTAATCTGCACCGCAGCATCTTCTGCTGAACTTCAGTCTAACACCCAAAAAGTATTTACCTTAGTTGAAAACTGGTTCTCCAAACTCTGTCTCCTCCTTAACCCAAAAAAAAAAACTTCTACTGTTTACCCCTACCCAGAAGTCTCCCTCTATTGATTTCACAATTACATCAAATAATGGCACTGTAATAGTACCAGACACAACTACTAAACTCTTAGGCATAACAATTGACCATAACCTCAACTTTGACTCGCACATAAACTCAACCATTAAATCAGTGAATAGAAAACTGGGATTCCTCTATAGCCTAAAACCATTCCTTAGACCTATAGCCAGGACTACTGTTGCCCAAACTCACCTAATTTCCATGCTTCTCTATGCTTCCCCAATTTTTACAAATCTATCTAAAAATAATCAAAATAAGCTGGCCACTTAATACAATAACATTGCCAGATTTGCCACTGGATCCTCATTCTGTACTCACCATTGTCCAAATCTAAGTAAACTAGGATGGTTGGAACTGCAAAACCAGTTTCTTTTTCAACAACTAACCATCACCCACAAAATCTTGCATCATCCTACAAATACTCCCATTCTCTCTAACTCGAACAACCCATATAAAAATCTAAGTACCCTACGCTCAGCCAATAAATTACTAGCTGCAACCCTAAAATCTAATAACAAATCAGGTGATTCTCTATTTACTAACACCATTGGAATCCTTTGGAATAAACTTCCAAGTAATCTTATATCCCTTTCATCTACTCCACTGTTCAAAAAGCATCTAAAAACGTTCCTTAATTCACAATGACTGTGTCCATGCACTAATCCTGGCTGAAACTCTTTTTGTCACAACTAACCTCTCTTGTTTACCAAGTTTTCTGCTTTACACTCCGTTGTCAAAAGTGTCTATTTTTGTCTTGTACCTATTATTCTATATACCTAGTTATATGTCCTTCCCTCATTGCTGTTTCTTTTTGTTATGTAATGTAAATAAGCCTAACTCGTAGGGTTTTTTTACTATGTATAACTAATTGTTGATTAGTATCCCCTTATGTCTATAGTTACTCATGTATATTAGTTGCACCCAACTGCTGTGGAGCTTTTCTCCCTGGGCCTCTACTGAACATGGACATATATCCAGCTAGACTAGCCCGGTCAACAAATGTAAAATAAATAAAATAAAAAAAAAAAAAACACACACACGTATATATATATATATATATATATATATGAGTGTATGTATATATATATATATATATATATATATATATATATATATATATATATATATATATAAAATTAAATCTCATTTAAAACCAATAAAGTCACCACAGCCAGGTTGGGAGTTAAAACAACTAGACAACTAGTTTAATAAAATACTTTCTATAAAATACTTTTCTGTAATTATACAAGTTAAAAATGATTAGCTCTCACTTTTGGACCAATAATGATCTTTCTTCAAATCCATTGACTATCACCATTCTTCATTTCTTATATACAAAATAAATATTCCTTCAAAAACAAATGGACACAACGATGGCCAGAACTCCAGTATAAAAATCCAGTTTTATTTAAAAATCATGATAATTTTCGCAGACTGTGCTGCTTCATCAGAATGTAACAGTTAATCTAAAATCTACTCAATTTTTATATAAGACTGCAAATCATTAACTAGTCACATGACCATATAGAAATGCTTCCTTAAACAGATATACCCACAAATAGTGCAAGAACCTCTACATATAAATACATCCACAATATAAACATATTCAAATGTGTATGTTTCTAAAAGCAAATATATATATATATATATATATATATATATATATATATATCTTCCTAAAAACTCTTTAAATAGAGGAGTTACATCTGTTTTCAGCATTCGGTGTTATAATATGAACCCAAAGTTTTTAGTAATGAGGATTTGTGATCAATCATCACTTGCCAAAATGAACTTTTTGGATCTAAAACAGAACAAACAGTGGCATTTGGTATCAGAGCTGCGACCTCTTTAACTGTGCACATTGGATGATATGGTCTCTTCAATGCTTTGTTCGGATCTCTTGGGTCAATGCATATTCTGATTTCATCTGAGCCTTTTTTGTGAGCTGCCACCATGGGCAACACCCATTCAGTTTGTTCTGTAGCTGGACAAATTACACCTGCTGTACCATTTTATCTAACTGAGCCTTGAATTTATTCTGCATAGCTATCTGAACTTTTCTTGCTGGTCTGACCACCGGAGTGACCTCTGGGTCTCACTTCATAGAATATACCACTGGATGTTTGCCCAACTTGTCATCGAAAGCATCAGCATACTCTGAGAAAATAGCTTCAAAAAATTAGAACTCAGAGATGCACTTATGTGATGAACTTCTTTGGTAAAAAAAAGCAGATTCATTCTCAAACTATTTTTGAGACCCAGTAATGACTGCACTGGCCTTCGGACTACATAGAATAACAAGTTATAACAGCTTTTGGCCAAATAACATGAAAGCATCACTGACCCTTTGGTTTGAATTTCATCACCTCCATAAGCAACTGGTACCATTGAGTTGCTCATTAGCTCTCACTTTAGCAAATGTGTCTGCTGATGCTGAACCAGTGTCTACTTTAAGCTCTGTAAATGTACCATTTATCTAGACAGTACAAAACACTTTACTCTTTGCCAATAAATTTACTGCATAAACTTTTTCACCAAGCACTGATACACTATCTACACACAAAGCAGACTGCTGCGGTCTCTACTTGATCAACTTGCTTTCTTGTGTGACCTTTCTTTGCAACTGTGTGGGTTTTACTTGATCTGCAAAACTTTTGAAAATGGTCCCATTTTTTACACTTGCGGCATTTGCTAAATGTTATGAAGTTATGGGAAAGAGTAGTGGAAGCTAGGTTAAGAAGGAAGGTGATGATTAGTGATCAGCAGTATGGTTTCATGCCAGGAAAGAGCACTACAGATGCAATGTTTGCTTTGAGTGTGTTGATGGAGAAGTACAGAGAATGTCAGAAGGAGTTGCATTGTGTCTTTGTGGATTTAGAGAAAGCATATGACAGGGTTCCTAGAGAGGAGTTGTGGCATTGTATGAGGAAGTCAGGAGTGTCAGAGAAGTATATAAGAGTGGTACAGGATATGTACGAGGGTAGTGTGACAGCAGTGAGGTCTGCAGTGGGAGTGACGGATGCGTTTAAGGTGGAGGTGGGATTACATCAAGGTTCAGCTCTGAGCCCTTTCTTATTTGTAATGGTGATGGACAGGTTGACAGATGAGATTAGACAGGAGTCCCCGTGGATTATGATGTTTGCAGATGACATTGTGATCTGTAGTGAGAGTAGGGAACAGGTGGAGGAGACCCTGGAGAGGTGGAGATATGCTCTAGAGAGAAGAGGAATGAAGGTCAGCAGGACTAAGACAGAATATATGTGTGTGAATGAGAGGGAGGATAGAGGAATGGTGAGGATGCAGGGAGTAGAGGTGGCAAAGGTGGATGAGTTTAAATACTTGGGATCAACAGTTCAGAGTAATGGTGAGTGTGGAAGAGAGGTGAAGAAGAGAGTACAGGCAGGATGGAGTGGGTGGAGAAGAGTGCCAGGAGTGATTTGTGACAGACGAGTACCAGTAAGAGTGAAAGGGAAGGTCTGCAAGAGGGTAGTGAGACCAGCTATGTTATATGGGTTGGAAACAGTGGCATTGACAAAAAGGCAGGAGTCAGAGCTTGACGTGGCAAGGTTGAAGATGTTAAGATTTTGCACTGGGTGTGACGAGGATGGACAGGATTAGGAATAAGTATATTAGAGGGTCAGCCCAGGTTGGAAGGTTTGGAGACAAAGCCAGAGAGGCAAGATTATGTTGGTTTGGACATGTGCTGAGGAGGGATGCAGTGTATATTGGGATGAAGCTGCCAGGTAACAGGAAAAGAGGAAGGCCGAAGATAATGTTTATGGATGTGATGAGAGAGGACATGCAGGTGGTTGGTGTGACAGAGCAAGATGCAGAGGACAGGAAGTAATGGAAACAGTTGATCTGCTGTGGCGACGCCTGATGGGAGCAGCCGAAAGAAGAAGAAGACTCATGATTTGCACCACAATTGCAACAGTTAACAATAAAGCTGGACTTGGATTTTGCTGATTCACATTTGTATTGTGCTGAGGATGCTCCTTTAACTGCACTAGCCTTAGAACTTGCTGGAAAGCTGCGTGGTTTCCATGGTGGGCTAGCAGAAACTGTGGCTGCCATATGCTTAGGCCTACTTCTGTTTGCCACGTGTTGCATACTATCTGCATTTGCTCTGGAGCTTGCTGAAACTATGCTCTTGTCATTCGCAAACATACTTGTGTGTTTCTCTGTCACTTCATGGCTTTGCTCAATGTTAAATCACTGTCACGAAAAAAGATCTTTCTGACAGCAGCACTATTAATACCACACACAAGCCTGTCCGTTATTAACTCATCTTTTAAGTCACCAAACTGACATATTTTAGCTTTGTTTCTCATGTCTGTTATGTAAGCTGCAAAAGTTTCCTCTGGTTTCTGATCTATCGTGTAAAACAAATGCCGCTCTAGTGTAATATTTGTCTGGGGGTTACACATCTCTCTGAACGTGTGCTTCAAACACTCATGGTCTTCCCTAGATTCAGCCTGCACATGACAGTTTTCACCTTCTCCCGCTGGTGCATACACAAATGAATGCTGTCTTTTTATGGTGTCTGACCCAGCTAGGTTTTAAAAAATGAATGCCTTGGTCCATGCAATTGTATCTGAATAAGCTGCTTGTATAAAATATCATACTCTTGCTCAAATATTCTGATCAAATACAAGTAGTAAAGGCTTTCGAAATCTGTCTGCAATATTAACACATACCAGTGAAGTGTTTTGCCAATAAGCATGAAGAAATACGCATACACATATGCCAATATTTGTAACTTTGTGCTTCTGAAATTATGCTTTTAGGCTTTATGAAATTATGCTGCTGGGCTTTCTGTGAAATAACTCTTTCGGTCACTGTAATACCTTTGAAATCTTTTTTTTTTTTTAAAGAAATCACCTCTTAGTGTAAGAAAAATATGAAACAACTGCATGATGCAAGTCTCTATGCAACTGGACTTTGCAAAATAAGTCTCTAGGGCACTGTGATATTTTTGAATTTATTAGCTTGTTAAAGTAAGTTATCAACATTTTAAGAAGCATTTCAAACATCATGATGCAAATGAACTGGGCAGGAGAAGCTCAAAGTCAGTAACATTTTGAAGTAATAGCACTTTGTGAATAAACTGTACGCAGCACACTGACATTTCCCCAAAATGGCGGTACGTTGCTAGGCAACACTTTACAGTGCAGGAAACACTCCATAATGGTGGAACTTTGCAAACAGACACACCCAACACAAGAAACTTTTTGAAATAGACATACTTTGACTGTACTTCATGAAATAGCTGCACTTAAAACACAAATAAATTCTCCAGAATACATACACACAGTAGCTAGAGTTTGTGCCGCCTGGGGCAGACTTTGAGTGCTCCACTCCTCCCCCTCACAAATAAAACATAATACATATACAAAATTAAACATAATATACATCTTAGTCCAAAAGTAAATGAAGAAATCACTGAGACATGGCAGAGAAATGCAAATGTTTTAAGAAAACTTGTATAAAAGCTTATATACACAAAATGGGTAAGTGTTTTCACAACTCGGCTGTTGCTTTTTCAGACCATATAAAACAAGATAGCATTCACAAATTTAAACTACAAATAAAAACTCATCTGACTGAAAAACCTCCAGTTACAGTCTAGTATTCAAGTAAGAACCAATCATAATAACAATGCATCATTCTATGCAAAACACAATATAAGCATAATCATTTAAACAGATCATGCATAAATGTTCCCTCGTACGTTCCATTTATATCATATTCAGATTAGGGATGACAGAAATGCATTAACAAAGCATTTAATTGATTTTGGTGACAGACATACATTTAAATTCCTAGTAGTTGAAAAATTAGAAAAAAAAGTCCACGTCTGGGTGATTTTTATAATGACACAAAAAAGTCAGAATTAAGATGGATAATTAAAGTGCAGATAGGCAGAGGGAATATACATACAAATATTTCAAGCATGTCCTTCTAGCTTGCCAATATACCAAAACACTTGTTCCCATAATAAGTATCCAAGGTGTTCTTAAAAATATCTAAACTAGTACTTGCTTTAATCTAATTTGGTAGTCTGTTCCAAGCATCAGCTACTCTGTCAGAGAACCAATTAGTACACTTTTCATTCCTATAGAATCTTCTGCATAGGTTGTCTGATGATTCTCCAGTACTTTTTGATAAAGCCAAACATTCCCAGAGGTAGTTGTCTCTAAATGCCCTATATACCTGGATAAGATCTCTTAGATATCTGTAAAAAACTCTGTACAGTTCAGATATTTTTCATTCATAATAAATTTTCACATCCATGGATTTCCTTGGTATACTTACGCTGTACTCTTTCCAGTTTACTCATGCTTGTTTTTTTATAGGGTTTCCATATTGTTATTCTATACTCAAGTTTGGGTCTAATGTAACTAACAAACAATGACTTCATTATTTTTGCTTTCCTAAACTTTATATATCTTTTTATACAGCCTATAGTTATCATTAACCAATTGGTTGACATGATTAGAAGAACTCATAGGCGAATCTATCCATATACCCAGATCCTTAAATTAGTCTACGGTTTCACTTTGTGCTGTATTAGTCACCTTTCAGTTTAAGTCTCCCAAATTTCATATGCTTAGCTTTTTATGTATTTATCAATATATTATTCTCCTGTGCCCAAATTTATTTTATTTATTTTTTATTTTATTTTACATTTGTTGACCGGGCTATTCTAGCTGGCTACATGTCTGTTTTCAGTAGAGAACTGGGGAGAAAAGCTTCACTATAAGTAAAAGTAACAAGAGGTGCAGTACTATTAAGACAGGAAAAAACAAGATTTTACATAACAGTGTAGTACTAATATACTTTACAATCAATTACAAGCTATAGTTGCAAGTATTTCTAAGGCAGAGACATGTTTATACAATAGAGAGCTTGCAAGTAAGTTTAGGCTCTGCAGCAGAATTCAAGGAAAGGCAATGTTAGTAGTAACTTAAGTAGGCTGAACAGCAAATACCAGTGTAGTACTAATATAATTTACAAGTATTTACAAGCTATAGTTCCATATATCACTAAGGTAGAGACAAGTTTATACAGTAACAGTTTATACATGCTTGCTAAGCATGTTTAAGCTCTGCAGCAGATTCAAGGAAAGGCAAAGTTACTAGTAAGTTTAGTAGGCTGAACAACACATGTTCTCAGAGGTTAATAAGAGGTATATAAAAAGGCAGTTATAAGAACGGTAGACATAAAATATGAAAGGGTCATACACAAAACACTGATCAATAAATTGGTACAACTAGGTATTGATGTACTCTTGATAAGATGGATAGCTACATGGCTTACAAACAGGATAGTATCATACAGCAACTAGTCAATTTAATCAAGTTATTTTGCAGACATGCCTTATCTGTAACACATGTAATCAGTTTAATCCAATTTCAGGTCATCTGCGTATAGACTGTAGAACACCTCAGATGAAAAAGTTATGGGCTGAAAGATACAATCCAAACAAGTAAGGGCCTAGGACAGAGCCCTGTGGGACACCCTGACTGTAACCAAGAATTTCACCTGTCCAGTTGTATGATACTGTCCTGTTTGTAAGCTATACAGCTATCCATCTTATCAAGAGTACATCAATACCTAGTTGTACTAATTTATTGATCAGTGTTTTGTGTATGACCCTGTCAAATGCTGAAGTTCAATCTATCTCATCTGCACAACTGAAGTGATTTATTGTCATTAAAACATATCAAAATCACACTCAAAGACAAACTGGGAGAAAAAAAATTCTATAGCATAAGGAACTCATTACCAAGTAATTAAATATTATGAGATGTATGATTCAAACCATCAGCCCATCAGAGTACATAACACAATATAATAGCACTAAAATTAAGACTCTTAAGCTGAACCAGTACAAGACAAGCAAACTCTTGTTTTACAGCTTTAGCATACTTTATTTCACTTAGGCAATGAATACATTCCATCAGTCTTAATGGACAATAGATCAATATCTTCTTGGGACAAACCCAAAAATAATCAAATAAAATAAGTACAAATATTACAACTATTAACATGAGGAATTGACAAAATAACAGAATGTATAATGACATGTATTTTCGGAAGCAAAAGATATCCATATGTCTAATTATTGTCATTATTTATTAAGCATAATTCACCACTGTTTCTCCCAAAATATCCAGGGATTTAGAGAGACAGAAACAACTTTCGAACCAAAATCAGGGACAGTTGAGAGGTATGCCTAATCCCCAACCAACAGTTGTAGCCATGAGGTCTGATGCCATCAATTAAAATTTGACATCCATATTAATGTTACAATAAAATCTACTAACAGAAAACTAGGGTCTCTCTACAGAATCAAATCTTTTCTTACTCCTGAAGCCAGAACTACAATAGCTAGAACCCACTTAATCTCTACCCTGTTATACGCTTCCTCTATATACACTAATCTTTCTAAGCATAATCTTAACAAACTAGCTACATCATATAACAACATTGCCAGATTTGCTACTGCCTCTCCATATAGAACCCATCATTGTTTAAATCTTAAAAAACTAGGGTGGCTGGAATTACCCCACCTAATACAATACTATCAACTCACTATTGCCCATAATGCCCTTCATCACCCCGACAACACTCCAGTACTCTCCACCCTCATAAAACCCTATAACAATCGGAAGTACCTACGCTCCTCTAACAAAATACTGATCCAAACTTCCTTATCTAACAACTCAGCAGGTGACTCCACATTTTCCAACTCAGTTGGCAAAATATGGAACCAGCTACCACAAGACCTCACAACCCTAACTTCACTCCCGCTATTTAAAACTAAACTAAAATTCTTCCTAACTAACCACTGGCTATGCTCATGCAATAACCCTGGTTAGCCATTTCTTTTTTCCTTCCATTTTATCTGATTCCTTAACTCCCTTTCTTTTTCTTCTTAACTACAAGTTGCAATAGAGTATCTAAGTTCATCATTTGTATTTTTTTTTTACCCTGCTAAGCCTCATATTGTATTCAAATGTCTATCCAACCTGTAGTAGGTTTAAAGTATATGTTTTCCTATTATTGTATATTCATGTATATCTTTATCTTGTTAAGTAGTATGTAGAGGAGCTTTTCTCCCCGGGCCTCCACTGAAAATGGACATGTATCCAGTTGGACTAGCCCGGTTAACAAATGTAAAATAAATAAAATAAAAATAAATAAATAAATGTAATAATTTCCTTTTTGCTAGCAGCCCACACTAACAAGTTGCCAAACATTACAGTATTCTGAGATGTTCCACACAAATCACACAGCCATAAACATTGCCTGTAAATATCTGGTTGCTACTGCACATTAAAAGTAGCATACATTCAGAAATTCAAAATATTCCACAGTGCAGTTATACATTTGGTTCATACATGACATGTAAATACTGGATCTTTAAAATGTTCAAACTACTTCAGAGTGTGTTTATTATTGTCCTAGTCTGTACTTATTTTTGTTCAAGTACAAAGGGTAAACTAATGCAGGTGAAGTAGCGCGTATGTGCCTTAGAGTCTCGAGTTCACCCCAGCTACTTACTCACACACACTCATAATCATAGCTGTTTATTAATGCATGCATGGTCATTGGTCGCATAAATAAAATAAATAGCGAGTAACTCAAAATATATGCTTACTTGATGTTGCATGCACTTGAATAATCCAAATCTAGACCAGTGATATAATAACCATTTGACTGTCGGCTCCTAAAAAAGTTAACATGGATCCACTTGACTCCTGGCGGACATCAACAGTCTGTGTAACAAGGCACAGGCATGATCAGAATGCACTAGAAAAGTGCCGTCTGGGGAGGAACCCCCCTCATGCCCCCCCCTTAGCTACGCCACTGCATACACAGTAATAAGCACACACTGTAAGCACTTTTACACACTTTTAAATACTTTGAATAACTTTAGTTATGCCCTTAATACAATACAAAGTCATAGTTATGCCCAAACACAGCACTTTGCCAAAAAACATACAGTCATCTTGCTTTATTTATGCTTACTGTGCCCTTTTACCCTTATTATATTTGTTCTGCTCATTTAGTCTCTTTTCATGCCCATTGTACTTTTCTTGTGCTCATTTTACTCTAAGCATGTTAGTTTTGCCCTTAAACATGCTCGTTTTACTTTAAACATGCCCATTTTGCTTTTCTGATTATAGTTTTGTTAAATGTCATTATTTTAACATTTCCTTTAGTTAAGAGACCTTTTGTGCCTCCCGCTTGTTTAATAATACAGTTTGTGCACGTGTGATGCTCCGTTTTACCTTTGATTGTTTTCTGGTCCTTTTTCGTGCTCATTTCTCTTACTTTACCTTCACTGTCTTCTCTGCACCTCATGGCTCCAAATCTTTAGTCTCTGCGATCTCGGTTCTGACACCATGTTGCTCTTCTTTCTTGTACACAATGGAAACGTCTTCCTGGGTTCTGTTCAAGCAGCTTTATTTTATAGAAATACATCTTAATAAAAGATTACTGACTTTTTAAGTAACCTATATACAAACTAACTGCAGGATTCATACATATTTATTCTCTGGCTGCTATCTCAAAATGGCACTAGGTATGGCATGTGCTCAGTCTTTACACATGCATCTTTGACATGCTTCTTAAAGACATAGTAAACACAGCACAAGCACTCTGATCTACAGTGTCCCTGATTATTAGAAGTCCAAACAGGCAGATATCTTGCTATAGATGGCATTTTATAGTTGAAGAAAGCCTGAAGAATTATGCAGTTTCCATTTTATTTCCCATATAGGACTATTATACTCTTTTAAAAGTGTCGTCAAAGCTAATAACCAACCAGTGTAGACAGAGTAGTTAAACAAAAGTCATAGCATGATCTAGGTTTCCCCACAAGTGGATGAGACTTCAGTTCAAGTCTCAATTGCAATGGTTAATTTGCCCAGCATTCCTACTGGTTCCATAGAAAATTATTGTTGGTGAGATTTTCCACAACTGATGCTTTTTTAGGATAATGTCCTCCTTTTCTGAGTTGGTCCAACCATGGAATTGGTATATATGGCCCCCTGGCCAAAATCCTAGAAAAATGCATCCATACCCAGATGCTAAACTATCTCCTAGACAGCAACATCCTGTCACCTACTCAGCATGGTTTCAGACCTGCCCATAGTACCACTACAGCCCTCCTCTGCTTCACATACACAGTAAACCATTTCAAAAATGAAGGTCTACAAGTGTCAACTCTTTTTTTTGGATATGTTCAAAGCAATTGACACAGTCTCACACCAAATCCTGCTAAACAAACTAAACCAATATCATCTATCAAATTCCACTCTTACCTGGTTCCAAAGCTACTTAACTGACAGGTACCAAGCTGTGAAATGGGAAAATTCTCTCTCTCCTCAGCTGCCCATAACTATAGGAGTCCCACAGGGTTCTATCTTAGGACCACTACTATTCACAGTCTTCACAAATGACCTCCATACCTCCACACAGCATACATCTATAATTCAGTATGCAGATGCCACTACCTTAATCTGTGTTGCATAAAACATTCCCACCCTCCTGCAAACAACTCAACTAGCATTCTCTGACATTGAAAACTACCTTACCAAAGCCCAACTTATCCTCAATCCAAAGAAAACTCAGCTTATGATAATAACCAGGTCTAACAAAAACACTAACAGTCAATTCACTATCTACTCCACAAATGCTACTCCAATTGCTCCAGTGGCACAGGCTAAGCTATTGGGAATAACCATAGACTCCCACCTAAAATTTGATAGTCATCTCAACTTAACTAGTAAAAAAGTACATGCCAAACTGGGGTCACTCTACAGTATCAAACCATTTCTTACCAACAACACAAGATCAGCCATTGCTCGCTCCCAACTTCTATCCACCCTACTCTATGCATCTCCCATTCTGAATAATCTCAACAAAACTGAACTAAGCAAAATGGAAGCCTGCTATAACAGAATTGCCCACTTTGCTGCAAATTTCTCATACAGAACTCATCACTGTACTGCTTTGAGACAGCTCCACTGGCTTGAACTGCCCAACCTCCTAACCTACAATCAGCTCTGCCTCTGTAATTCTATCTATTACCTCCCCAATAAGTGTCCTGCTCTCAAAAACCTAGTACAACATCACTCAGCCAAAAGGCCTCTTAGATCATCAAGCAAACTACTACTAGAAGTCACCAACAGCTACAATAGCTTTGGAGATGCACTATATAGTAGTTCAGTGGCTAAAAATTGGAACTCTGTCCCTACTAGCATTCAAAACACATCATCCAAAGCCCCCTTTAAAGACCTCATCAGACAACATCTCAAGCAAAGTTGGCAGTGCCATGATTGCTCCCCAGGCTAGTGAAAGCGGATAACATATACATACAAAATCTAGAGCACGTGATAATAGTTTTCAATCTTACTCACAAACCCTGGCTAATCTACAATGTATGTACTGTACCTGTGTACTATGTATGCATTCTACCTATGTTCTAAATTTCAGCTGTACACCACAAATCTATTAATTACCTTTATTTTTAAAATTAATATTTTTTGTTTGTTCTCTCCACTGTAACTGTTTATGTGCCACATACCACTGTAAAAACATGTCTCTTGTAATTTGTGTGTATACTGAGCATGTCTAAATAACTAAATGTGTTCTGTAATTTTTCTTTGTGGAGCTTTTCTCCTCAGGCCTCTCCTGAAAAAGGGCCTTTTCGGCTCAGTCAGACACCCCCGGTTAACAAATGTAAAAAAAAAATAAAAAATAAAATAAATATAAGTTCAGGTGGTGTGGGATGACTTGATCCCACATTAGGGGAGTGAAGGATGGCACCCCCCCTTATAAAATAATGTGTTTTTGTAAGATTTTTTTTTTGAGATTTATGTTTGGGGAGTAATAGTGGAAGCCATGAAGTGTTTCAAACCCCTATTCTTGACTGTAGCGTGGTCTCAGAGTTTGTATATATAGTAATGGGGGTGTGGGGGTAAAGTCCCCACATTGGTGGGTATGGAAAACTTCTGTGTGTGAGACGGATGCATGTTGGACAAGTAGTTACTTATCCTGTTGATGAAATGAAAGTTCACCGAGTGAACTTTTGATGCTTATTATTTGATGGTCAGCAGTTGAATGGTTCACCCATTTGATGGCCAAACATAGACCCCTTTTATTAGATACATCAAAACCACATGGATTAAATGAGTCATGTAATTTTAAGTGACTTTTAAAATCAATCCCATCAGTTTATAGCAAGTTGTATTAAAGATGTCTTTCTAATCAACTCTACTATCTTATTGGTTGTATAAAGCTACGAAGTATATTTGGGACTGGTATGTAATCTGTGTTTCAATGTAGTAGCTTCAGTCTGATGAAATCTTTAATCAACTACTATCCACTGTTATTACCAAAGCAGATACCCTATCTGACTTAAATTCTACAACCCAAGCATCCTTCTTATCTATTGAGAACTGGCTCACCAAGAACCATCTAATACTAAATCCAAAAAAGACAAAACTCCTGCTATTCATCCCTAAAAACATAAATCATCTTAAATCTTCCTTTTCAATCACATCCCACAACAACACTCCTATCACTGTGGAATCACATAAACTACTTGTGGTCATCATGTATTTAGAGTGTTCATGGCGTAGTGGTTAAGTGTTGTGACTTTAATGTACAGGTTCCTGGGTTCAAGACCTGGAAGGGCTGTTCAGGGATGGGGGTTGGCATAATGGTTAAGGTGGTTACCTTACAAACACAAGGTGCAGGGTTTGATTCTCACATGGGGTAATTGGCTAGGCTTAAAATGGCCCACAAGGGCAATTAGCCTAGTACTTATCTATGAACCTATGAACCTATGAATCATTGATGACCAACTGAAATTTGACCTGCACTTTCTCCACAATATTGAAAAAAAAACACCAAAAACTAGGACTCCTTTACAGGAGTAAAAAATTCTTATGCCTATTCTATGGCTCACAAATTCTCACCAACCTTCAAACCATCCTCCTATAAAAACTAGAATCCACCTACAACAAAGTGCTAAATTCGCTGCAGACCACCCCTGCTACTCACACCACTGCCTAGCTCTCAAGAAGTTAAACTGGCTAGAGCTTCCTCACAGCCTACTCCTCTCTGAGCTTCAGATAATACATTCTATTCTATATCTGCCCTCCTTCTGTCCCAGCAGTTCCTCTCTCATATCCCCCTACTCACTACCAACATCTCTTTGTAGCACTGAACAAAACCTTCTATCAATCTACAAGCCTAAAACTAAAATAGGACAAAACCTTTACAGCTACTCCCTGGCTCAATCTTGGAATAAACTTCCACTGGACATTCAAAACATCAGTCACCGACATCATTTCAAAACAGCTACTAAAAACTATCTAAACAAAACTTAGATCTGTCACTGTAACCACACTCCTTGAATGACTTTCCCCCTACCTTACAACTCTCTCTCTCTCCAAACCTTTCTTTCTTCTATCTACTCTCCTAACTGTGCATCAACATTGACCTAACTATGTCTAGTCTACAATAGTACCTTACTAGTAAAGCAGCTAAAAATTGAACCTAGGTCCTTCTCTGTAATTATTGTACAGAAGAACATTTATAATGTTGATTGTTAATACTTTGAGATTTAACCATGTATTAGATATGATCTTTAATCACATTTACTATTTTATGTATCTCAACTTTTGTCAGTATTCATGTTATACTTTTCTCATTGCACATGTTCATTCTTATTTGTGGAACTGTTCTCGCCAGGCCTCCACTGAAAAAGGGCTTCGGTTCTGTCAGACTAACCAAGTCAACAAATGTCAAATAAATAAATAAGAAGATGGTCTTAAAAGAATAAAATTGGTGTGGTATCTCTCCTATTTTGTCAATCTTTGACATTCATAAAGTAAATGTTAATTTCTTATTTGCTGTTTGTATTGTTTTATTAAATCTTTATTTAGGAATTTTACTTAATTACATTTTGTGTAAAGTTGATTGATTATAGATCTTTATTTTATTCAATGGCTTATTTTCCATTTCATCACATTAGCTAGTTGTTTTCACAATGTTTTTAACTATAGCTTGAAAAAAAAACAAAGTAATCTGGGTGTCATATTGAAGTCATTGACTTTAAAGAGATTTTAAGTTATACTTACCCCTAAAAAATCTATCTGTCTATCTATCTATCTATGGATTTACTTCAGTAGATCGAAATCCCACTTACCCGACTTTCAAATCACCGAGATGAAAAACCTGAAACTCCACAAGACTGACCGCTTAGAACACCGACAGATCACTACGGATAAGTAACTGCTCACCTAACCCCACAAACACACTAACACTGAAGCAAAGAAAACCCACCCATGTGGAGGCTTTGCCACCCCTTACCCCCCTAACTAAATATACCGACTTCGAGATCACACTACCATGGAGGTAAGGGGCAAAGGTCAACATGCTGGCCAAGCGGTTAGCTACCCCTAGTGATCTGTTGGTGTTCAGAGTGGTCGGTCTTGTGGAGTTTTGGGTTTTTCATCTCGGTGTTTTGAAAGTCGGGTAAGTGGGATTTCGATCTACTGAAGTACACTCATATATCTATCTATATATATATATATATATATATATATATATATATATATATATATATATATATATATATTTTTTTTTTTTTTTTTTTCAGGTTGTGGGATCTTCTCCAAATAAATTGTGTAAAGGATACTCCCAAGACTGTACTATACTAGTATTGTATATGAGGACAGTGAGTAGAAATAATGTAGGGAATTATGCCTGTTTGTATTGTCACAACCCCAGCGTAAATCTGCATTAGATGTGAGGACTGAAAGTTATGGCATCAGAACAGGAAAGAGTCCTGGCAATGGTGATCATACTTCATAGGTAAGTATTAGGCTAGCTGCCCTAGCAGGCCGTTTTCAGTCTATAACCACAAAGCTGTAATGTAGAGGTACAAAATTTACTAATAACCAAAACTGTTCTCAGTAACCTCAATCAGACAAATGCTCCAAAGAGCAACAGTGAAAATCAATAGTTTATTATTGGTTAAGTGCTTTTGTCTCAAACAGACTTCCCTTTCTGTTTGAGATGAAAGTGCTTAACCAATAAACTATTGATTGTTACCGGTGCTCTTTGGAGTGATTGTTACTGTGCACTTTGGAAAATTTGTCAATTATCAGTCTAGTCAAATTTCCTTCAAACCCTGAATATTGTGTCTTAACCATTATGCCAATTCCCAACACAGATGGAAATCCGAGACTTTATTTCATAGGTAATTACTAGGCTAATGACCCCCCGGGGGACCTCTTTAAGCCAAGCCATGCTTACCTGTCTCCCCCAGTGCTGTCAGTATTGGAGGATGTGTTCACAGCCTGTGGTTTCCTTGACAGCCAACGAGCTGCACTTAAGAAAGCAGAGTCTTTTAAGTGTCTATACGCTCATCTCAGACCTGACCCAGTAAAAGCCAAGCTTTAGTCACTCCAGCTGTTGCCAAGCATTTTGTTAATTCTAATCCTTCCTCTTCTAACTAGGATGGTAAAATGATACATTTGGGAAAAAAGTATAAGTGTATGATTTTGAAATGTCAGGCTCATATGCTAAAATGTATCCTATTTCTAGTAGTATGAGGAATGTTATATCTGCAGTTCCTTTCTGTGAGGAAAAATCTGCTTTGTGTGGTTTAGTTTCTTCTATTCCTCTGGTCACTACCCATTGTTTACAGTGTGTTTATGACTCTGTAGATACTACATCTAGAGCTGTTGCCACTGGTAATTTGTTGAGGAGGTGAGTCTGGCAATGTTCTCAGAACCTCCCAGAAGATGGTAAAAAGGGGATTTTAAATTCCCCTTTGGAGAGAAGTTTAGTTTGGGAACATCTGCTGCAGATGTTATTAAAATGAGATGAGGGGCTAAGCTAATATAGGGAATTTCTCAGATTTTTAATCCCTCCCTCTCTAAGTTTTCCTAGAGTTTTTATGCTCCCTTATCCAGTTTTAACATGAAAGAAATCAAATAGTCTCAGCGAAATGATGGTAAGCAGACTTATAAAAACAGTGGCAAGAAGGTTCCAAAAATAAAGCAGGAACTTCACAAAACAAAGGACAACTAAATAAGTCAGAATGACTATGCAAAGGAACATATACCACTATGCCCCCCTTCCCTTCCAGAAAGTCTGAATCTCCATTTCTCTTTTCTTTGACAACAGATTATTTCAGAAAGTTCTGAGATCGATTCAACAGGGTTACAGACAACAGTTGGAAGAAATCCTTCCATTCCAGTGAATTATTCCACATCCACCACACCAAACTCCTCTGTTCCCTCCTATCCTACAGCCCGTGCTTTCTCAGGGAGTAATAGAAGCAAAATATAAACCAACTATAAAATAAGTATGATAGCAATATAAACCAAAAAAATGGAAGAAAAATAACTTTATTTTCTAGCACTTTGGCAATATACCTTTAAAGACTTTTTTATGGTAATAGAAACAAATCCTTGTTTTGATTTGGGAAGACATTTTTATTCAAGAATGATTCTGTTCCAAAGAAAGAAAATGCCTGGAGATCACTTCTGGACCTTTCTTCCCTGAACCAATTTATGATAATGCCCAAGTTCAAAATGTTTTCACTTCACAATTTCTTACCCCTTCTTTCTCAGTTGATTTTTTTTGTGGTATTGTTAAATGTAAAAGATCTTATCATCACATTCATACTTCAGATGCTTATTAAGGTTTTATGTGTCTGAATCATATTATCAGTTCTCTGTCTTATCCTTTAGGTTTTCCATTACTCCAAGAGTGCTCACAAAATGTCTAGCTCCAGTTATAGCACATTGCAGGCTAAAGTATATCCACTTTTGTCATATTTAGATGACTTGCTTATCTTTGCAGAGCCTTTTTCAAAGTGTCAGGAATCTCGCACTTGGGTGACAGATCAGATGAGGGAGGCAGGGATTCCCAAGAGAGCATTTAAAAATCTTTTTTGACTCCATTATACAGGATTGTGTTTCTGGGGTGTCAGCTAGACACCTCAGTATAAAAAGATTTTCTTCCACAGAAAAAAATAGATCTACTTTTAGATGTATTTCAGCGGTTTTCGACTCAGACTTTGGTCACTGTGAGGGAATAGGATTCTGGGTCTGCCAGCTATGATTCTTATGATATTGTTGGCAAGACTCCACATGAGAAAGAGACAATGGTATCCAAAGTTTCTTTGTTCCCATTGCTAACACTTATTCTCGTTTCAGATTCTAGGTAAGAAATTTGTGTGAAGAGAAATCACTTGGTGGTGTCATCAGATATTCGTGAATCCAGTTTCCTCTTCTCCCCTCCTACTCCAAAGCAGTCAGTCACCAAATATGCCTTGTTATTTGCCTTGGTATTTGCTTTGGGAGCAGTGTCAATGGGATAAAAGTGCAAGGTATCTGAGACAGCAAAGACAGAACCAATCACATAAGTGCAAAAGAGATGCCAGCCCTTATTAAAGTACTCAATTCTCTGAATCACCTTTGGTCCCCAAGACCACATCCAGTTGTTATGGACAACACAAGAGTGATGTGGTACATAAACAAGCAAAGGGGAACCAGGTCTTATCCCTAATGCAGACTAGCCATGTTAGCATGGGATATAGCTTCAGAGCACAGTCTCACTATGTGCATCCTACTTTTCATCAGAGCAAAACTGTGTGGCAGACAAGTTGGGCAGGACAAATGCAGACTCTCGTGAATGGAAACTAGATTGGGGGTCTTTTAAGAATTGATCCATCTGTGGGGGGTTTCTTAAACAGATCTTTTTGTCTCCTCTCTTAACAATTAGCTGGCAAAATTCTGCTCCAGGCATCCATGCAAGAAGGCCCGGAAGACAGATGCCTTTTCTCTTCCTTGGACACAGATGTTCCTATATACTTTTCCATCTTTTCCAGTGATATCTGGGGTACTTCTGAAGACTCAGAAAGAATCCACCAAGATCATTGCAGCGACTCCCATCTGGCCCAAACAGCAGTGCTTCTCTCATCTTTTGGGATTGGCCAGGGCCAATTACCACAAGATTCCTCACAGACTGCATCTGTTCACACACTGACAGTGCTGTTATATACAGCCCAGTTCCAATAAACTTCAACTGACTGCCTGGATGATAAGATCTTAATACATTTTAGGCATCTGTTTATTGAGGACATGCAGCAGGTACTGACTGAAGGAAGAAAGCTTGCTACTAGAAAATCATATATTTGCAAATGGAAAAGGTTTTCTGCTTGGTGCCAGCAATATAACCAGCACCAATCCAGAGTTAGTGTTTGTCTGGCTTTGCAATATTTGTGTGAGTTATTGTCCTATGTCTTTTTGTACTCTTCCATCAAGGTTAATTTATCAACCGTTTCAACAAATCAGCCCATGGATCCTCTCTTTCAAGGCATTCCATGTCAAAATGTTTTCAGAATAGGTATTTTTATTTATATAACATTTGTTTACCAGGAACGTCTGACTGGGACAGAGACCCTTTTCAGAAGAGGCCCAGGCAGAAATGCTTCAGATGCATGTCTTTTGAAAGTTGGGAGAAACCACAGCACCCATAGGAAACTGATATGAATGCTGGGAGGACATGCAGAATTCATACAGAAGGCACCCCAGGCGAGAATCAAACTGGAGATCCTCTTGCTGTGAAGCAACAATGCTAACTACTGCACCACTGCACCACCCACTGCATCTGCATAAGAAACCTGTAAGAAAAATGGTAGTTCCTCCATGGGATCTTAATTTTGTGTTAAACATGCTAACACTTCCTCTGTTTGAATCAGCTTATCTGGCTGACTTGAGGTTCTTAACATGGAAAACAATTATTTTGGTTCCTCTGACCTCTGCAAGAAAAGTATCTGAGTTACACACTCTTAAGGTGGGTGAAAATTTCTCAATTTCCACAGAGATAGGGTTTTCTTGAGAACTGATCCTTCTTTCATGTCTAAAATGGTATCCAAGTTTACTTTAAACCAAATTATCCCTCTCTCTGTGTTCTTCCTTAACCACAAAATGAGGAATAAAGGATACTTCATACCTTGGGTGTTCACAGACAAGTCAGCTATTGTCTTGACTGAACAGAATCTTTTAGGACTTCTGATCCATTGTTAATTTCTTGGGAATGTAAGAAGTTACAAAGCACCAAAACAAAGGCAGGTTCCACAGCGTTGTATCAATACTTTTTAATAAAACAAAGCTTTCAGACAAAAAAGTCCTTCTTCAGTGTTAATAGAATTCATATCAGGCCATCACATCCTTTATACTTAAAAATCCAACAAGCACATGACACAGCCTACCTATCATAAACTAAACACAATCAAGTACTTAAGAAGAAGCAATAAATGCCTCACTAAAAAGTCTTAAAGGAATATATTACATTCCAATAAACCATAGTATCAAAGTTATTAATTACTAAAGAATATGATATAATCACATTTCATAAACAAGTTACAATAAAACTTATTTTGAAAAAGAAACAACAACAAATAAAATAGTTGATAGTTATCCCTACATTTATAATATTTGTGTATACTATAAATTATGTTTAAATATATGTACAAATAAGTGCTTATTTATTAGATATATAAGTACATATGAACACTTTTTTGTTCTAGTAATGTATAAATATGTGTACGTATTTGAGACTTTTTTTAAATGAAATGTGATTATATCACAGGATCAAGAATCACTCTAACAGGGATTTGGCTCCATCTATTGCTAATTAGAAAAGGCTGGATTATAGAAGTATTCTAGAAGCAGCAACGTGGTCCTTTGTATGTACCCTCACAAAGCTCTACAAGCTAGAGATTCCTTCCCCAGGTCTAGGACAGGTTTTGCTAGGACCATTCTCTAGAGGCTGCTGGACCCTTCTCTTTCCACCTCCCAGATGCTTTGAGCTATGGAAATATACCCATGTAGCTTAGGATACTTCAGCAGTGACTAATATGAAGAACATATTACAGCTCTGTAAACTTACCATAGCAATAGATGTTTGAATTATCACTTTTGTAGTAGTTGCACCTTCCCTCCATCCCCATTGTTCTAAGGGTATTTCTATACCAGTGTGTGTGGACATTCATGATTTTTTTAATTCTAGCAATGTCCTCCTAAGGCTTAGCCTCACTCTCTGAAACTCTCTGAAGGGTGTTGCAGCCAAACTTGTCTTTTAGTAAGTTCATCTCATGCTGCATGACAGTTTGGGCACATGGAAGGTGCCCTGAAACTTTGGAAGCTGGCAGGATGTCACAAAAGGAGATAATGCCAGCCCAGCTATTTGGAATTTTGTAAATAATTATATGTCATTTGTGAAAATCAACATGATATATATAGAAGTGTGGCAAAGGGAGAGACTGCCACCACAGCTGTCTGGAATTTTGTGAATGTCAACATGCTTCATGCAAGATGCTTGTGTTACAAATGTATTAGAACTGTATGTCATGTATATATCAAACAAGGTTTGTACAGACGTGTGTTGAAAAAATATTTTGTAAAGTCCCAAACATATGTAGACTCATTTTGTGGACTGGGATATTGGCAGTTCTTGGTGGTTTTCTTTTTTGTAATATTTTATAAAGCTGTTGTTGTTCTTCTTTCGGCTTTTCCCAGTTAGGGGTCGCCACAGTGGAACTTTGGTCCGCTAATGATTGGCAGTAGATTTTTTTACAGGTGCTGAGGTGCTAGCTCGATGACCAACCTTCAGCGAAGACACGATCATTCTACGCATGTCTTGCGAATGCCACTCGACCGCGGGGAGGACATGCAGACTGTCATATTTTATAAAGTACTGAGCTTAAAAATGGATCCACATTGTGCCCTGCTGGAAGAGAACAAAACTGTACATACATTATTGTAACTGTTTAAATGTATATATTTTAACAGTGGAAACTGGAACACAGGGGGATAACTTCATTTCAGCAAAACTTCAGAAAATATCTGAAATTAAATTACTTTAAAACAGCAAGAGACAGGATGTCTATACTACGGTGCTCTCTATGTTGTCTTGAAGGAGGAATAATTATACAAGTGTTTTATTGTTTTATGACTTCCAACAGCTGCACAGATCTGAAGAAAAGCCCTTGTCTATGTATTTTCACAGGTGGATGCTAAATACTGCTAGCTTTCAGCAGTGAGGGTTTTACCGGGCATAGAGTCAGATGACAAGAAATGATGTGATTCTGCAAGCTATCCCCGCAGTAATATTTTATTATTTATCTAAGAACTCTCTGAGACAGAATGAGCATTCTGTATTCTATCTTGGACCTGACAAGATCCATTCACCACACACTTACCTTGCTCTGAATAAGTAAGTTTAGGAACAGTATAATTGTTTTAGATATAGTCAGGAATATAGCAAAACTTAAGTTTAGATAATTTTCTTTATTTATTTGAGACTGTCCTGCATGTTGTTTTAAATATTTCCTGTGATTTTTAACTCTGATGTCACTGTAATTATATACTGAGAGAGATTTAAGTTCTGAGAGTACTTGCATGTTTATTTGGTGACACTGTGTACGTCACTTCTAATAGCAGTGATCTTGGTCAAACTACCATTTGTATTAACAGTAACATTACACAGTAAGATTGGACACCCTTTGTTAAGAGCCTTAAAGTAGCTGATAAGGAGTGACTGGTGGCAGGGAAAACTACCTTACAGTTGGGGCAGAAGGGGGCATAACTAGTAAAACTGTGCCAGCCTTTCCCAGGTATGTGTATCTATAGGTCAACCCTCAAAGAGTGTGCATGTGTGTCAGCTACTTAGGCAGGGACATGAAGCACTGGTTGGACAGAGAAGGTGCTGGAAGTCTTGGCTTGGTCACTCAGCTGAGATCTCAACTCTGTAGTTGTGCCAGTGTGGAATCTTACTGGGGATCTGGAGAAACAGGTAGAAACCAGCCCGGGACTGACTGTGGTCTCTGTTTGCTCTTAAGGGAAATTGCACTTGATGCAGAGAACTGCATCTGTAAATACTGTCTGTGCAACTTGCCATCCTCCCAGTGTATGTCCCCCACTGGTGCTAGTGGTGAGGCCTGAGACTCCTTGATTGCTGGTCCAGTGGTGGGGTGTCACACAGGATATAAGCCATCTAAGCATCTAGGAACTGCATCAGTGATCATTTGAACATGCAGTATTATGGTACGTTTACTTACATAATTGTACTTTTTGGCATTCTGCTGCAGCAGTTAGATAGCACAGTATTTTTATTCAGTGAATAACTGAATAACCTGGGAAGTACAATACCTGGTAGAACTGTTGCTATGTATGAAAGTGTTGCTAGCTGTGTGTGTGTGTGTGTGTGTGTGTGTGTGTGTGTGTGTGTGTGTGTGTGTGTGTGTGTGTGTGTGTGTGTGTGTTGGGGATATTTGATTCAAATCTATGCAGTGCTTCTTTTCTCTAACTGAATTAGAAAAACAGTGATATATTTCTGTTTTCTTACATGGCATATTTTATTCATCAATTGGGCTGTACTCCAGAAGGCTAATATAAATGTTATCACAGTCAGACACAGCTGCCGACTAGTTGGCTGATTCAAGTCTGTGATATAATATGTATTATGCAATAACTGTAATAATTACATCTGACTATGGAAACTCAGTTCTTTATTTGGTACAGTTCAGCTGTGGTAAAATGTGCATTACCAATGTGAAGAATTACCAACAGCCAAATACTACTGTTTAAAACAAAAACCTTTAATAGAATCCATATATTTTAACAGTACAGTTAAACAATAGAGCTCAAAGATGTATTAATTCACTTTTTATATCCCTCTCCTGAAGGTCACAGAGCACAACTGTAATCATCTTCAAAAACTGAACAGTATAACAAACTTTATCACTGCTGAAGAAATGTAATACATTACTTTGGTCCATACAAAGAATAAATCCAGTCTCAGAAACTACACCTAAAACAGCTTAAAGTTACAACAAAATACAATTAAGTCAGACTTTTGAACAACTGTACTAGAAAATGTATCTCAATAAAATTACTCACCCTGAGACCAAAGAGCAACTTCTCTGTTCAAAACCAGCATCACCCACACTTTCTTTATTTACTAATTATATTTTAGGTAATACTAACTCAAATACAGCATGGAGTCTTGGGGATCCATATTTAAGCTATGCATTTAAAGATTCTTATGTTTACTTTCACTAGAATAAAATCTGTTAATAGTTGTAAATGAAAAATGACAATTACTACTGCTGTTTCTAAATGTTTGAATAGCACACTTATAACTACCATATATGCCTGTATAATGTTCAGTCATCCTAATTTTAAAGGCTTTAGTATTCATACTAGCACAATCACTGTAACATACACAATGTATTTATACTGATATTTGAGTATTTGAGTAGCAAGATAACAGTAAAGACATTTTGTGCCATTCCCATCTGAAATTCTTCTACCATTTTCACATTTAAGAACATGTATAGTTTCCATATAAAAAGCATATTCCCAATTGTTATTAAACTCCAGCATTCAAACAATGGTTTCAGACAAGTGTCGCCCAAACGGTGGGCATTTTGTAACCTATCTTCACCTTAATTATTAGATATGTTTATATATAGTTTTAAGACTGGTATGCTAGCTACGCATACATTAATAGAAATGAATAAAAATGTTGTGCTTAAGAAAGATTTTAAAAAAGCTAAGTCTGGTAATTTGCATGTGAAATAGACCTTAGGGCTGTGAGGGCTCACTAAAACTATGAAGGTGAACACAGATTCAGAGTCAGTGCCTGCAGCATGTTGGCTCAAACAAAAGAGAAAATGTCTGCTTTGCAATCGTCTTTTTAGACTGATGATCCTTGAATTATTTCTTCTAATTTAGTCATCAACGTCATCTTGTCATTAATATCATATCTTAATGTCAGATTTAACAGAAGCTTAGAGTGATGTTTTAGGGCTAAAGTTATTTTTGTGTATTGCTGAACAAGAAAAAAGTTTTTGATTGTAAACTGTTAATCTCTGTCTTTTTCTTAATTTCTGACAGGAAAACAGATGTAGTACTTATATGCCACATATGGAAAAACAGTGTAATGGAAGGATTAAAAAAGCCATCTCCAAGCTACTGGCATTTAATGCTGTACAAGCTATAGGAATGTTAAAGTTAGTTAGAACTGAAGAATCTAGGCCAGTTTTAAAAAGCTGCATCACATGGTACTGCATTTTATTTTTAGTACTTCCAGTTTAAAAGAGAGCTTTCTGATAAGGTACCAAAACAGGCTTCAGTCATCATCATCAACCCCTATTGATTGGAATGCCCTAACCACTGAAAGTCCAAACTCCTCCATAAACCTCTTTGGCTTTTTCCAGCTGATCTCAAACCCAACCCGACTAAAACACAGCAACTATAGCTCCATACTAGACTGGGTCCTCACCTCCAATCCCAATCTGTACCTTAACCCTTCTACTTTACCTGACACACTTAGTGATCACCATCCCACCTATATACTTAGACACTCACCTCAAATACACAAACCCCATCAATTCAAAGACTGCTGTAAACTCTTCAACTTCAATCCTGACACTTTCAACAGCCTGTTCTCATCAATTAACTGGTACTTCCTCCACAACCTTCCCCTAGAGGATGCTATTCATGCCTTCAACAACATTTTCCTTCATACGCTCAATTCCCAAGCTCCTATCAGGAAACTAAGGATTAAAACTCAATATACCCCCTGGCTCACACAAGATACCAAAACTCTAATGAGTAAAAGAGATAGTGCATGGAAAACATGGAACAAATCCAAATCCATTTCTGATTTTCATACCTACAGAGAACTTTCCAATTTAACCAAAATAAAAGTCATCCTTCACAAACAAGTTTTTTTCATAAACCACTTAATAACCCTCACTCTAACCCACAAAATTTTTGGCAATCCATTAATAAGTTGCTGCATCCTGGGAGCCCATCTTCCCCTAATCTCTGCCCAAACAGCTCCACCTCTGAGACCATCCCTCCCACCTTCTCTCTTAAACCATTCCCTGCATCCCACATCAAATCTTTTTTGTCCAAACTTAAAACATGCTCACCATCAGTTCACAACTTACCTCCTCACTTCCTAAAACTAGCTGCTAATTCTATTGCTTTCCCTAACTCTATACTAATCAACAGAACTATCAAGGAAAGCTCTGTGCCTGATATCTGGAAAAAAAATCTGTTATTCCACTGCATAAAGGTGGTACAGCAACAGACCCCCTCTAATTTCAGACCGATTTCCATCTTATCTCCCCTGTCCAAAATACTTGAAAAATGTATTCATAAACAGCTTCTTGATGATATTCTCCAAGACAATCTCCTTACCCCCACATAACATGGCTTTCAGCCAAACCACAGTACTGCTCTAACTTCCTTTATTAATACTATTGCAAAAGCACGTGATAACAATAAATTAGTTTCCTGCCAGTTTCTTGATCTATCCAAAGCCTTTGCTACCATTTCTCATAAACTACTATTATTTAAACTTGCTTCTGTCAACCTCTCTTAACTCTACTATATCATGGTTCTCCAGCTACCTCTCAAATAGATTCCAGGCTGTGAAATGTCAATCCAACTTCTCTCCCTTTCTACCAGTGCAAACTGGGGTGCCCCAAGGCTCCATTCTTGGTTCCCTACTTTTCAACATCTTTATTAATAACCTCCACTATTCTTGTCCACTCTCGACCATAATTCAATATGCTGATGATTCCACAATTATCCCCTGCGCTGACAGTATCACACACCTTCATACCCTCACCCAAGAATCCCTCCACTCTATTGAAAGATGGCTTACCTCCCACCAACTATTACTGAACCTTAAGAAAACTAAACTCCTCTTGTTTTTCCCTACCTCTTTTCGTCATAGGTTCATAGGTTGGTACTAGGTTATTGGCCCTAGGGCCTATACAATCCTAGCCATAACAATTCTCTGGCTATTTCTTCCCACAGTATTTACTTCCCTGGATCCCTATCTAGCAGGGTGACTGACATGATTCCCGGGGTGAATTTCTTATCTCCCATCCAATCATCAAGGTTCCTTTTGAAGAGGGCCAAAGAGGCGCTCTGCTTGACATGTATGGGCAGTCTATTCCAGAGTCTGGGGAGTCTCTGGGTCAGGAACCTATCCCTCCAGCATATTTTGTTCATTGTGATGACAAGGTTTAGATCACTGGAGTACAAATATAGGTTTATAGGTTTAGATCACTGGAGCATGTGTTTCTGAGGGATTGGGATTTCTTTAAGTGTAGCATGTCCAACAGCTCTGGGTTTGATATGGAATTGTATGTTAAGCAGAGATCGCCTCTGAGTAAACGATATTCGACAGAGTATAGGTGGAGTTTTTGTAGATGGTCAGCATAGGGCATCTGCTTAAGGCCTGTGATTCTTTTAATGAGGTATTTCTGCAGCCTTTCTAGTTGTTGCAGATGTCTTGAGAGGTACATACCAAACAAAGCATTGCATTCTATAATGGGTCTAATGAGGGATGGGTACAGTGGGACAATGACCTCCTTTTTTCTGGATGAAAAACCCTTAGTGATGAGGTGTGCCACATAGAAGGATTTCCTGACTGTTGTAATGATGTGGTTATCGAAGGTGAGACCACTGTCTACCTGTGTCCCTAAGTGTCTTATCACACTTTCGGTGTTTAGTGTACTGCCACCTATGTGGTAATTCACAGGTACATGTTTTTTCCCATACATTTCTTGGCATTGAGCTTGAGCCCATGGCTCTGGTACCAAGCTTCTGTTTCTGTAAGGCCCTTTTGTAGAATATCTACATCATTTGGGGATTCAGTAATGGCTCCCAGTTTGCAGTCATCTGCGAACTTTGTTAGCCAGAGTCCCTTAGTGTTGGCCTGTACTTCAGAGAAGTAGATGCCAAACAAGAGTGGTCCCAGGACTGAACCCTGAAGTACTCCACTTGTCACTTGTCTGGAGCTGGATTTTGAGTCGGCTACTTTTACAGTGTGGGTTCTGTCAGTAAGCCAGTTGGCAACCCATCGAGTGATGTAGGGATTAATGCCCAGCTTAGTAAGTTTATCTATGATTCCAGAGTGGGGAATGGTGTTGAAGGCCTTGGCAAGGTCCAGACAGGCTGTGTGGATACCTTACCCTTGGCTACGGCTCAGGAGACTGATTTGAAGATCAGCCCTTCACGAACCCAAACTGTGTGGGGTCCAGTGTCTGAAGGTTGCCAATGTCTTTGTTTTTAAGTTCCATGATAATGCGTTCCATGCCCTTGCAGACCAGGCTCGTCAGACTGAAGGGATGGTAGTTCCCGGGATCCAAGGTGGATCCCCCTTGTGGAGTGGGATAACTGTAGCTGTGCGCCACTCAGTGGGCATGAAGTCTGAGGTGAGGCTATGATTAAACATGACACTTAGGTGAGGTGCCAGTTCATTTTGTAGTTCATGTAGTACACAGCCTGGGATGTCATCTGGTCCCATGGATACTGTATTCTTAGCTTTGGAGAGTGCGTTTTCTACCTGTGTGGCCATTATTACCAGAATTTGGCAATTCTATGGTATTGAGATGGGCCCTTTAGGGGGTGAGAGGGGGTGAAGTTGGCACTGAATCTATCTGCCAGGATATTGGCAATATCCTTGAGATCAGTATATTTAATGCCATTCTGTTGTAGCTCAGAGCAGATCTGAGCATTGCCATTTAGATTCCTGACATAGCTATAGAATGCCTTGTGGTTGTTTTTGGAATCTTTGGCAATTTTATTTTCATAACTAGCTTTGGACGATTTATGAGGGATCTCAGCTTCTTACTGAGGCTGGTAAGGGAGTTTTTTGCATCCTGGGATTTTCTGCTTTTCTGCAACAGTTTCTTCCTTTTGTTGTAAAGTTTGTTTATGGCAAGGGACTACCAGATTGGCTTACTTTTTTTTTTGGAGGAGAGCATCTTGGTTCTATTGGGGATGGCACGATTCATGCACAAGTGGATGTGCTCGTATAGGGCCTTAGTGTAGGATTCAGCAGTTGAACTTTCAGTTCCCGTCTGTATGTGTGTCATGAAGTTTGTCACTTCTGATTTGAATAGCATGAAGTTGGCTTTGGAGAAGTTTTTTTATGGAGATTTCCTTACTGGGGGTAGGGGTGGGATGTGAATGTCAAGGGTGATTAGCTTATGGTCAGACCTGACCAATGAGGTGGTGGCCATAGGTGTGGAGCATCGATTTCCCATGTTGGTAATGACCAGGTCTAGGATATTGGAGCCCCTGGTGGGACTAAGGATTAGTTGATCCAGGACGTTGGAATTTATGAATTCCAAGAACCGTTGAGCAAAGGTGTTGGTCCCAGTTAATGGCAAGATAGTTGAAATCATCCAGTATTAGAGTGTTTGGTTGTATCTTAATATTTTCCAGTATGTTTAGAAAGGTTTTGTGAGAATCGTGGGGAATAGTGGGGGATCTGTAGCAAGCTAAAATTTGGGTTGCAGTCTTAACTAGTTTTAGTTGCACCGGGAGAATTTCAGACGCATTGTGTTGGGAAACTACTCTGGTATTGTGAATATCCTTGGTGAATATGGACACTACTCCACCTTTAGGGTTTCGGTCCTGGTTTGTTGGTTGAAAAGTGTTGTAAGAGTTGTAGCCTGGTATTGCAGGGGTGCTCTCTAAAGCCTTGAACCAGGTCTCAGTTACTGCACAGATATCAATGTTCTCCATTTTTAGGAGTGCCTTGAGAGAGTGCATTTTAAGGTTTAGACTTCTAGCATTCAGTAGCATTACCTTCAGATTTTGCATGCTTGTACCTGTTATGGTGGTGGTTTTGTCCTTTGAACTTTGCCTAAAAAAGGCACTATAGGGGTGGCAAGAGCCTTGAATCCCAGGAGCAACAGGTGCAGACCATCTCTGGCAAAGCATTGTGGTCTGTCAATCATGTCGTCCCAGGCAGACAGATACTATGAATGACACCAGAAGCTTAGACAATTGGTGAAGTCAATCATTTTGTCCTTATACTGTGGTATCTTTCTGGGCAATGGCAGGATGCTACTCAGGGCTAGAGTCATACCTGCCTGGGCCACATGATCCGAGAGCTCTTCCATGTCTCTTTTCATGTAGTCCAGGGAGGTACATCTCAAATCAATCACTCCAACATGGACAATGACAGAGTTATATTTGTACTTGTGGAGTGACTTGAGTGCATGTGTTATGTGGCGGATCCTGGCAACCGACAGGCAGCTGACTGTAATTTTCTCCTTTTTCAGCCTGGTGAATGGGATATCAGTGTTTCTGACTATAGAGTCACCTATGACTAAAGTGTTGGGTATGTTGTCTGGCCTTAGGGGCTGTTGTTGGGTGGCTCACTGGTGTTGTGAGCTATGTGACACTTTGGTTGTGATTGGTGTTTGTTTGTGTTTCAGCTTCAGAGGTCCTTGTTGCTTAGGCAGGTTAATGCTAAGGGACTCCACATATGTGGGTTTAGTGTTGCTATGTGTGGGTGTTGGTGGTGTGGGTTTAGAAGGGCTATGTGTTGCTTGAGGTGTAGTGTGGGTGTTAACTTTCTCCTCTTGACTGTCCAGTACAATCTTGGGTAGAGAGAGCTTTGCTTCCAGTTTGGCTCACAGGTTGCAGTATTGGGTGGTAACAGGAGAAGATTATCTGTGTATATGAGGCAATATGCCCAGATTCACCAGGTGGACAGGAGAAATCACCAGAAGCTGACCCTTGGACATACCTGGTTTGGTGCTTTTGTTTTGTAAAGTACAAGAGCTGTTTTCCCTTACCTTAACAAGGTACTTTGCAATTATAGGTTGTTTAGTGCCTAAGATTAATTTCTCCGTATTAACAAGGAGAGTGGAGTATCAAGTTTAAGATTTCATAGTGCTTTTCAGCAGGTTTTAAAGCAAGTGCTAGTCACAGGGATGCCTAAAGGTAAGATAAAAAAATGGTTTGTCCTAAACACTGCAGTGTGCACTAGAAAAGTTAGATGTGAAAGTAGGTAACTTAAGTTTCTCCTGTCTAAAACGTTTTAGTGGAGAGTCACTATTTTTAAAACAGCAAGCTAGATTAAAAGGGGGTGGTCACTTTTGTATTCTGGTACTATGGAATACAGTAGGATGGACAATAAACTTAAATAGTGGAAAGGGAGTGATTTCACAAAATGATAATTTTGTGCTTACTCACACAAGCCAGTAAAAACAAAGAGGAAATGAGATATATGGTCAAGTTAACATAAGGGGAAGGCAATTAGAAGACAGTGGCATTTAAGAAAACTACAGTAACCAGGTGGGAGGGTGGGGAAATAAAATTTCTGTCTGACTCACAAGAGACAGAGCTGTGGTCTCTTTTCAAGTTCTAATATGCAGTTAAAAGCAGAATACAAGTAAAACACAAGGTAAATAAAACAGATCACAGTATTCAAAATAGAAAAAGGCAATAAAGTTGTTGTTTGTCTTTCGGCTTTTCCTGGTTAGGGGTCACCACAGTGGAACTCTGGTCTGATAATGATTGGCAGTAGATTTTCCCGAACGCCGTGGCGCCAGCTCGATGTTCAGCCTTCAACGAAGGCACGCCCATTTATGCATGCCTTTCGAATGCCCACCCAACCACGGGGAGGACATGCAAACTACAAACAGAAGCCACTCCCCGCACTCCAGTCGAGA
Organism: Protopterus annectens; assembly: GCF_019279795.1. Taxonomy (NCBI): domain Eukaryota; kingdom Metazoa; phylum Chordata; order Ceratodontiformes; family Protopteridae; genus Protopterus; species Protopterus annectens. Next base: position 1,696,769,368 of record NC_056741.1, on the reverse strand, counting down.
ATCGAATGGGAGAACCTCTTGCTGTGAGGCAACAACCCTACCGCTGCACCACTGCGGATGTAGAAAAAGGCAATAAAGTGATATTGGAAATAAAAAGCAAACTAAGCTTTCCCTCACAGCAAAGTATAGCAGAGTCTGGGTGAGCCTTTCTAGTAAAGCTCTGACAATTTTTAATTTTACCCCTTAAATAGAAGGTTTAGTTCCTAGCTCCACCCCCTCAGTTCACATATGATTAATCTTAACTGACCTGTTCTACTGACCTGCACTAATTTCTGCCTGACTCACAGGAGACAGAGCTGTGGTCTCTTTTCAAGTTTTAATATGCAGTTAAAAGCAGAATACAAGTAAAACACAAGGTAAAAAAAACAAATCATAGTATTCAAACTAGAAAAAGGCAATAAAGTAATACAACAAATAAAAAGCAAACTAACCTTTCCCTCACAGCAAAGTGTAGCAGAGTCTGGGTGAGCCTTTCTAGTAAAGCTCTGACGTGTTTTATTTAACCCTTAAATAGAAGTTTTAGTTCCTAGCTCCACCTCCTCAGTTCACAGATGATTAACCTTAACAGACCCGTTCTACTGACCTATACTAATTTCTGCCTGACTCACAGAAGACAGAGCTGTGGTCTCTTTTCAAGTTTTAATATGCATTTAAAAGCAGAATACAAGTAAAACACAAGGTAAAAAAGAAAACAAATCACAATATTCAAACTAGAAAAAGGCAATAAAGTAATATAACAAATAAAAAGCAAACTAACCTTTCCCTCACTGCAAAGTGTAGCAGAGTCTGGGTGAGCCTTTTGATTAAAGCACTGAAATGTTTTATTTTACCCCTTAAATAAAAGGTTTAGTTCATAGCTCCACCCCCTCATTTCACAGATGATTAACCTTAAATGACATGTTCTATTGACCTGTACTAATTTCTGCCTGACTCACAAGAGAGAGTTGTGGTCTCTTTTCAAGTTTTGATATGCAGTTAAAAGCAGAATATAAGTAAAACACAAGGTATATAAAACAAATCACAGTATTCAAAATAGAAAAAGGCAATAAAGTAATACAACAAATAAAAAAGCAAACTAACCTTTCCCCTCACAGCAAAGTGTAGCAGAGCCTGGGTGAGCCTTTCTAGTAAAGATCTGAAATGTTTTATTTTACCCCTTAAACAGAAGGCTTAGTTCCAAGCTCCACCCCCTCATTTGACTAATGATTAGCCTTAACTGACCTGTTCTGTTGACCTGTACTAATTTCTGCCTGACTCACAAGAGAGAGAGCTGTGGTCTCTTTTCAAATTTTTATATGCAGTTAAAATCAGAATACAAGTAAAACACAAGGTAAGTAAAACAAATGACAGTATTCAAAATAAAAAAAGACAATAAAGTAATACAACAAATAAAAAGCAAACTAACCTTTCCCTCACAGCAAAGTGTAGCAGAGTCTGGGTGAGCCCGGGACAGCCTGTGCTAATTGACTGCAGAACTGCAGCCCTCCCAGCTGTAAAACAAACAAGAAAGACCCCAGCTGTAGAAGAAAGAAAAAAAAAACATTTAAAAAGGGGGACAAAAATCACGGACCTTCGTGCATGCGCACTCACGGCATTTCCAACATCCAGATCTGCTGAACCAGTCCAGAGCATGTGCAGAGCTCCGGACTAATTCAGCAGCAGTTCAGATTACAAATACAGCAGTCAAGAACATCCCAGAAGTCTATGCAGTTAGTTACAACTGCATAGACTGGAAAGGGATCGGACTGCAACATCCGCAGGCTGGCCTGCTTTCACAGGAAGGACGCCACCATGGAATCAGCTAACGGAAGGCCCTAGGAGCTTAGTAAGTGGAAATATGGAGCTATACAACACAACAGAAGGCCCTGACCCGGGTAAGTATATTAGTGCAAGTGTGTGTATGTGTGTGTGTGTGTGTGTGTGTGTGTGTGTGTGTGTGTGTGTGTGTGTGTGTGTGTGTAATGCCCCAGTTGCTGTATACTGGTGGCTAGAGAGAACACATGGTGGTGGGTAGAGAATACCACAGGCTTGAACCTTGTACCTTGTTTGCAGGTGGCAAGGGCCTGAATTCCCTACCCACCACCATTTGTAAAAAATATGCAGATTTTTGCCTCATATTTGTTCTGTTCTGTTCTGTTCCTCATAAAATCTGTGGTTTCTGTATTTTTGTTACCTTAGACAGTCAGTAGTGCAGTGGTGAACTGGTAGCATTGTTGCCTGATAGCTACAGGTTCTCTGGTTTGATTCTTGGCTGGGGTGCATTGGCTTTTGTTCCAAGTCAGACTTTCCTGGTTAACAAATGTTAAATAAATAAAAATAACAGGCATTTGAATTTTAGACTTCATATTCTTCAGAAAGTACATGGTAACGCAAAACCTTTTATTCTAGCAATGTTCTAAGTTTATAACATGTTATTTGAAATTTGTCCCTATTTTCAGGACTGTATTCCCCCATTATTGGCTTTGTCCTGTTTTTTGTGCTAAGGTTGAGAGCTATGGTGAGAACTGAATTCACTGAATATGTTTGGGGGCTGTATTTCCCCATTATTGGCTTGGTTCAGGTGTTTTGTGCTAAGAGGTTGACAGCTATGGTGAAAACCAAAGTCACTAAATGGTAGCCATTTAAGTTTCAGTCTTCCTCTCTTTTACAAAACAGATGATTTGGTGTAGTGGTATGTTGCTAACTGTTTTGCACAGGGTCCTGGGTTCAGTACTTGGCAGTGAAATGTATGGTGGTAACACAGCATTTTATTCTAGCAACTTTTCAACATTATACAAGCAATGTTTAAAATATGTCCCTGGTTTTTGGGCTTTTGTCCCCCCCCCAATAAATGTTGTCTTTTTCCAGATTTCTTGTGCTGAAAAGTTTAGAGATACAGCTGAGTATCGAGTAGATTTTACAAGAAGTTGAGAGATGCAGGGGGAACAAAAGTTTAGTACTGCTTATGCTGAATCTGCTCACATTATTTATTTATTTTATTTTACATTTGTTGACCGGGATAGTCCGACTGGATGCATGTCCATTTTCAGCGGAGGCCCGGGGAGAAAAGCTCCAAGGGTAAGCAGATACAGCATTACATAATACCAGCATTACATATTACAAACAGATTATTTACAGAGATTACATAAGTAAGCAAGTTAAACAAGTTCCAAAGGTTAAAGTTAGTCCTGAGCACAAGTCAGGATTAAATTAAATTACACAGTAAACTGGTTAACAGATTTTTACACATTCGAGTTAGCCAGGCTTGATACATTGACATAGCCAGTTAAGTGAAAAATGTTGTTTGAGTCTAGTTTTAAATTGACCTAAGGTGGAAAGTAAGGTAATATGAGCTGGAAGTGAGTTCCAGGATCTACTTACAGAGTTTGCAAAGAGAGAATCACCGGCTGTGTTATTAATTTTGCTAGTCTGAATTAGTAGTTTGTTAGAGGATCGAAGCGGTCTAGGATTGTTATAGGGGGTGATAATATTTTTAAATGCAGGAGTATTGTCCGGATTATAGAGGATTTTATAGGCCATAATCAGTTGGTTATACTGGATTAGGCTAGGTAGTTCAAGCCAACCAAGCTGATTTAGATTGATGCAATGATGTGTCCTAAAAGGCAGCCCAGTGGCAAACCTGGCAATGTGGTTGTAGCAAATTGAGAGTTTGTTAAGGACAGTCTTGTTCAAATTCGAGAATAGAGGGGATGCATACAGAAGGGTTGAAAGAAGGTGAGAGCGAGCTATGGCAATTTTAGCTGGAGGGGTTAGGAAGGCTTTTATTCTGTAAAGTGACCCTAGTTTTTTATTGATGGTTTTGATAGTTTGGTTAACGTGTAGGTCAAATTTGAGATTATTAATAGCACAACAGGTAGTATACTTGCTTTTGATGCAGAAGGCTCTGGGTTCTACTCCCACAGTAAGTAGATGCATTGCTGATGCTATACTGTGTTGTAAAGGGGGTGGATGCTGCAGTCCTTCTTGGTGAAGATACCTAGTAACTATGAACCTGTTATCAGTTTGCCATCCATTCCCTATTGCAGTATTACTAGCTTATCATTGTTTAATGCAACATAGGCAATTTATTCCTCAAGGGTAACATGCACTTTATTTGTAGATGAAACAATGAAATATAAAGTTGTTTGCTAGCAACAACATCTTCATTAGTTACAGATTTCCTTAATGTGGAATTATTTAGATGACTTTTACTTCTTCAGAGATTGTGCATATTTACTGATACTGCTGGACTGTAGAAGTTTGAGTAGACTTTTATGATGGAAATGTTCTGAACTGGGCAGTTTTGTCATTGGTGCATGCATTTTGTTTCATTGTTTACTGGAAAAATGTTCTGAATTGGGCAGTTTTGTTATTATTGGTGCGTGCATTTTGTTTCATTGTTTACTGGAAAAATGTTCAAAACAATAAATTTAAAATGTACTGTATTGTACAAGGAATATAATTTAATACAATCAGGAAGGTGTCTGAAAGAGCATGTGTATGTTTCGTGTGCAAGGGGCCTATGATTTGAAAACAGCCCAAAGTTAATCTTTATCTGCCACTGGCAAAATATATTTTCTTTGAATGTGGCTTTCAATGCTGTTTCAATGAATGTGAGTTTCAAGGACAGAGAAGTTTTAATGCTAAGTCTGTTTTCATTGTGAGACTGCATTGCTTTGTCTAGCAGATGTCTTAGTGTTTGTGCTGTAAAATGCAAAATAAAACTTTCAAATGAAGTCCAAAGCATCATAGAAGTAAAGCAGTATGCACATTAGTGTTTATGGTAAATGGAGTGAAATAGCCAAGTAATGGCTCATTGGAATGGGGAGGCTCCATTCGACCATGATTTTGTGAGGGGGAAGGGAGGCAAACTCAAAGACAGCCCCGGCTGAACTATACCTCTCAGCTGTCCAGATTTTCAGAGAATGAATAAATTTTTGCTTCTTATTTTTGGTTTGTTCCTCATAAAATTTCTGGTTTTCTGGCAAATCATTTAGGAATTAAGTTACTAAATAATGACAGACACTGAGTTTCAGACTTCATAACCTTCAGAAAAATGTATGCTAAAGCAAGACCTATTATATTCTATCAACTGTCTCAGTTTATACAAGAGCAATTTTTAGTACTGCTTATATGTTCCCCTAATATATTTGGCCTTGTCCAGATTTCCTGCATTAACAGGTTGAGCAGTACGTGCAAATAAATTGCTTTATAGAATTAGGCATATCCAAACCTCTCAACTGTCCCCGATTTTGGCTCAAAATGTTGCTCTTACCCTAATAATCCCTCTGCAAAATGGCAATTTTGGAAGAAAACATGGACGGTTTACTATTAATAAATAACTGTAGTAATCAGAGTTATAGATTACCTTTATTTCAGAAATGCATGCAGATTCTTTTATTTTGTCAGCTGCTCAAGTTAGCAGTACTAATATTAAAAAAGTGTCCCTTCTTTGACAGGTTCCCAGCTGTATTGTAGGGCTATTTTATATTTTTGCATCAAATTTTTGGTCCATTTTTCATAAAACTGTGGTGTTTTTTTTGGCAAATTAGTGGCAAATCATTGAAGACTGAAGTTAGAAACTAATGACAGACATTTGAGTTTCATATTTCATACCCTTCAGAAAATTCATACTAATGCAAGACCTACTATTCTATTATCTTTCTAAGTTTATAAGAGCAATATTTAAAAATGATCCTTATTTTTGAGCCTTTGTCCCACTTCTATGTATGGCTTTGTCCAGATGTCTTGCTCTGAGGTTGAGAGGTATGACAAATGTGTCAGGGCCATCACAGTTAGCCAGAGATATTTCAAATTGTGACATACTTGTTGCACCCCACTCCCCCATGTAGTGACTCTGGATGTGTCCAAACAAGGCAAGGAGCAGTTATGCAGTGTAAATGTGCAGAGCATCCCCCAATCTAAGGTAGACACAAGTACTACAGTGGCTTTTCATCTGTCCTTGATTTTGCAGAATGTTCTGGCTTCTGTCATATTTTTATACTGTTGATTTATGCTTATTATTATTCAGAAAGTACCTGTTGCTCTGTGTTTAAGTAGCAATGCTTTAATGACCATCAGGTAAGCTTGTCTGAGATCGTAAGATGCAAGTAAGCTTTAATAAGCATACTGTTAAAGAATTGCCAACAGTGAAAGCCTTTCTGTTGTTGCCACGCAGAGAATACTTATATAACTAGATAATGTATAAGCCTTGGGTATTGAAATGCATATGACAGTATTTGTAATAAAGGACAGGATTATTTTATTTTAAAAAGCTCATTACATTTGTTGGAGACTTGCAGGCATCTTTACAGGCTTTACCTGTAAACTAAACAGAATGCCAGTCTATCATGTGTGGTCCATAACCTGTGCAGTAATCCATTCAGCAATGTATCTTGAGCTTGTTTCTTGTTTACTTTTCATTTTTTACTTTGATCATGTTTTCCCCATGAAACAAGTAGACAGTTGTTGTCAGGCAGCAGGTCTTTTTTGGATAATAAACATTTTTACAAGTGGGGATATCACAGAGATTACTACTTTCAGCATGTTACTTGGTACTTTAATAAAGCTGAATATACATTATAATTAGAACTGCAGTGCAAGGAGAAGTGGTTTGAGTTGAGTGCTGCTTGTTTTTCTTATAATTGATTTTGACTGGCATTCCAGTAATGTATTTAAAAAGTAATTTATTTTTGCATGCCTCACAACCTTTTTGTTTCCATCTAGATATAAAGTAAGCTGTCATGCAGCCAATGTATTGAAATATTTTTTTTCTTCTACACTTCATTTTGTCTTGATTGGAATCTCATAATGACGGTTTGGCACCCAGGGCAGCATATTTAATTAAAGTTACAGTTTTTGTGGTTTTGAGCATAGCCCCACCCCTTTCTTGTTGGCCACACCCATTCCTATTGACCCCACCCATTCAGCTCTCTCCTGCAGCCCCCCTTTGATTGGAAGTCACCAGCCGCCAAAAGGCAATAAAGTAATACAACAAATAAAAGGCAAACTAACCTTTCCCTCACAGCAAAGTGTAGCAGTGTCTGGGTGAGCCTTTCTAGTAAAGCTCTGAAATGTTTTATTATACCCCTTAAACAGAAGGTTTAGTTCTTAGCTCCATCTCCTCAGTTCACAGATGATTAACCTTAACTGATCTGTTCTATTGACCTGTACTAATTTTTGCCTGATTCACAAGAGACAGAACTGTGTTCTCTTTTCAAGTTTTAATATGCAGTCAAAAGCAGAATACAAGTAAAACACAAGGTAAATAAAACAAATCACAGTATTCAAAATAGAAAAAAGGCAATAAAGTAATACAACAAATAAAACGCAAACTAACCTTTCCCTCACAGCAAAGTATAGCAGAGTATGGGTGTGCCTTTCTAGTAAAGATCTGAAATGTTTTATTTTACCCCTTAAATAGAAGGTTTAGTTCCTAGCTCCACCCCCTCAGTTCACAGATGATTAACCTTAACTGACCTGTTCTATTGAACTGTACTAATTTCTGCCTGACTCACAAGAGACAGAGGTGTGGTCTCTTTTCAAATTTTAATATGCAGTTAAAAGCAGAATACAAGTAAGGCACAAGGTAAGTAAAACAAATCACAGTATTCAAAATAGAAAAAAGGCAATAAAGTAATACAACAAATAAAAAGCAAACTAACCTTTCCCTCACAGCAAAGTGTAGCAGAGTCTGGGTGAACCTTTCTAGTAAAGCTCTGAAATGTTTTTTTACCCCTTAAATAGAAGGTTTCATTCCTAGTCCCACCCCCTCAGTTCACAGATGGTTAACCTTAACTGACCTGTACTAATTTCTGTAAAGTGTAGCAGAGTCTGGGTGAGCCTTTCTATTACAAAACTTCCTTCTCTGTCTCCTGTCTGAGAAATACTATCATCTCATTTGAATTCCATACCAAACTACTTGGTTTTATAATCGATAACCACCTCAGATTTGATCTACACACTCAGCAGTGCATAAAAAAGACACATCAAAAACTAGGTCTGCTCTATAGACATAATAAATACCTTACAAATGCTTCTAGACTCTCCCTTGCACAAGCCTTTATACTCCCCACACTGCTGTACGTGGTCCCTATTGTCACGCACCTCCACTCAAACATTCTCACTAAACTAGAACTCACCTATAATAATATAGCTTGATTTGCCTCTTACCTACCTTACTGCAACTACCATTGCTAGAATTTCATTACCAAGTCCTAATACCACAGCTTCTCTTGGCTCATTTAGTCTTACATCAACCTTTTTCCTGTCCCTCTCTCTCCACTCTCATCCAGTCCTATACTCCCAATTGCTCTCTCCGCAGCTCTCAACCAAACCTACTGCAAGTCTACATGGCCAACAAAAATATTGGTAAATTACTTTACAGCTATTCCATAGCAAATGCATCGAACAAACTACCTCAAAATCATGGACATACCTCTGCCATGACCAAACATAAGATACCTTTCTCTGCCATCAGATATTACCATAATTGTCCTGTCACTGGCTCCCTACCTGTTCTCTTTCTAGTTCTTACTGCATTTAGTTTTCCCTCTGTTTTTTATTTCTACTCTATACTAGCTACAATCCTATACCTTAGTACATTTCTCCAACCATATACTCTTCACTTTTGTGGTAGATCATTATTCCTCTTACTCTTACTACAACTTTGTTATAAATATACTCAAACTGTGCAGTCTTTGTTTTTTTCTACAAAATTTATGTTTATGCTCATTATCCTGTATTTATCCCTGATGATACATCTCTAAGTTACTTATACTTTATCATCTTATACAGAATGTGTTTTTTATGTAAAAACTGAACTAGTCATGTACAGATAATGTTAATTATTCATTGTTTTCTGCAACAACTGTTGATATGTTAATTATGTTTAAGTAATGTAAGTTCAGAGCTTTTCTCCTTGGGTCTCTGCTGAAAAAGGGCTCTGCCCAGTCAGGCTAACCTGGTTATCAAATGTCAAAATAAATGAATAAAATAAACCCCCTTTTCCCATTTTCTGCATGGGGACCGGGTGCTGTGTCAACTGTGCTATCTCTCTCTCTCTCTCTATTCAATGCTGCTCTTCTACCTTCTTCTACACTCATGCCTGACTGTCTCAGGTCTTCTCTCACACAATACATCCACCTCTTTGCTGGATGCCCTTAATTCCTCTTGCCTTCTTCCTGTGTGTCCCAAACCCTCTTCACCAGATTATATTCTGATTTTCTCACATGTGCCCAAACCACCGCAATCTGTTCTCCTTGATCTTTTCTACAATTGGAACTACTTTGGCTTTTGTTTTTATCTCACAAACCACAGCACAAGTTCAAATCAAGAAACGTTTGTAGCTTGTAAAAACTAATAAAACGTACAAACGTGCAGAGCATACAGCTTTCGGGTAAAACTCTTCTTCAGTGCAAAGACATATATGTGTTCTAACAGCTTCATTATATCAAAATACAGTGATCGCATGACATTCATAGCCAACAAAATTATATAACTTCCTAAAAACATACAAATTACCTATGCAACATCTATAAGTACATATACACGTGAATGTATATACACAAAATAAATGTAAATAATACCTTCATCTCTTTAATTGCATTTGCTTCATAACCAATACTGGCTTAATATTAACTTCTGTGTTTAGTCCTGGGTGACTATTAGTCTTATTATCCATGTATACTTTATCAGGTCCTGCCCCTTTAAATGATAAATCTGCAGTCTTAGAATCTAGCACTGAAGTGGAACTGCTGAATGAACTGAGCATGCCCAGTAGGGCAATGGACACTACACACAGCAAGTAGCTTCACAAACTTTAAACAATGATAGAGTGCAACAAAATTAAAATGTTTTCATTCAGCCAACTCCAATTGTTTTAAACCTGCCAGAGAGGTTGGAAACAAATAAAAGGAATGTGTCAAGAGGTTGAACAAGAAAAAGAGAAAGGGGAAAAGAAGAAAAAATAAATGGAGGCCCATAAACATGCACCAGGTCAACCAGGAAGAGACTTTAAATGAAAATGATATGGACAGTGTGAATTTATCTGACTGAAGTTTAACAAATGATGAATGTTTAGTATTAAAGAAGAAAATCCAGTTTATTCCTGCTAACAGTGATTCAATAGTTGAAGCTTTAACTGATCTTAAACTTTTTACTTGTAGTTTAAATTTGAAGTTGACTTTTAAGAACAATAATTGTAGTGACGTCACAAAATTTAAAAAGTTAAGTACATTTATTCCAAATAGTTTTCCTGTAGTGATGGCATTTGAGAATATGTGCTTGCAACAACTATGTACATTTTTATGAGAAAAGTGATAAACAGCTGTTAGAACACACATATGTTTTTGCACTGAAGAGGGGTTCTACCTGAAAGCTGCTCCATTCTTAGGTGAGTTTGAGGTGAAAACACTCGGTATGTTTTTCGGAGGTGGGAAGAACCCCAAAGTGACATGTGGAGAACATGCAAACTCCAAACAGGCATTGGCCGGAGGTCAGGATCAAACCTTCTGCATGGGAGGTGAAGACCTTGACCCATTATGCCAACAGGCTTCATTGTTTAGCAATAAAAAGGCACTTTAACTTTAGTATTTTCAATACCCACTACTAGCATGCATAGGAATTAAGTACATTTGCATCAGTCAATAAAAAAGAAAAGAAAGAAAGAAATAACATCCATGGATTGTAATAGATTATTTTGATGGCAATCCCATTAAGCTTTTATGTATTTACTTCTTTTACAGTGTATGCTCAGCCTTTTGCACAGGTAATACAGTCAGAAATATACTTAGAAAGAAGATGTGAGCATTTATGTGCAATTTGGAAATGTATCCGTGATACTGCCCTGTGTAAACATGCGGCATGTATCTGTATGCAAAGTATTTAGGATATTCAGGATCAGCTATCAGCACAGTATAGCATAACATAGCTCGAGTTAACATAAGTCAATATTTGCAATTCTTACCTGGTCTGACATAAAGGGGATTCATATGAAGTAAATATTTGGTATTCAAACATTTACTCAGATGCGCATGTAGCCCAATTACATGAAACTAGAAAAGAAGCAGAAGCACCAGCTCTCGTTAGTTTATGTTATGTTACTGTGCTAAGCAACACTAATGATCCCTACCTCCAATATTGCATTTTCACATTTTAGGTTAAGAATTTTTTGCAAGCAGAAGTCTTGACATGAAAAATAACACTAAACTAAATGAATATAAAGCAAAATTATGTAATGTAAGAATATCAGCCCAGTGGGGCAAGGGGGAGGAGCCCAGCCAATGACCAAGGTGACAGCAATAAGTGGCACTTGAACTGGAGTAGCTGACAAGGGAAGGGAGAGGAATAAAGTGGCTGGGACCACTCTCCTTGGAGGTGGGGGTGGGAGCAATTTGTGTTTTGGAGTAGAGTAGCTGTTGTGTTGCTAGGGCTCTGGAAAGCATTTATGTCAGTCTGGGAGAGGACAAGCCCATGGAAGAGGCAATGCATATCTGCAGAGTTGCCTAGCACCTGCTGGCTAGGGGGCTGCCACAACCATTTAATTTAAACAATTAAAAAAATGACATAACAGTGCTTGTGTGTGTAAAATAACCTAGTTAAGGGTGGCAGGTTAGTTAATTAACTTGTTCATGCTCAAATCCTGTATCTTGATTACAGGAGACAAAAACCTGAATCCTCTTCACCAACTGCCAGATTGTCACCAGGGGTTCATTTTCAAGAAATTGTGAGTTGCACTGCATTTTCAAGGAACCATGAATTTCAAGGGAGAAGAAACTTACTATTGTTCATGCTAAAGCTGTTTTCAATGTACAGCTGTTTTGGTTAGCAAGTGGTCATCAGTATTTTTGCAATAAAATTTTAAGGCATTGTTAGTTGCACAGCAGGTCACATATTTGTCATTGGTACAGAAGGCTGTGGGTTCTACTACCACACCATATAGATAGATTGCCGATATTGCAGTGCACTTTAAGGGGGATTGGGGTGCTACACTCCTGAATGTGTCCTCCTTTGGATGAAATGTGTAGTAACTATGAACTTGCTGGTTTGCAATATTACCAGCTTACCATTTGTTTAATATAACATGGGCAATTTATTTATTCTTTAAGGGCAACAGGCATTGAATTTGTAAGTTGTTTGCCAGCAGCAATCTCTTCATTACTTACAGATCTCTTTAGTGTGGAATTATTCAGATGACTTTTACTTCTGCAGAGATGGTGCATATTGACTGATATTGGTGGACTGTAATGACAAAAGTCTGAGTGGCCTTTTATGGCTGAAATGCTCTGAAATGAGTAGTTTTGTCATTATTGGTTAATATGTTTTGCTTCGTTGCGTACTAAAAAAAATATACAAAACTACACATTTTAAACACACTAACAAGTGGTGCTGTATATATATATATATATATATATATATATATATATATATAAATTTAATACAGTCAGGAAGGTGCATGAAAGAAGACATGCATTCATGCATGGTCCTAAAAATGTGTGCAAGGTGCCTATGGTTTGAAAACAGCACAAGGGTAAACTTAATCCGCCACTGACCAGATATACTTTCTTTGAATGTGGGTTTCAATGCCGTTTCAATGAATTTGAGGTTCAAGTGCAGAGAAGTTTACTGTTCATGAAATGTCTATTTTATTTATTTATTTATTATTTATTTAACATTTGTTTACCAGTAAAGTCTGAATGGACACAGGTCCATTTTTAGCTGATGTGTGTGGAGAAAAGTTCCAGCAGTAAAAGACAACCGTTATATCAAAGAAAATTTGCAGATTACAAGCTGTTATAGCATTTACAAGTTACACGCCAAAAATATCCAAAGAGATAACACATAAGTAATTTTAACAAGTGAATACATCAAGGGGTTTACAGTGTTATACAGACTCAAGACTAGCAACATATGGAGATGGTAGAGGAGATAGAGGTGGGTAGTTTATTCCATATTTTAGGAATGACGTTTGACTTTAAAGATTCCCCAGCAGAGTTCTTAGCCTTGGTGGATTGTACTAGGAGTTTGTCACTGGAACGGAGTGTTCTAGAGGTGGTGTAAGGTTGTATAAGATTTTTTAGAGTAGGATTTTTATCCGGTTTGTGGAGTATTTTCTGGGCAAAGGTTAGTTGTTTGTATTGGGGCAGCTGAGGGAGTTCTAGCCAGTTTAGCTGTTTGAGGGCAGTGCAATGATGTGACTTAATATGGGCAGCTTGTAGCGAACCTGGCTATTTTATTGTAACATGTTTCTAGTTTAGTAAGGTCTGTTTTGCATAGATTGGTTAGTAGTGGGGAGGAATAGAGCAGAGGTGAAAGGAGGTGTGTCCGGGTAATGGAGGCTTTTGTGGATCTAGTTAAAAATGTCTTGTTTCTGTAAAGGAGGCCTAATTTTTTATGAACTTTTTTGATAGTTTAGGCTATGTGGATATCAAATTTTAGATTGTCAATTTTGACCCCTAGTACTTTAATATGTATCACTGGAGTAATAATAGTTTTATTTTGGACTCTAGGGTAAAATTTGGAAGTGTAGGAGGAGTTCTTGAGGGGTAAAAGAGGAGAAGCTTATTTTTTAGGGTTTAAAATGAGTTGAGAATTGATAAGTCAGGTTCTACTGATAGAAATGAATCTTGGGTTATTGTGTGGAGGTCCTGTAAGGTGGGGGCAGAGCATGTGAGAGTAGAGTCATCTGCATATTGTATCACAGATGCATGATGAGTGGAGGTGTGGAGTTGGTTGGTAAAGAGTGAGAAAAGTAGTTGTCCTAAAACTGAGCCTTGTGGAACTCCTAGGGAGACTGGGAAGAGAGAGGACAGGTGGTGTTGCCACAGTACAGCCTGTTGTCTTCCAGATAGGTCATTTTGGAACCAGGTAACAGTGGAACTACTAAGGTTTAGGGAGGAGAAAACTTCAATCAGTTTGTTGTGGTTTACCATATTAAAGGCTTTGGACAAGTCTAGAAATATGGTGGATACGAATTGTCCTAAATTTCTATGGTGGTTGACTGTATTGGTAAAGGACATGAGGGCTGTAGTGGTACTGTGATGGGGGCGAAATCCATGTTGTGTGATTGATAGTAGATTGTGGGTGTTGAAGTAGTCCATGAGTTGAGTATGGACCACTCTGACTAAAATTTCAGATAGGGGTGATAAGATAGCAACTGGGCTGTAGTTACTAAGTTCGATTGAGTTGTGAAGAGGTATTATACGGGATATTTTCCAGATAGCACGTACTATACACTCTGACATTGATCTGTTTATGAGTACTGCTACTGGATAAGCTATTCTTCTGCAGCTATTTTCAGAAATTTGGCTGGTAGATTGTCTGCAGCTAAGGTAGTTTGTTTCAGTTTATGCAGTATTTTTTTTTACAGTATTAACTGTTACTGGTTGTAGTGTAAATAAACCGGGGTTGTTTTGAGCGGGTTTGCTGAGCTGGGAAGTTTTTCGGGTATATTTATTGGAGATGTTATTTGTATTGGCTAGGGCTAGGATGGTTTCCGTGAAATAAGTATTAAATTGGGTTGGCATGTTTTCAGAGTTGGTAGCAGAGTTTGGAGTGGGTGTGGAAGTTTTGCCTGGATATAGTATGTTATTAACTGCAGCCCATAATTTTTGTGGGCTCTTATGGTGTTTTTCCTGAATATTGTGGTAATAATTGATTTTATCCTGTTTGATGATTTTTTTTTTTAACTTGATACGAAGTTCTAGAAATGTTAGCTTTGTATATTGGGTTTTGTGTGTGTGGTATTGTTCCCAGGCTTTGTCCCTAGTTTTGAGAAGGGATTGGCATTCCTTACTCAACTAGGGTGCATAGTTGGCTTTAACTCTAATGATCCTGGGGGGAGCATGGCTATCTAGAATATCTAGAAAAGTTGTATTAAAGGAGTTGATTGCTTCATCCAGAGGCAGATGTTTGAGAATTTTAGCACTGAACTGAAATTTTGTGGGTTAAAGAATTTTTTGTTTCTGATTGTATGGCATGAGGTGTGGTTAGTTTGCAAGGTGCGGAAATGCATAAGAAAGGTTGTTAAGTGGTCACTCAGACCATCGGGAAGACAGCCCACCTAAGATTATAGTGAGGGATTGTTAACCAAAATCCAGTCAAGGATAGACTGGCTGTTGGTAATTTTGTCAGTTCTTGTAGGGGATGTGATCAGCTGGGTAAATCCATATAGGTTAATGTGTGAAGTTGGGTTCAGAGAAGAATAGTCTAGCCAGTCAATATTGAAATCACCCAACAGGACTGTTTCTTGTGGGAGTGAATTAAAGGCCCAGTGAAGTATTTTTTCTAGTGTGTGGATATTGTTTCATAGTGGGTTATATAACTATCAATGATGATAATGTACTTTTTTGGGTTGATTTTAAGCTTAGTACAGATTTCTGTGTTTCAGAAGTTGGGGCTATTGTTTTCAGGATAGTCTAGTGTTAGGTGTTCTTTAAACAAAATTGCCCTTCTGCCCCCCCCCTTTTGTTTGACCTATCTTTGTGTACTTTATTGTATCCTGGGGCAACAATTTCATTATTGCAGATGTTAGGTTTTAGCCAAGTTTCAGTTAATAAAACAATATCGGGAGTGTAGAGGGAGAGTAAAACATGGAGGTCATTTATTCACAATACTTCTAACATTCATATTGAGGAAGAGAAGGGAACATTTATCTTTTTTGTGCAGTAGTTTGTGGTTTACAGGGTTTGGGTTGGTTGTTGTTTCAGATGTGAGGGTCAGATCAGGATTGGGGTGTATATCTCCAGAGCAGTTTAATTCCTTTACAAGGTGTGAAAGGAGTTTTGTAAACTTGTATTGTAGTTTAGTGTGTTTATAATAGGTATGTGATTTACTTGTAGGGGTAGAAGTTTATATGCTTGGTAGTCAAGAGGGCTGAAGTGGATGTGGCCTGGAGCTATGGTATGGTATAATGGGATATCAAGGGGAGATCTGGAGGAGGTCTGAAAATGGAGGTGGTATATAATTTAGTGGGGTTAGCCAGGAGAGTAGAGGGAACAGTGCAGTAGAGATGATGAGTAGGAAGCCTAAGTTTAGGACATTTTTATTAAAATGGTTCATTTTGGTGGTCCATGTTACTTTTGTATATGGTTTAGCAATATTAGGGTGGATTTATGAATAGAGATTAACAATAGGTAGTATATTTGTTTGGGTAGAGAGTATTGATAAGCTAATTGGCAGGTAAGTGGGGAGATTGTATATCGATTGCTAATCTGTTAGGTGCTATTAGATAACTTAACTGAAGGTTATCGACTAGATGGGCTGAGTCATATAACCAGCTGACTACTGGGAGGTTATTGGATGATGTATATGGAATGTAGTTTACATGAGCATTCTACTTGTTGGAAAGTGGATTGCTATTGGTTGGTGGACAGTGGGCAGGGTTAGGGATGTATAAATGTAATTGATGTGGGGGTAATTGGGAATGGGGGTAGGGTAGGGTAGCAAAGTGAAGCCCGAGGGCAGAATGGAGCACGTCGAAATTAAGTCAATACTATGGCCAGATTCAGAAGAATAAAAACCTATCAGTTACATTTCATGCAATTGTATGATCGACAAAGTTAACAGAGAAGTTATAATCTTTTGTGTTAAAACTCAATGTCGGGGAAAAAGAATGATTACTACTTTTATATTTCCTTATTTGGGACTTAGTCTGGAGTGGTGGTAGACAGGGAGGGATTGTGCTGAATCTAGGGAGTCCGCTTGTGTGCCCGTCACTTCATGTAATAGGAATGGCTTACTGGAGATTAGCTATACTTTTGCAGCAAATGTATGGTAACATACTTAGTGGAGTAGACTCCTTTTTGCCTTTTCTTTTGTTTGGCTTGTTTCACAGGGTTGGGCAGGGTGCAACACTGTCATACTTTATGGCAGAGGAGTAGCTACCCACAGGAGGATTATCTTTAGCTAGAAGAAAAAGAAATGAGGTGAGTGGGGTGAGAGATACCAGTGAGAATAAGGATCATCAGAAGGCTAGGGTGGAATCAGCAGACCCTATAAAAACACTATGCATTCAGTTACACAATGTAGAGCTATGTGACTATGTGCTATAACATTGAGGCGGATTATTACAATGTAACCAGTAAAGCTGCTATGAGACATGAATTGAGTAACTGGGTATCCAACAACAGTTTACCTAAGTTTGAATATTTAAAAATTTTACTCTGTTAGGTAAAGAACACATAGTAAAATACATGTGGCCAGGTAACCATAGCAGCTAATTAACTAGCTATCCTAAGGTCTATGCAATAGCAGCCAGCAGTAAGTCAATATATAATACAACAAGGGAGCAAGACAGTGGCAGGATACCCTAAAAAAACTATTATTATAAAAAAAATTAGACCAACTGCATTAAGGTTTCAGTTACGTATGACTAGGAGAACCACAGGTAGCAACAGAACTGAAGAGGCAACAGTGGTCCATAGGGTTACATTCGATAGATCGCATTTACCGATAGGTAATACTATGATGTAGGATAAACTCAAAACTAGTAGAGTAAACACTGGTAAGGGTTAAAAATTATGCAAGAACTGTAAAACAAGTTAAAAAAAAACATAACATTCAGCTCATGAAGTACTTTCACTATTCGAGAGAGGACTACCAAGCCACACTATCAGCAGTGCAAACCCATAAAAATACTGGGTTAAAAACAATGCAAGTACCATAGATCAAGTCAGAAACACAATATCCAGCTGATGCAGTACTTTCACTGTTCAGGACAGGATTACCAGCCTCACTATTAGCAGAGCAAACCTGTTCGTTACAGCAGAGCATTACATTGACCAAAGTAACTATTGCGAGCAAAAGTCTATACCAGGTTATTAACAGTAGTTAAAAATGAAATGTACAGTAGCAGAAGAAGCAAAATAACATGACTTACAGGATGCTACAACTAGTAGCCATTAAGTGGTGAGCACACGCAGCAAGGAATGCCAGCAGAGTCAGCAGTGACTGGGGTAGACCGAAGTGTAATTTAAACATGGTGCCCAGAGAAGAAAGCCCATTAAATAACCTGGGGCATGGTGGGAGGCAGGAGTAGTATGCTAGCAATTTTTGCAAGTAGGTACTCCAGATTCAGAAGAGTAAAAACCTGTCGGCTACAACGTTTCATGCAATTGTTAAGTATGATCACCAAAATTGACAGACAAGCTGTAATCTTTTGTGTCAAAACTCAATGTCGGGGAAAACTGTTTTCACTGTGAGATAATATTGTTTTGTTGAGCAAACATCTATCAGTGTTTGTGCTGTAAAATGTGAAATAAAAGTTTTAAATTAAATCCAAATATCTCTAATCATTGTAGAAGTAAAGAAAAAAATAGTATGTGCACTGACAGGTGTGAACAGTGTTTATGATACCTGAGGAGAAATAGCCAAGTAATGGGACACTGAAATGGCTGGCAGGTGGGGGCTGTTGCCAGGTGGGGGGCCCTGACCCATTACTCTGCCTAGGACCTAATTTGGCCATGATCTGGCTCCGGATTGTAGTATTATAATGCTCCTTGCATGCTGTTTAAGAGGGATACCCTAGACAGACATGTCTCCATAGAGGTGGGATGTTCAGTCCCTAGAAGCTTCACAATACAATCAGCACACCAGTATGGCAACTGTGCACAGCCAAAAAGCAAAGTCCTCACAAGAAAAACAACGGCCAGCACCAAACTGCAGTGTAAAACTTTTATTAAGGAAATGTTGCCAGAAAAATCCACACCAGCATATCTGTTTCAGCAAAACCTTCATCAGTGCTAGTTAAATCATTACACAGTCCCCTCAACACATTGCATATATACCCACTCCAATAAAGCAATTAATACATATCATTAAAAGCAGGTGAAAACAGTGCCCCCAGTTTAATAATCCATCTATGTTCCTTCTTATTCAACAAAGTGGGCCATCCCATTTTGTTACAGCTGTCAATATTTATTCGTCAATTATTGCAAATCTATATTTTGCTGTAGAATATGCAATTGCATGTTTATATAAAGCATTAGCCATACGTTTATTTCGTACATCACTCAAATGTTCATAAACCTGAGATTTAAAATGTGTCGAGGTTTCTCCTACATAAAATGCTTTACAAGAGCATTCTACCAAATATATTACCCATTCTGATAAACAACTGGCAAAACACTGAATCTCAAAAACAGAGGAAGTATTAGCAGAAGAAAATTCTTTGGTTTTTACTATGCATTTATATGCTGAACAAATCCCACAAGGGAAGCACCCAACCAATGATTTGCCTTCAAGAGAAAATTGTTTGCTACCACGCTGAAAAATATTCTTTTTATAATGATTCAAATAATTTCCTATAGTTTTACCTCTACTATAGGTAAACTTACATCAAGATGGTAACATTTGAGACAGCCTGTCATCCAACATCAGTGTTCCCCAGTTATGGTGCACCAAATCGCAAACCAATTTGGTGTTGCTTCCATAACTAGTAATCAAGCAAACTATTGTTTCCCCTCTTTCCTTATCATTGTATGTTAACAAAGTGCTTCTATCTATGGACCAAGCATAGTTAGAAGCCAGCTGTACAATATTAAGTTTATATCCCCCTTGCACAAAATCTGTCCATAAGATCATCACTTTGTTTATACATCTCGTCATCCATTGAGAAAATCCTTCTCACACAAAGAAATTGTGACTTGGGAATATTATCGATAATGTATGAAGGATGACAGCTATTGGCTTCTAACAGAGAGTTATAACTAAACTCCTTCCTATATAATGAAGTTTCAAGAGTACCATCCACTGTTTTATCTATCTTCACATCCAAAAATGATATCTCATGCAGATGGCAATTAACTGTGAATTGTAACCCCACACATTATCATTCAAGTATTGTATAAACTCATCCATTTCCACATAAGCCAGCAGTCATCTAAATATCATCTCCATATATCAGTTTCAGAAATATAAATATTGTGACTGATATCATGTATCAGATGTTCCTCTATATAACCCCTAAAAAGGTTGGTATATATGGGGGCAAAAGATGCCCCCATAGCCGTACCTTTTCATTGCAAAAAACAATCACCATTGAAATAGAAGACATTCTTGGTTAACACATGTTCAGTTAAACAGAATAAAAATGTGTTAAACCCAGGGCTACACATATTAGCCCTATTCAACCAAAATTCAACTGCCAGCAACCCTGCCCAATGGGGCATATTAGTATACAATGCCTTAATATGCAATGTGTACATATACCATGTAGCATCCAACAACATGTCATTCACAATATTCAGAAACTGTGTAGTATCCTGAATATGACCTCGTACATATGCTAATAATGGTTTCAAATACTGTGTAAGAAATGTGGACAAAGGCTCTGCCAATAATCCATGCCCAGAGACTATAGGTCTGCCAGGGGGGGTGTGAAGCATTTTTATGTATTTTTGATAATGTATAGAAATACTGGGGAGAAGGAGCAGACACTGGAAGATGATGCACAGTACTTGTACCCTCTTCCAAAGCCAAAATCAAAAAAATTGTCAATTTTTTTCTTAAGCTTTAAAGTTGGATCCAACACCATTTTGTGATAAAACTGTACATCTATTAATTCAGTGATAGCTTCCTGAACATACAAACAATGGTCCCAAACAACCACTGCACCCCCTTTGTCCACATGTGTAATAACCACATCATGTTTTCCCTGTAAACATTTCAAAGCATAACCTCGTTCATCAGAAAAATTATTACTTTTCTTATAAGAAAATTTTAAATGTAAATCTCATAACATTTGCTGTTGAAAAATCAAAACATGCTTATTCATGGGTGGACCCTCATCGGTCATGGCAACATTCCCAAAATATAATAAATTACGTTTCCTAAAAAACTGTAATACATCATTTACTAATGTTTCCTCAGGCACTGCATATGTCGGCACAAACCCCAGTCCTTTATTTATCACCTCTATTTCAGCAACAGTCACTGTAGTAGATAATACATTATGGACAACCGAATCAGGAATTATCTCTGCAAAATCAGCTGAAGTAATGCTTCCATTGTTCCTCCGTCTCTTGGCATGCTTACGTCCAGCTATCCAGCTTTTCTTAAAGGATATTTCTTTTTTGCTATAGGTGACTCACCAACAATTTAATATCTATGTCAATAGCAGAAGATTCCAAATGACCACCAGATTTTCAGTATAGATCTAGGTCTTTTTATTATTACTATTTCATTCCTTGCTTGAACTCCGATCTCCAAATGCAGCCACGAACAAACCTAACAGTTTTCTGAGTAGAAAAAACATTACCTTGCATAAAATCCCCAGAGTCATGTTTAAACTATTTAACTTTTCTAGCCTGCAGTTCCCGTTCATAAGAGGTTACCACAGACAAAAAGAGTTCAAATTGTTAATCCACTGAAGCAAATAACTTACAATGCTATTTTCAAACCTATGTGTAATCATTTAAAATATTTTGCTCTTTATTGTTTTCCTTTTATATTCTATGTGCAACTATGCATGCAAGTTATTATGCTTATCTAAGGTTTACACTGTCAGAATCTATTACATTTTTCTTTTTCTCTTTTTGTTTTTCAAGCTTTTCTCCTTGGGCCTCCACTGAAAATGGGCTATTAGCCCAGTCGGACATTCCTGGTAAACAAATATAAAATAAATCAATAAATAAGTCATCATGTCCAAAAAAATGTTTGAATTTGTTCCACTGCCTGCATGACCCTGGTAAACATTTTATTAACCTGAGGGCACTGTGTACTAATTTAGCTAACACTGAGGAAGGCTTTGCTGAAACCGGTATGCTGGTGTGGAATTTTATGGCAACATTTCCTTAATAAAAGTTTTACACTGCAGTTTGGTACTGGCCGATGTTCAATTCCTAGACCATATCCTGAAAAGAAGCCTGGAACTGGCATCAGGGTATAGATCTTAAAATTCTGCCTGTCTGCAGTGTGATGCTGTCTCTCTAGTCAACCTGACTCTTGCCCATAGTGGCTGAAGCAGAATACATGGTCAGGTAGTTGGGTAGAGCTGAGGGTCTGATGGAAAAGACATTTCTGGCATTAATTAGGACATAGTGCTGTATTGTGCTTGGAAGGAATCTGTTCCATGCAGGGAATTACTTGAATGCATGAACATACTGAAAGATTAATTTTTCCTGTTCAATGCAGATGTTTTTAACCTCTACTACTGTTTTATTTTAATATTTTTTTTATTGTTAAAGCTCTTCTAGACAGTGCTGATCTCCAACATCAAAGTCATAAAACTCAAAGTATTTTGCAGGGAACATGCATTTTATTGCCAGAGGTGATGCGTCTTAGATTAAGGAAAAAAAAAAACATTATTTAATGTTGTTTCAAGTAGCAGTCATCGATACATTGCACAAGGTAGGCATCATGCAAATGGAAATGCTGGCAACAATATGCAGAGAACAGAAAATGTCCTGCTGTTTTCAGTACAATCTGTAGTAATTAATGTGACCATAATCTGTGTTGTACAGTGATTAATAGAAATTACTCCAAGTTCAATGAGTGAAAAAGCATTTTCTGCGGGATTCAGAATTAGTTTTTACATCATGGTAGCTGATCTCGAGTGGCCACAAATTAGGTGGCGGTGACTCATAACCACAGTGAGCGCAACTCTGGAAAGCTGAGAAATTCAGCAGTATGGTATGCAAATTGGGTATAGTGAGATGGAAATGAGCAGTAGTATTCAAATGAAGGTAATAGGAAATGCAAATGAGGATAATTAATATGGCAAAGCAATTTAGAAACATATATGTCATGGCAAGAGACGTTAACTCTAGCATTGTTGATCACAGCAAAAAATAGGAGTTATAGGAGACAAACTATAAAAATATGTTGAGGGAAGTGAGTGCACTAGTAAATGAGCAGATGCACAAAAGTGTTAGTTGCAGTGGTGCATATTATCTTCCCTGGTCTGTTAACTCTTTCGTCCATGCCTTTCATGACACTGAAATTGTGCACTTCTGCTGTGTGAATAAAGACACTCTACAGGAGCTCATCAAGATGTGTTGCCGTCATATCCCCAAGGAATACATGGAGTACCTCTCCCTGTGGACACTGTGGTATGTTTGGCTTTGAGAATGTTAGCTACAGAAACCTTTCAGTGACAAATGGTGGACAGGATGGACTTTTTCCAGGCACTTGCTTCAAGGATATTCATTTACTTGATGCCATGCCAGCATGTGGGACAGCTTATATGGTTGTCACGTATCACAATGGAAAGAGGCAACAATGTGTGGGTCTTTTTATGTCATAACCCATTTCCCTGAGGTATTAAGGTGATATATTGCATATTAATTGCAATAAAGATCCCCACCTGGGGAGCAGGAACTAAGGTAGAGTAACAATATCATGTACAACTCTATCAATTATCCAGGTGTCTGTAATGGACATGGTATAATATACAATATGTTTGTAAACCACCCAGGCAGTGCCCATAATTCCCACATATGGCACATGTGCAACCTATACCAGTTACTTGTGCTGGGTGATTTACTTGAAGGACATCTTAATGCTGATGTTGGATATACCCTGGAGCCATGGCCATGTAGCTGGAGCCTGGAGCCTCTTATAAGAAACCCCTAGACAATGGCATAGAATGGCCTGCTTCCACTATATGGATGCAAATGTAAGTACACTGCAGTATGAGCCTTGCAGCATGCAGTAAACTAAATATCCTGATACACAAATAGTTACAGCAGAGCAGAGATATTTAAGAAGTGGAGGAAGTATCAGACTCAGCAGCGGAGGAGGTGCCTGATGAGCACACTGTGGAGTATCTGGCTGCAGGAGATGAGCCTGTGATGGAGGAGATGTCTGATGGGCAGGCTGTGGAGGAGATGGCTGCAGGGCAGGAGCCTGTGATGGAGAAGGTACCTGATGAGCGTGTGGAGGATCTGTCTGCAGGGGAGGAGCTTGTGAGGGAGGAGGTGCCTGATGAGGAGACTGTGGGGGATCTGGCTGAAGGGGAGGAGCCTGTGGGGGATCTAGCTGCAGAGAGTGACTATGCCAAATGGAGCGGAACACAGAATGCCATGACAAGGGTTAAAAGACAGCATCCTGTTCAAACTGTATGCCAGATTAATGCATTATGCATTAAAAGTAATGCCTGCACCCCTACACCAAGGCTGTCCTATACCATGAATAGACTATCCTAGCTGCACTATGTATTAGATATAGGCTAGTAGCAAAGTACTCAGGGAATATGCACAGGTGAGGAAGGTCACAGTGACAAGTATCAACAACAAGTAGTGTGTGAATGGTTGTGGTAGAGCATGATTGGTGTCTGTGTGTGTGTGTCTGTGTGTCAAGCATGGATGACAGAGTAGGGAGTGTGTGTGTTTATGTATGTATGTATATATATGTATGGGTCTATCTTACTACGTCGACAAGTCAGAACGCCGACAGCGAGAACACCGACGCCAGAGAAGAAGCGGAGAAGACGACCGGATCAAAACCAAAACCTGAGACTGAGGGATTACGGGGAAAAGGCTGTGTATGTGGTACAGTAGGTGCGTTAGGGTGCGCGAAGGTAAGGTGTAAGTAAAAGTGTGATGGTGTGATAGTTTTAGGGTTGTAAGGGGTTAAGTGAGTTAGGTGTAGAGTTTGTAAGTAAGTGTGCGACTGGGCGGGTTAAGGGGTTAGGGGCGGGGTAGCGGAGTTTTAAGTAGGCGCTGGCCAGGTAAGTGTGGGTTAGGCTGTAGTTTGTGGGAGTTGGGTGGTTAGTTTGTGGGTTAGTGCTAGGGGCTGGTTAGGAGGGGCTTAGGTGAGGTTGGGATAGTGAGGTTATTAGGGTTAGGGTTGTTAGGCGTGAGGTAGGTTTATATATATATATATATATATATATATATATATATATATATGGTTCCCATTCAGAAGCCTGAAACATCATAAGCCTGAAAATCAAAATCCTGAAACCAAAAGCCTGAAAATTCAGAATCCTGAAAACTCAAAATCCTGAAAGCCCAAAATCCTGAAAGACCAAAATCCTGAAACTCAAAATCCTGAAAACACAAATAATGCTAATATGTCACTATAAAGACACTAATATCTACCAACTGACCCTGACCCTAACCCTAACCCTAAGGTCCGTCACTATCGCACACTCACCTGACCCGCGCCCTAACCCTAACTCACTTAAACCGACCTAACCCCAATATTTGTCACTATTGCATACATGCCTAACCTGCCCTAACCCTAACTCACTTAAACCGCCCTAACCCTAAAATAAAACCAACCGCACACTTACCTGACCCCAACGCATGACCTAACACCACAGGGCTAACAATAGCAAAGCCACAATGACATCAGTATGTCTATTTTGTGTTTTCAGGATTTTGAGTTTCAGGATTTTGGTCTTTCAGGATTTTGGGCTTTCAGGATTTTGAGTTTTCAGGATTCTGAATTTTCAGGCTTTTGGTTTCAGGATTTTGATTTTCAGGCTTATGATGTTTCAGGCTTCTGAATGGGAACCATATATATATATATATATATATATATATATATATATATATATATATATATATGCATGTGTGTGTATATGTGTATATATATATATATATATATATATATATATATGGGGTCAAGGAGAAGATGGTTTCTCCACTGGTGCGTTGATGAGTAGTGCAGATATCTATATGTGTGGATGCTGAAACACAGCCTCAACAGATGATGCTATGTTATGATAGGATCTGGTGAAAAGGTGCATGGCACCCACAGGAGACATATCCACTACCATGCATAAACCTGACCATGGGGACACCAACCCTGGAAGGTCACAGGCATGATACACACCATGCTGAGTGGATGGAATGCTCTGTGAGTGTGAAGAGAGGCTCATATTTTGGGTAACCACCCCACAAGCATCCATTTTGTGAGTACATCTGCATTGACCTGTAGTGCCCTCAACACTGGATGCTGGTGTGGATGTAGAAGCATTATGGGTTCTACGATATGTCATTTCCCTTCCACATTAGACCTCCATACCAGAGAAAGAAGTGGCCTGGCCACGATATACGGCCACTTAGGGGCACCTATTACATGCAAACTCCTTGCATCACATATTGATCATGTTGACCACATGGTCTATGCACTCCCTCACATTAACACTCAGATGGCTGTGTTAGCACCTGCCTGTCCCTGTGCTATGTCCCTACACAAACACTGAGTAGTGACCATGGACACACTTAATTCAGGAGGAGGACAGTAGTCATGGTATGCTTGGGCACTGGCATACCATTCCCTGATGCCATTTTCATGCTTTATGGAGCTTGCATTAACTGAGGGGTCACTAGTGATGGAGCCTCTCCCCATTCAAATGAGTCTGTGTTTAACTACCAATGGATGTCATCCTGAGTTTGTTGAGAAAGTTGCACAGGCATGTAAGCTGTGTCTATGGAAGTGTACTGTTACCAATGATTTTGCTGTAAAAGAAAGTTATTGTGGTTGTAAATTGTATTAATCCACACAGTGATTCTATGGCATATACTATTATAAGTTAAAACATACACACAAGGGGCTTAACCAACAGAAATGTGGGGGCATCACAAAAAGAAATTCATGGTTATCTTTCCACTGGTGTCTATCACTTCACTGTGGATATGTGAACTGTCTGGACCCACTACAGAGATGCTAGGAACTCCCATTCTCTGTCAGTGGTCTATGGTTCTTCAGTCATGTGGACTTGCCTAGTTCTGGAAGCACTCACCATGTAGGTGGTCCATCATCTAACCTGATTATTGTTTCTGTTTTGACTACTCATAACATTTATGTCTGCTACCACATCCCAGAAGAGCTTACTAATGGAAGATCTGGTCAGGCCATCTAGTGTCTGTCCACACAGATGGATGGTCTGGAGAGGGATCCCAGTCTGTGCACTAGAGAGCTTGCAATTTCTGTGCTTCCTATTTTGTGGAATGGCAATCTGAAATTGAAAACAAATACACCTGGATATATAGGCTATCCAAGTAGTAGATTGCTGAGGGAATATGCATACTTGGCATATACCTACACAGCTACATAATCAGTGGGACAGAATCCCTGCACAGCTACACAATCGGTGAGACAGAACCCCCTACACAGCTACATGATCAGTGGGACTAAACCCCTGTACAGCTACAAAATCAGTGGGACAGAACCCCTGCACAGCTACAGAATCAGTGGGACAGAACAGCTGCACAGCTACAGAATCGGTGGGACAGAACAGCTGCACAACTACACAAACAGTGGGACAGAACCCCTGCACAGCTATACAATCAGTGGGACAGAATCCCCTGCACAGCTACAGAATCAGTGGGACAGAACCCCCTGCATAGCTACACAATCAGTGGGACAGAACTCCCTGCACAGCTACACAATCAGTGGGACAGAACCCTCTGCACAGCTACACAATCAGTGGGACAGAACCCCCTGCACAGCTACACAATCAGTGGGACAGAACCCCCTGCACAGCTACACAATCAGTGGGACAGAACCCTCTGCACAGCTACACAATCAGTGGGACAGAACCCCCTGCGCAGCAACACAATCAGTGGGACAGAGCAGCTAAGCCTCATGTGTTATTCGGGTGTGTAAAGCTGGTTACCTATATGAAAATCTGGTATGCTTGGGACTGTATGATGTGTGTATGCTCAGATTGTGCCTGTGTGTAGAACTACTGTTTTCATTCTCAGTGCATAAGTGACATTGTTCAACACATGCGAAATAACATCATAATGTGTGCAATTTATATTCCTTATTTTATTTTGATGTATTGAGTGTTTATTAATATTGATTATTTATTCTCTTTATAGTATGTATTTTAAGTGAATTGTTTATAGGTATCTGGATTATGGACTTCTATATATTTCTTAAGTCCTTTCCTAGGGACTATTCATTTCAATAACAGCAACAAAAGCACCAACTCCAAAGCACCACTCGAATGAAACAACAATAGACTTGGATTCACCAAACACGATTTAATAAGAGTATCTGTCTCTGACGTCTCGGCCTTAGCCTTCAAGGAGTACAGAATAAGTATAAAGCACATCATTTATATACAAACTAAATCCATTGATTAAAAACAATTAAACAATCAATTAATTAAAAAATCAATTAAACTAGCAGCATTTTCCAATTAAAATCCTCATTTAGTCCCTTTGGACATAAGGTTTTAAATTTTAATATATAAACAGTTTCTTTATATAACAA
This sequence comes from Protopterus annectens, assembly GCF_019279795.1. Taxonomy (NCBI): domain Eukaryota; kingdom Metazoa; phylum Chordata; order Ceratodontiformes; family Protopteridae; genus Protopterus; species Protopterus annectens. The sequence continues at coordinate 1,696,741,216 of NC_056741.1, read as the reverse complement.
CATTTGTTTAATTTTTGACTGTTCATATTTATAGTCAGGTAATTGTTCTAAAATTGTCGCTTGTAACAACTTGTCATTGTTGTAATGGTTTTCAAAAAAATGTCTAGCAACAGGGCTTTCAGTTTTGTTATTAATGATATCCCTGACATGTTCCAAAAGACGAACCTTAAAGGGTCTCTTGGTTTCCCCTATATAAACTTTGTTGCAGGGACATCTTAATGCATAGATTACCCTCTCAGTGTGACAGCAAAAATAACTATTGGCTTTAAAAGGGATATTATTAATGTGGCTAAAACTAGGGATGACATACCTACAAGCCTTACACTTGCCACACTGATAAGTCCCTTTATGCCTAATGTTACTTTCAATAGTTTCTATTGGATAATTAAACTTACTTTTGACTAGAAAATCTTTGATATTTCTTCCCCTTTTATATGAGAATTTTAGACTAACATCTAACCAAGATTTAACATTATCCAAAGTACTAAAATACTTCCAAAACATAGAGACAATATTAATAAACTCAGATGTATAACATCCGTAAGTGGTGACAAAATACATAACCTCCTGTTGTTTCCGTATAGACTGATTTGTAAAGGAACCAAACTTTCTATCATATACCATATTACGCTTATGATGTCTCTGATCATGTGTATATAATTTATTATAACTATCATCTAGGATAGTCATATTATACCCCCTTGATAAAAAGGATTCATACAACAAATCAATTTCTTTATTAAATTCCATAGTTTCATTGCATAGTCGAGATATACGTAGCATTTCTCCGTATGGTAGTGAATGTATCGTATGAGGCACATGTCCACTATTACCGTGGACATATTGTGTTAGACCTTCAAATTTCCTATTTATTGAAGTGACTAGCCTATAACCACTTGAAATATCTAAAATCACATCCAAAAATGGTATTCTGGTATTAATAATAAGGCCATCAAAGTCCAAACAAAATCTATTTAATTTCAAGTCTGATATAAATTGTAGGGCCATAGCCTGTTCCCCATCCACTATTCATTTCAAACCAGTTTTGGTGCCTTTTTTATGTAGGAGGGTATTTAAAGTGTGTTGGGTGCTTTGAATTTTATACACTTTGAAAAAGTCCTGCATTGTAGCAGGACAAAAGCACGTGTTACTGTGCATTAAAGACTTTTTTCTTCTACGAGCTGCCTCGTCACTGTGTGCCCTAACCGCCTTCTCTTGGTTTGTGGTATTGGTTTCAGCGTTTTTTCCTTGGTTTACAGATTGTTCAACACATGGCTACCATGCATTCCTTTTATGACTGCAACAGTGTGTACAGGAAGATTTGTAAACCCACAGTCAACATGACACAGACCTGTAACAGTATCCAAGTGTCACAGTTGAGTAAGATTTCTGAAAATAAAATATGGCACAGTGTGGTGCACCATATGTGAGGAACCTTCCCATTCACTAAAGTAAAACATCTTAAAACCTCTGAAAGACTGTTAGGACTAATAACCACCTAAACCTCTTATAAATCAGGAAAACCAAGACATTCCATCAATATACGTCAGTGCTTTCATTCTATATTTACAGAACTTCATCAGAAACCAACCATTCACTGTAAATAGATTAAATATACTAACAATTGTGTTACATATTATTGAGCATTTACTTGGTCACGCACCACAGGGGGCATAAAATATCATCATGTTCTTACTGTCACTGGTCATAAATCATGAATCATAAAAAATGAAAAATTACAACAAATGTGTTTACTGATGTGAAACTAATAAAATGCAATGCAAACTGTACAGTGAGTAAATTAGATAAAGATATTGTAACATTGTGTATGATAGCCCGATGTAAATGAAAATTGGATAAAGGTATTGTAACATTATGTATGATAGCCCATTATAAATGAAAATTAGATAAAGGTATTTTAACACAGTGTATGATACCCCAATGTAAATGGAAATTACATAAAAGTATAGTAACACTGTTTATGATAGCCCATTGTAAATGGAAATTAGATAAAGGTATAGTAACACTGTGTATGATAGCCCAATGTAAATGGAAATTAGATAAAGGTATTTTAACATTGTGTATGATCGCTTACTGGTCACCAAATTATGTACGTGTAGATTCCCTTGTTTCCTAAGAAGAGAAGAAGACAAACCCAGTGAGAGATGTGTTTGTATTTCATCAATGCCTACCCCTTTCTTAACAAGGAAGTCCATAACTAGAACGAAATCTGCCAAGTAGCAGTCATTAAATATTTTAAATATTTAAACCCCCACTACCACCACCAAGTTTTGGGTCCTACTTATGTCTTCCTGATGCACTTCAAATATACACCAGAAACACAGTGGGACTACAGAAGGTAACTGAGCCTGGAAAAATAGAAAGTGACTCAATATGTAATATTATTCAAAGTAAGACAGCAGCTCACCAGCACATGATGCAAAACATCTTGCTAGTTCAGCAAAAGCAGATGAAATTTCATCTGGATGAAGAAATGCCAAAATATACAATTGTTTAATCAAGCCAGGAAACTTGACATCACTGCCACACAGGGATTCTAGACCCAATGTCTAGACATGCCACCACACTTTCTATGTAAAATGGAAGAAGCAGCCAGTATGATTTGTATTTTGAAAGTTGAGATACAAGCTGTAGAAGGCAATTAGTTCAAAATGGCATTTTATAAAGACATGTCTGGCAGGAAAATTCATTTCTCCCAGTTACTGCAACATACTCTATCACACAAGGTCATATGCCAAATATGACTTAGAAGTCATTAGGCACACAACAATGGGAAAAATCCTCAATCTTTTACCAAAAATAACACACCCATGTACAGAAAAACCTGGCATATGACACATCCATTGAGTAGATTCTATTCTATCCTCCATCCAAAGTTCACATATTCAGAAATCTCTGATATTGTCTGTCATCATCACCATCATTGAAACTGCAGACTTCTCCTTCATGACACATTCTCACATGAAAAAGCCAGATGTAAGAGGCCAGTCATCGTCCAAACATACCTGCCAGTAAACCCTTATGAAATCCCTATCAGTTTATTGTATTTATGGTCTGGTACAAAAATCCTTCTTGTCTAGACATTGATGATATCATGACATTAGTAGCCTTACTGGTGCTTGCCAAAACATTGCTTACAGCCTCACATGCAGTAACCCTGGAAGTCACTAGCCTCCCACTGCACCTTCTCAATAGCAGTATTTCACACTCATCAGGCAAGGGGCACAGTGAAAAAAAGTGCATCTCCTCAAGTACGCACTTGTCACTTCACATCTACAACATTTTCTGTGTCAGTTTTGCCCTACATCCCCAATACCATTTTTCCATTACCCACGATAGCAATATTCCCAATATTGAGTATGTCTTTGACTTTCTGAGAATGAACAGTACCACAAACACTGCCAACAGTTCTGGGTGCCAGCAACTCCACAGACTTAGAAGCAGCCATGTCCACCACCATGACGTGCTGCCTTGACAGGAAAAGTGATTGTATATGCCTTGTGCAGTTATTTTATCACCTCATACTATGACACCCAAGGCCCCCACCCCCCCACACACATGTATACATGCATGCATGCACCCAGAACACACACACATGTATGCATACACACACACACACACACACACACACACACACACACACACACACACACGCACATATGCAAGTATGTACACAGACCACACATCCACATACAACTACAAAGACACACACACACACACACACACACACACACACACACACACACACGCACGCACGCACGCACACACACACACACACACACACACACACACACACACACACACATACATGGCCAGTCATACATGACACCTAGAGACCTGTACAGTGAACTTCTTAACCCATGGCAATAGGTATTGACTGTCAAATACACTATGCAGCCATGCCATGTACAATCACCCTGTCCTGTTTTCCCAACCAGGACCTGCACATGTATCACAACTTTCATGCATCTCTTGAGTCGGCTTCCATTATATCCATACATTGGACAGCAGCTGTATGGTATCAGATCTTAGGAACTGCAGCACTCTATTTCAATTCATATCCTCTGGCAATATACCCTCTGTTGGGACATTCACTTCCATATAACATTATATATAAGAATGAAACATAATCAGTATCCTTTAGTATAATAAAGGCACAGAGAAAGAAAACAAGCAGTGCTTGTGTGTGTGTGTATGTGTGTGTGTGTGTGTGTGTGTGTGTGTGTGTGTGTGTGTGTGTGTGTGTGTGTGTCGAACTGGCAAATGGAAGCTGAGGGACTCAATCTGTAGGCTACAGGAAACAGCTTGTTGACAGCTCATATTATTCTTCCTATGTACTGGCTATCAGCTTTAACCTTCTGCACTAAACGTCCAGACACTTGAGTGAATGCAAGTTGTTAACATCCCACTTCCTCTTTGGTTCTGATATTTGAATAGTTTGAGGTGAGCTGAGTTCTCACACATACTGGATGTGATGTGAGTTGCAGCATTCCTAACTGATGGGTGAAAGGTGCTCAGAATGATGAATGACCAGAATGGAGTGCAACTAAGTCAAGAGGAAAGTTTACTTTCCATATCTTGGTGGAATGTTCTGGCAAACAATAAAGATATCACAGTTGACTATAATAAAAGGAAATAAAAGTAGAAAATTAAAAAAAATAAACGTCTTTTTCATCCATTAATGAAGACACTATTCTAAAGAATATTTCCAAAGAAAGTGATAGTAGACATGCTTTTACTTCAGAGTTCATGATAAGGGAGTTAAGGTATGTACATAGATTCATAGGTAGGTACTAGGCTATCAGCCCAAGGGCCTAAGTGAGTCTAGCCAACAAGGTTCCCTGGCTTATGCCACCCAAGAAAGTTATTTTCCTGTGCCACTGTCGAGCAGAGATACAGAAGTGATCCCCGGGGTGTATTTTCTATTTCCCATCCACTCATCAAGATTTTTCTTGAAGAGTGCTAATGAAGAACTTTGCTTGACATAGATGGGTAGCCTCTTCCAGAGTATGAAAAGTCTCTGGAACAGGAATCTATCCCTCCAGCATGTCCTGTTTATTGTGGTGATAAGGTTTAGGTCCCTAGAGTGTGTAGCTCAGAGGGATTGGGATTTCTTTAGGTGTAGCGTGTCCAACAGCTCTTGGTTTGACATAGCTTTATATGTTAGGCAGAGATCACCTTGGAGTAGGAGATATACTATGGAGTAAAGCTGGAGTTATTTGAGGCAGTCAATGTAGGGCATTTGTTTGAGGCCAGTAATCCTCTTTCTGAGGTACTTCTGTGACCTTTCCAGCTGCTGCAGATGTCTTGTGAGGTACATTCCAAAAGAGGCGTTGTACTCTATAATGGGTCTAATGAGTGTAGAGTACAGAGGAACAATGACTTCTTTTTTCCTGGATGAGAACCCTTTTATGATGAGGTGTGCCATGTAGAAGGACTTCCTGACTACTGTGGCGAAGTGACTATCAAAGGAGAGACTACTGTCCACCTGGGTCCCAAGGCCTCATCACACATTTGGTGGTAAGTAGATTGCTGCCTATGTGGCAGTTCATGGGTACAGAGTTTTTACCAAAGGGAATGATACTGCAATTTTTGGCATTGAGCTTGAGGCCAATGGCTCTGACACCAGGCATCTGTCTCAGCATGGCCCTTCTGTAGGATGTCCACATCATTTGGGGACTTGACTATGGCTCCTAGTTTGCAGTCATCTGTGAACTTCATTAACCAGAGGCCTTCTGTGTTAGCCTGTACTTCAGAGAAGTAGATACCAAACAGGAGAGTTCCCAGGACGGAACCCTGCAGTACTCCACTTGTCACTGCTTTGAGGTCAGATTTGGAGTCTGCAACTTTTACAGTGTGGGTTCTGTCAGTAAGCCAGTTGACAGCCCATCTTGTGACATAGGGATTTATGCCTAGTTTAGTGAGTTTAGCTATAACTTCAGAATGGGGGATGGTGTTGAAAGCCTTGGTGAGGTCAAGATAGGCTGTGTGAACCACCTCACCCTCATCCACGGCTTTGGTGACTGCCTCAAAGAAGTCGATCAGGTTCAGGAGGCATGATCTGCCTTTCAGAAACCCGAACTGGGTGGGATCCAGAGTTTGGAGGTTACCAATGTCTTTGTTTATGAGTTCCATGATGATATGTTCCATGGCCTTGCAGACCAAGCACATCAGGCTAATAGGTCGATAGTTCCCAGGATCAGTGGTGGCTCCCCCTTTGTGGAGTGGGATAACTGTGTGCCATTCAGTGGGCACAAAGCCTAATGCGAGGCTATTATTGAACATGGGGCTTAAGTGGGGAGCCAGTTCATTCTGAAGTTCATGTAAAATGCAGCTTGGGATGTTGTACAGTCCCATGGATGCTGTGTTTTTGGCTTTAGAGAGTGCAGCTTTTACCTGCGTAGTTGTGATTACAGGGACTTTACATTCTTCCTGTATAGATATGGGCCCTTTAGGGGGTGGGGGGAGGGTAAAGTTAGCAATGAACCTATCTGCCAGGATGTTGGCAATATCAGTTGGTTCTGTAATTTTCGTGCCATTGTGCTGTAACTCAGAGCAGATCTGGGTGTTGCCATCGAGATTCTTGACATAGCTATAGAATGCTTTGTGGTTGGCCTTAGAATTAGTAGCGATTTTGTTTTCATAGCTAGCTTTGGAAGATCTTATAAGGGATCTCAGCTTCTTACTGAGGCTGACAAGGGAGCTCCTCCACTCTTAGGATTTTACTCTCTTTTGCAACAGTTTCTCCCTTCTGTTGTAGAGTTTGTTTATGGCAGGGGACCACCAGATTGGCTTCCTTTTTTTGGAGGATAGCGTCTTGGTTCTGTTTGGGATAGCATGAACTATGCACTCGTATAAGTGCTTATAGAGTGCCTTTGTGTAGGATTCAGCAGTTGTAACTGTATTGTCCATCTGCATGGGTGTCATGAAGTTCACCACTTCTGTCTTAAGAAGCATGAAGCTGGCTTTGGAGAAATTTTTTGCCATGGTTTCCTTAATGGGGGGTGGGGGCGGGATGTGGATATCAAGGGTGATTTGCTTATGGTCGGATCGGACCAATGAGGAGTTGGCTTGAGGTGTGGAACACTGGTCACTCATGTTGGTAATGACTAGATTTAGGATATTATTGCCCCTGGTGGGAGTGTGGATAAGTTGATCCAGGGCATTGGAGTTAATGAATTCCAGAAAGCATTGCGCTAAGGAGTTGGTACACGAGTAGTTTTTCCAGTTAATGGTGGGGTAGTTGAAGTCACCCATTATTAGGGTGTTTGAACTTTAATATTTTCCAGAACATCAAGAAAAGAGGAGTAGGAATCCTGGAGCATGGTGGGGGATCTGTAGCAAGCTACAGTTTGGATTGCAGTTTTGCCCAGAGTTAGTTGCACTTGGATAATCTCGGCTGCATTATGCTGAGCAACTAGCCTGGAGGTGTGGATATCCTTAATGAATATGGACACACGTCCACCTTTGGTGTTTTGGTCCAGTTACATGGCCAAAAAGTGTGGTATGAGTTATAGCCTGGTAGTGCAGGGGTGCTCTCTGGAGCCTTGAACCAGGTCTCAGTCACTGCACAGATATCGATGTTCTCCATTTTAAGGAGTGTCTCGATTGAGTGCATCTACTCATCCTACAGGTAAAATATACATAGAAGCTATATGGATTGAAAAGAATATCTCATTGGTCAAAAGAGCACAACACATTCTTTCCAAAGCAGTGTGCTGAATTAAAAACATGTGTTTCCATGTAGGAAACCACATACTTATTTTAAAGATGTTTAGGGAGAAAGTTTAGATCGTGACATGCAAAACAAAAATAAAAACATTCAAGGGCAGCTTTCTGACTATTAATACATATACCATTAAAGTGCAACATATACAAAGTAAAGCTCCAATCATATTTTTATGTTATGTCTATTAGTAGCTTGTTAGCATGCCCCACAAAATGCTTTAAAGGGGTAAAAGTCCTGCCAAAAGTAAAAAGGAAACATATACTATAATTTAGAATATGCTTATAAAAGATGATGGGCGCAGTTCTTTTTGTAGTGGTGCCATGGTTTCCTACATGGAAACACGTGTTTTTTAATTCAGTACACTGATTTGGAAAGAATGTGTTGTGCTCTTTTGACCAATGAGATATTCTTTTCAATCCATATAGCTTCTCTGTATATTGTACCTGTTGGATGAGAGAATAGACCGTGCAGATTTAATGGAGGTAATAATCTGTTTGCTGTCCTTTGGTTAGTGCATGGTGCATTTCTGATAGGCTTCTTTTGGAATGTCATGTTACCCTGATCTAGTTTGTCTTTGCTTGTCATTGCCACTTTTGTTATCACTACTTGATTAATTTCTCAGTCTGAAACACAACAACAAAAGGTTTGCGAGGTTTAGAAGGTTATGGCCTGAGAATATAAAACTGCTACACCTTTTGTGACCTTAGATTGAGATAGTCAGGCAGATCAATAGGTATGCCAAGTATCTGGCATTCAGATCTATGTACAATCGGGAACAGTGCAATATTGAAGAACCTGCATTGCTTAATGCTATGAGCTACATACAGTTTTTTCACATTCTGCAATTAAACTAACATTTGAGATCCACAGTGTTTTTCTTAGATCTATCCCATTTTTCAGCATTTCACACAGAAGTCATGCTATTTATATGGACTTGATTTTAGCTTAGCTTCTTCATAAAAAACAATAATCTGTGAGGTGAAACCTTTAGACAGATAATTTTAATTCATGAGCAGCATGGAAATCTATCATGCAAGATAATTTTATTTCTGTTTCAGTGCTGTCATTTTTGATGCCATTGTTATACAGATATCCTTAGCAATGTGCATAATCTTGTCTGCTTCTTTATAACTGATTGTACATGAAAGCATAAAAAGGGTAGCAAGTGCATATGTGTATATATAGATAGATGTAGATGTATATAGATATATGTGTGTGTGTGTGTGTGTGTGTGTGTGTGTGTGTGTGTGTGTGTGTGTGTGTGTGTGTGTGTGTGTGTATGTGTGTGTGCGCGCATGTGTGTGTGTTTTGTGGCATGCATATAGTAACTCACATAGGATATTGTTGTGAAATTCAGTGTAATATTTAACTTTTGCAGTAAAGCTTCTCAAGGAAAAAAACATCTGTGGATTGTAGTTCTACCCTATCTGGGTCCATGGTCTCCACCCAGAGATTCATTAGAGGGGATGCATCATGCAACATACTGTAAATCTCAAATACAACACAAGAAAAAGAAGGTAGAATACAAATACAACAGACCAGTGTCCACAAAAATTGCTTAATACACTCTAGCGCCTCGGCGTAAAATGTCTTCGATGGAATAAAAAGAACCAATACTTAACCACATCTTATAAACATTTAAATCATCACTTAATTATACAATTAATCAGTCACTCATTATACTAAAACTTTTCAATTACAAGTTATATTGATCCCAGCAGGGGTTAAAGTATCATATTTTAAAATAAAAAGAGCTTCTTTATACCGAAGTTTCTTTTTAACATCAAAAAACCCATCACATTTCTCTACTTTTTCTAAAATAGTGCCCTGCAAACCTATAGGGTCACCATTGTGATACTGTAAAAAGAGCTAGAGGACTTTCACATTTCTTATTTTTTTAATGTCTCTAACACATTCATGCAAACAGAGCTTGCAAGCCCCCTTACTTTCCCCTACATAAAACATGTCACATGGGCACTTTAAAACATAAATTATACATTCCGTATTGCAACAAAATCTACTTAATGCATTACATTTATAACCATTAATATGCACAAAAGTATGTACCACATATTTACACAAAATACATTTACTACAAGAGTATGTCCCCTTTAAAATAGGAACCCTACACATGTCATGGCATGGAGCCTTAAATTTACCGTGCACAAGCCTATCCTTAATACTACTACCTCTCCTAAATGAGAAGATAGGGCAGTTACATAACTCAAAAGAATCTTTACATTTAAGAAGGTAATTGCAGTGCTGCTTTATAATTGCAACTACTTGATGACTTATCAAATCATACGTTGTTACCATATACATTTTTTTCTTTTCGTGTATATTATTTATTGTGTTACTACTGAAGTTATATCTAACTTGTTTAGCACTGTCATTCTTTACCCTACAAAGGGAATGTTTCATTTCCTCTTCCTCACATCCCCTTAAAATAAACATCTCTAGTGTTTCTTTTTCCAAAATAATTTCATTATTACACACTTACTCTCATAAGTTCACCATGTGGAAGGGATTTTATAAGATGTGATGGATGAAAACTAGTAGCATGAAGGAAATGATTAATATCTTGGAATTTCCTATGTACTTATACCTACAATAATAGTACCTTTAAAAAAAACACTTGCTGGCCACAAGCTGATGTTTCAAACTGTAAACCAAATCTGTTGTTATTTAATTCATTTATAAATTCACTAGCCTTCTCATATCCACCCTTACAGATAAAAAATAGATCTATATATATCTGTAATATTGACAAACATATTTATTATAAAATGAACTCTTATATGTATATATATATATATATATATATATATATATATATATATATATATATATATATATATATATATATATATATATATATATATATATATGTATGTGTGTGTGTGTGTATATATATATATATATATATATATATATATATATATATATATTATATATTCATATAAACCCATCATAACAATGGCATACATAGAGGCAAATGAAGCACCCATAGCAGTGCCTTGTTTCTGATGATATAGAGTGCCATTAAATTAAAAGTAGTTATGCTGTAAATCTCCCCTTTGGGAGAAGGGAATAAGCTACACCTTTTAATTTTTTTTCCTCCACATCTGATGTCTCCAGCTCCCTGACTACTACCTAAACCCATACCAGCTGGAATGTGGTCAGAACATCATCCTCACATCGCAGAGTCAGTGTGAAACAGTTTATAACCTTTGTAACATTGCTGATTTGGCACATATATGTTGTAGCTCTTGTTACTTGTTTAGAGGGAAGATTTAGTGATGTAATAGGAGAGGTTTTATAATTACATGCTGTAGGACAGGGTGAGGAGGTTTAATTATCCTAAATTATTACAAGACACTTCTCTGTCAACACTCACATAATAAGGTTTGACATACCAAGCCCTGTAAAATGCCTGAAATGGTGCCGATAAAGGACTCCTGGGGATACTCCGTTGTATACTTACATGGCATGTACCACTTGCTTTATGGTGTAATAATCCAGCACTAATGGAGCACCATGTAAACCATGCCTGTCCCATCCATCCTCTAAGCAGACAATTATTTACACATATGAACAGTCACAAGACAGCCAGCAAGTTTTACTTTTACTATTAAATAATACTAATTTTCAATGTACATACAGAGATATTGTACATAAAAAGAAAAAGGAAAACATTACCCAGTAAACATATTTTATTACAGTCCATGCATAGACTAGCATAAAGGGAAAGACAACTAATATGTAATAATAATGACAAAAGTATAATTTGTGTTTTTTTGTTTATTTTTAACTGGAAACTAAGCTTGTAAACCTTGCTTTTATTCAGACACCAGGCTGTACTATTTATCTGAGGTGTGATACTGGCAATCTGTGACTGATAAGTCATATTTAAATGCCAGTGTTTGAGACATTTTCCTAATGGCTTGTAGTTGGAATCAGTGATTTAACGCAATTACTCTGCCACTTATAGTAACCTTCACAATGTAACAGATGATGAAATAAATGTATAAAAGAAAGAAAAACAGAAATAAGTTCAGATCTAAAACAAATGGAATAATGCCTTATAAGTTGGTACTAGGCTGTTGGCCCTAGGGCCTATACAAGCCTAGCCATAACAATTCCCTGGCTATTTCTTCCCTGGACCCCTGTCTAGCAGGGTGAAATAATCAGCTCCTGCAAGGCTCGAACCCAGGACCCAGCACACCATAAACAAAGTGATTTGCCACTAAGCCGTGCCAGATACCTGTGATGTACATGGTGATCAAAATGCCTTTTCTGTATGTAGCATTTTTAGTGTTGTATAACAGGGAAGGAAAATCACTTTTTGGGAAGAGTTCTCCAGATGAACCGCACCCAAAACCTGAAAAAAGCGTATTTTTCAAGAAACTTGTCTGCTACTATACCACTCAAAGTGCCTTGGCATATGACTGTTAATAACTTCTGATGCAGAAATGTTTTCCATTTAGGACTTGTTTATACTACTAATGTCCTGTAAATAACTTCTGATGCACAAATGTTTTTCCAAGTTAGGATTTTGTTTACACTACTTATGTCCTCACTTTTATTACTGTACTGCTGAAATGATTAGTGTTTATACATTTTATGATTGTACTAGATATGGAGCTTTTCTCCCCGTGCCTCCACTGAAAAAGGGCAGTTGCTCAGTCAGACTAACCTGGTCAACACATGTCAAATAAATAAATAAAAAATATCTTGAACTTTTCTGCAGTACTAATGTCTTTGTATCAAATTAAGTCTTTTTTCTTATTTTCTAATTTGTTATACTCCAAAATAGCCTGAAAGACATTGTCGTGGGTAGCATGATTTTGTTTTACAGTCAATGCCTTTGGCATACCTTTCAAGTGTACCTCATTATGAGGAACGTACCTCATTTGGGGTCTTAAAAAGTTCATGTTCCTCGAAGTTCCTCAAAGTTCCACATTGAAAGACTCTGTCACACATTCAGTATTAGAAATTATTTTAAGTGAAATCCATTGTAATTAGAAGTGAATCATATTAATTCATTAAAAGATCTTCTTTATAAGTAAAACCAGCTTATTTTAACCATCCTATGACCTTCCTAGTTGAAGTTGTTAGTAAGCCATTAGTATGTGTTCCACATTTTGCCCATTTGTTCCACAATATGAGGGCTAGTGTTCCTCATTTTGGACATGGAAGATTGGGAGCTATGGCCTTTGGCTGCTTTCTTAATTTATAGAGACAGAGAGAAATGTCTAGGATAACAGGGTCATTTACTATGATTTTTTCTCTCTCTCTCTCTCTCATCAGTGTACAACAGTAATGTGACTGCCTACTTTTCACTGTCAGCATTAATCCACATTTTGAATTACTTTTCTTCCTCTGATTTCCATTAGTGGCCATTTTTGATGCAGCATTTTAAGGAACGTTTGAATGATACAGGCTTGAAAATGTAGTTGAATTAATTATTCTTTTCAAAGAAACAACTCTATTTCAATGTTGAAGTATGATAAACATGACCCCACTGATGAATTGGTGTTACTTGGGCTAGCAAGAATTAATCTTTGATAGTCTTTGATATTAATCTCCCACTCACTGATTTGTCTCAACAAAATGCATTATGCACTACAACAAAGATGTAACAAAACACCAGAAAAAAAACATGCATTTTTACAGAAAAATATAGTAAAATACAAACTCAAATCCACAGAAAAAATGAGAAGAGTAGGATGAATATACTTTTTTCTTTGTCACATTCATAGTTTAATATATTTCTTCAACCCTACTTCTCTTTGTAAAAAAAATTCCATTCCCCCTTAAGTGTTCGTTCATTCATATTTTTCTATAAGTCCTCAAAAGTGAACAATACACCACCTAATCATTTCCTTCCAGAAGAAAAGGCATTTGTCATAGTCAAGGTATATAACTCATGAATATTTAAATGAATCTACACAGGTATTTTGAAATTTCATGCAAACCCTCTTCTTTCTTACTCATTACACATGCATAATTATCCTGGTCATGAATCCTCACTGTATTAAATTCTGAATCCTTACAAAGGGCTAATAATACATTTAAAACTGACAGTTTTGCTGACAATCTGGAGACCTGTTGATAAACCTCATTTTAAGGACTAATTTGCAGACATATGAGGTGAAACTTTAGTTTGACTTTCAGTTAGCATTCATTAGTCAATGATTTATCATTTATGCTGCGGTAGCGTTGTCGCCTCAGAGTAAGACGCTGTCCAGTTCGATTCTCAGCTACAGCGCCTTCTGCATGGAGACATGCGTGAATGGGCATACCTTAGTTGAAGGTTGTGCATCAGGGCTGGCAACTCGGCACGTAAAAATCAACTACCAATCATTAGCGGACCAGAGTTCTGCTGTGGCGACCCCTAGCCGGGAAAAGCCGAAAGACACAACGACAACTTCAACGTTTTGTAGATATGGTATAGAAATGAACACATTTCAGGTGGAAATGTATAACTTAAATTGTACTGCATTGTGAATCACTGGGTTGAGAATAGAATATTTCCTGTAAGATATGTTTTGTAGACTATAACACTTGAAAGCCTCTATCACTATTTTTAAGAGTACTTGTGTCTGTTATCTCTTTCTACATATTTATACCTGTCTCTATATTTTTTCCTTAGTACCACAGTCCTAGAAACTCCTTGAGTAGCCCATGCCTGTAAAGTCATATCAGCGCTAATCGCTCCCTAACTGAACAGAACTGCAACAAGGCAGCAACCTGAAAAACCCAGGAAAGCCCTGTATGTTTAAGCACCCATAATCAATTCCTGAACTCCTAATTCTGTAATTATAGCAGCGTCTCTACTAAAATTACCTAACAGGCTCTGTTATTTTATTTAAACTCTCCATCCTGTTAAACTAAAGGAGCTAGCAACTGGTAATACTGTTACCGCTTACTACACTTAGGACGACAACTGTTGGCACTACTGAAGTTACGGATGAACCTAGGTCTCCCTCTTAGCTCTAGTAACAGCAGCAGGAGTACAAAACACATGCTTTTGTCCCTTTACTCTAGACTATCTACAGTTTGACTTTTTTAACCAAAGACACTCAAGAATGTGCTCTATATTTCTACCTTAATTTTCTTACCTGCAAACTCTTTCTCAGATTTGTTTTTTTTGAACCGAGTTGCAGCCCCATTTTCCATTCCCTCTCTAATTGACCATACCTCAACATAGGTTCATAGGTAGGTACTAGGCTATCAGCCCAAGGGCCTAAGTAAGCCTAGCCAAGAAGGTTCCCTGGTTTCACCACTCAAGAAAGTTAATTTCCTGTGCCCCTGTCAAGCAGAGCCACAGAAGTGATCCCCAGGGTATATTTCCTATTTCCCATCCACTCATCAAGATTTTTCTTGAAGAGTGCTAATGAGGAAATTTATTTGACATAGATGGGTAGCTTGTTCCAGAGTATAGGAAGTCTCTGGGACAGGAATCTATCCCTCCAGCATGTCCTGTTTATTTTGGTGACAACGTTTAGGTCCCTAGAACGTGTAGCTCGGAGGGACTGGGATATTTAATTGTAGCATGTCCAACAGCTCTGGGTTTAACATAGCTTTATATGTTATGCAGAGATCTCCTCGGAGTAGGTGATATGCTACAGAGTAAAGCTGGAGTTTTTGAGATGGTCAGTGTAGGGCATCTGTTTGAGGTCAGTAATCCTCTTTGTGAGGTACTTCTGTGGCCTTTCCAGCTGCTGCAGATGTCTTGTGAGGTACATTCCAAAAGGGGCGTTGTACTCTATAATGGGTCTAATGAGTGCCGAGTAGAGGGGAACAATGACCTCTTTTTTTCCTGAATGAGAACCCTTTTGGAATGAGGTGTGCTACATAGAAGGATTTCCTGACTGCTGTGGTGATGTGATTATCAAAGGAGAGAATACTGTCCACCTGGGTCCCACGGTCTCTTATCACATATTCGGCATTAAGTAGACTGCCATTTATGTGGTAGTTTATGGGTACAGAGTTTTTACCAAAGGGGATGACAATGCACATTTTGGCACTGAGCTTAAGGCCATTCCTCTGACACCAGGCATCTGTCTCAGTGAGGCCCTTCTGTAGGATGTCCACATCATTTGGGGACTCGACTGTGGCTCATAGTTTACAGTCATCTGCAAACTTCATTAGCCAGAGGCCTTCTGTGTTAGCCTGTACTTCAGAGAAGTAGATACCAAACAGGAGAGGTCCCAGGACTGAACCCTGTGGTACTCCACTTGTTACTGGTTTGAAGTCAGATTTGGAGTCTGCAACTTTTACAGTGTGGGTTCTGTCCGTGAGGAAGTTGGCAATCCATCTTGTAATGTAGGGATTTATACCTAGTTTAGTGAGTTTAGCTATAATTCCAGAATGGCAAATGGTACTGAAAGCCTTGGTGAGGTCAAGATAGGCTGTGTGAACTACCTTACCCTCTTCTACGACTTTGGTGACTGCCTCAAAGAAGTCGATCAGGTTCAGAAGACATGATCTGCCTTTCACAAATCCAAAGTGGGTGGGGTCCAGAGTTTGGAGGTTACCAATGTCTTTGTTTATGAGTTCCATGATGATATGTTCCATGGCCTTGGAGACCAGGCTCATCAGACTAATAGGGCGATAGTTCCCAGGATCAGTGATGGCTCCCCCTTTGTGGAGTGGGATAACTGTTGCTGTGCATCATTCAGTGGGCACAAAGCCTGACGTGAGACTATGATTGAACATGGTGCTTAGGTGGGGAGCCAGTTCATTCTGAAGTTCTTGTAAAATGTCGCCTGGGATGTTGTCCGGTCCCATGGATGCTGTGTTTTTGGTTTTAGGGAGTGCAGCTTTTACCTGTATAGATGTGATTACAGGGACTTTGCATTCTTTCTGTATAGATATGGGCCCTTTAGTGAGTGGGAGGGGGTAAAGTTAGCACTGAAACCTATCTGCTAGGATGTTGGCAATATCAGTTGATTCTGTAATTTTCTTGCCATTATGCTGTAACTCAGAGCAGATCTGGGTGTTGCCATTGAGATTCTTGACATAGCTATAGAATGATTTGTGGTTGCCCTTAGAATCAGTGGGGATTTTGTTTTTGTAGCTAGCTTTGGAGGATCTTATAAGGGATCTCAGCTTCTTACTGAGGCTGACCAGGGAGCTCCTCCCCTCATGGGATTTTACTCTCTCTTGCAACAGTTTCTTCCTTCTGTTGTAGAGTTTATTTATGGCGGGGGACCACCAGATTGGCTTCCTTTTTTTGGAGGATAGCGTCTTGGTTCTGTTTGGGATAGCACAATCCATGCACTCGTGTCAGTGCTTATAGAGTGCATTTGTGTAGGATTCAGCAGACGTAACTGTATTTTCCATCCGCATGGGTGTCATGAACTTCACCACTTCTGTCTTAAGAAGCATGAAGTTGGCTTTGGAGAAATGTTTAACTGTGGTTTCCTTAATGGTGGGTGGGGGCAGGATGCAGATATCTAGGGTGATTAGCTTATGGTTGGATCTGACCAACAAGAAGTTGATTTCAGCTGTGCAACACCGGTCACTCATGTTGGTAATGACTAGGTCTAGGATACTGTTGCCCCTGGTGGGGGTGTGGTTAAGTTGCTCCAGGGCATTGGAATTTATGAATTCCAGAAAGTGTTGAGTGAAAGAGTTGGTACTTGAGTAGTTTTCCCAGTTAATGGTGGGGTAGTTGAAATTGCCCATAATTATGGTGTTTGGT
Organism: Protopterus annectens; assembly: GCF_019279795.1. Lineage (NCBI taxonomy): Eukaryota > Metazoa > Chordata > Ceratodontiformes > Protopteridae > Protopterus > Protopterus annectens. The sequence goes on along the minus strand of NC_056741.1, from coordinate 1,696,723,754 downwards.
TGAACCCTAATATTTTCCAGTATATCAAGAAAAGAGGAGTGGGAATCCTGGGGCATGGTGGGGGATCTGTAGCAAGCTATAATTTGGATTGCAGTTTTGCCCAGAGTTAGTTGCATTTGGATAACCTCAGATGCATTATGCTGCCAACTAGCCTGGAGGTGTGGATATCCTTAATGAATATGGACACACCTCCTGGTGTTCTTGTCCAGGCTAGATGACCAAAAAGTGTGGTATGAGTTTTAGCCTGGTAATGCAGGGGTGCTCTCTAGAGCCTTGAGCCAGGTCTCAGTCACTGCACAGATATTGATGTTCTCCATTTTAAGGAGTGCCTCGAGTGAGTGCATTTTGAGATTTAGACTTCTAGCATTGAGTAGCATTACCCTCAGTTTTTGCTTGCCTGTTCCTGTTATGGTGGTGAATTTTTTATTTGAACCTTGCCTAAAAAGGCACTATAGGGGTGGCAAGAGCCTTAGCCAGTTCCAGAATCCCAGGGGCAACAGGTGCAGGCCATCTCTGGCAAAGCATCATGGTCTGTCGATCATGTTGTCCCAGGCAGACAGATACTGGATCCCCTTAAAATGACACCAGAAGTTTAGCCAATTGTTGAAGTCAATCATTTTGTCCTTGTACTGCGGTATAATTCTGGGCAATGGCAAGATGCTATTCAGGGCTAGGGTCATACCTGCCTCGGCTACAAGATCTGAGATCTCTTCCATGTCTCTTTTCATGTAGTCCAGGGAGGTACGTCTCAGGTTGTTCACACCAACATGGACAATGACAGAGTCATATTTGTACTTACTGTGGAGTGACCTGAGTGCGTGGGTTATGTGGCAGATCCTGGCACCCAACAGTCAGTTGACAGTAACCTTCTCCTTGTTTAGCCTGGTGAGTGGGACATCAGTGTGCCTGACTATAGAGTCACCTATGACTAGTGTGTTGGGTATGTTGGTTTGCCTTATGGGCTGTGGTTTATTGACGCACTGAGTCTGTGGGCTATGTGTCATTTGGGTTGTGTGGGTGGTGGAGGTTGCTTGCGTTTCTGCTTTGGAGGTCTCTGTTGCTTGAGCAGATTATTATTGAGAGCCTCTGCAAATGTTTTTGTGTTTCTATGTGTGGATTTTGGTGGTGTAGGTTTAGTAGGACTATGTGATGTGGTGTGGTGCAAGTGTTTACCTTCTCCTCTTGACTGTCAAGTTCAGTCTTGGTTGGAGAGAGCTTTACCTCCAGTTTGGCTAGATAAGTGCATCTCTTACAGGTTGTGGTATTGAGTGGTAGAAAGAGAGGGCTGTCTGTGTACATGAGGCAATTGCTACATTGCCTCAGGATGCCCAGAGTCATCAGATAGACAGGAGAGAACACTGGGAGCTGACCCTTGGACATATCTGAATAAAAAACTATTTTCCTCTAGACAAGTGAGGAAAGTGAGTATAAGAGATGTTTTTCTCTAAGCAAGTAAGGAAAGTAAGTACAAAAACTGTTTTCCTCTAGGTAAAGAGGAAGGTTGAGTGCTGTAGTAATTTGTAGCTTCTGAACAAGTACTGAGCATGGATAACAAATTCAAGTGCTAAAACTAAGAATCTGTACCTGGATCTTGTGGTAGATAGACTACCTAGTGCTCCTCTTGATTAGCTATCATTGTCTTCCTAACCCTCCCACATCCAGTAGTGGCTTGCCAGAGCTTTTATCAACCCCTGGCACTATCTGTGAACTGCCTAAACAGCTGCGCACCCTGTAGTGCGGGCATCCTCATAGTAAGGAATTTCCTAAAAGTATACTTGCTGAGCTAGTGTTTTTTGTCTGACATGTTATTTACTTTTACGTTGTTTTTGCTTTCTAATTGCATTTAATATTTATATTTGCTGAGCTAGTGTTTTTCTGACTAATTAATTACTTGTTACATGTTTTTGCTTTCTACTTGCATTTATATTTACTCTGGAGAATCACGTTTACTAGTGAAAGAGTAGAGTTACTTCATTTACAGTGAAGGATTAGACCATGCTATTTATGAACAGATGATAATTGCAAAGAATGTGTGCCTTACACTCTATTTCATATATGAGTTATTCTTACTCCCTATACTAGTGACATGCAAATGTTGTGAGTAGGCAAACTATGTTTAATTGCACTACAGGCTTAAATGCCAAATGACCGCATGATTGGCCTTTGTTTGTAAAATCACTATGAGATTACTGCAATGTCTGTAGGACCCAAGCTAGATAATTTGACTTTGCAGGACTTCAATGTTCATAAGAGGAATCATTTTAACTGCTACACCTAGCAATTATAGGACAAACTAAGTACGCGTTCTCTTACATTTCTAGTAATCAGCTATAGGATAAACTAAGTGCAGGTTATCTTACAGTTCAAGTACGCACTGTTTTAGAAGTTGTTATTGATTACAGTGCTAGTCTCCTAGTGCATTACCCACGTGTTTGGTGTGCTTAGAATTTGACTGCACTGCGATAGCCCTGTTGAGGGGTTTATACTTTTACACAGAACTGTAATTGAATATTTTCTTAAGTAAAAGCTCAGGAGAATTATGTAATGAACTGACCGAGCTGTAATTTACATGTTTGGTGCGCCCAGTAATTGACTGCACTATTATAGTCCAGTTGTGGCGTTCTCATTTTCACACAGAACAGAACTTGGTCATTTACTTATTTACAGCTCATGATATTCATGATATTGAACTGACTGAGCTGTTATCACCAGAAAGGCTCATCCAGACTCTGCTACACTTTGCTGTGAAGGAAAGGTTAGTTTGCTGTTATTTTTTTGTATTACTGTATTGCCTTTCTATATTTTGAATACTGTAGTTTGTTTTCTTTACTTTGTGTTTTGCTTGCATTCTGTTTTAACAGCATTTAAAAAAGAGACCACAGCTCTCTCTGTTCTGAGTCAGGCAGAATTTTTTCCCGCCCTCCTACCCATTTAAGTTGTCTTGTTAAATACCAATGTCTTTCTAGTTGCCTGCCTCTTATGTTAATCTGACCATATATCTCATTTCTCTCTACTTTCACTGGCTTATGTGAGAAATCACAAAATCATCATTTTGAAATCCCACCCCTTCAATTATTTAAATTTATTGGCCATCCTACAGTATTTCATAGTACCAAAATACAAAAGTGACCACCCCTTTCAATCCATCTTGCTGTTTTAAAAATAGTAACTCTCCACTAAACCTTAACTTTTTAAATGTATAAAACTCAAGTTACCTACTTTCACATCTAACTTCTCTAGTGCACACTGCAGATTGCATTCTTTTCAATCTTACCTTTAAGCATCCCTGTGACTAGCACTTTCTCTAATACCTGCTGGAAAGCACTAGGAAGCCTTAAACTCATACAAACACTGAACTCTCCTTGTTAACAAGGAGAAATTAATAGTAGGCACTAAACAGCCTATAATTGCAAAGTACCTTGCTAAGGAAACAGCTCCTATACTTTACAAAGAAAAAAAAAAAGCCCCAAACCAAGCATGTCCAAGGGTCAGCTTCCGGTGATTTCTCCTGTCCACCTGGTGAATCTGGGCATACTGGGGCAATGCAGCAATTGCCTCATGTACACAGACAACACTCTCCTCCTACCTCCCAACACTACAACCTGTGAGAGATGCACTTACATAGCCAAAATGGAAGCAAAGCTCTCTCCACCCAAGATTGTGTTAAACAGTCAAGAGGAGAAGGTTAACACCCACACTACATCTCAAGCAACACATAGCCCTTCTAAACCTGCACAACCAACACCCACATATAGCAACACTAAATCCACATATGCAGAGGCCCTTAACTGTAACCTGCCCAAGCAACAAAGACCTCTGAAGCTGAAATGCAAACAAACACCAATCACAACCAATGTGTCACATAGTTCAGAACATCAGTGTGCCACCCAGCAACAGCCCCTAAGGCAAGACAATATACTTTAGTCATAGGTGACTCTATAGTCTGGCACACTGATGTTCCTCTCAGTCACAAGTTAACTTCTTAAGTTACAAAGTTGAAACCTGAAACAACTTTAAAAAAATCTTGAAAGAACCAATGAGGTGCTTATTCCAAGGCATAATCCAGGCATCCCCAGTCGATAAATGACCACAAACAATTCAGTCTCACTGAAATGCTATATTGTCCTTGGCTAAGCTATGATGGCCTGGGGCATTTGCTCAGACACACAGCCTCTACTAACAAACAACTAGGCCCAAAACACAAGCCTGAGTATGGACAACGCTACAATACCAAGACTACTTAGATAGAAAAAACTGGAGAAATGTTTAAACAGGTAAAGGCTCAAGGAGACTCTAGAGAATGCTTTATATGCAAACAAATTATATGATGCACTCCTAGCAGGAAATCAGAACAAACAAACCCAAGCAGATGCTTAACAATTGTAGAAAATTCTACTTAATACCTCACACACAGTGAGTAAAATAAAAGTGTTATAACTCTGAAATACGCAAAAAATAGGATACTTAATGTTATATATCTCAGATTCGTTAGCTCAGAGCCCTTCCTCCGACTTCCTCCGATTAGCTCAGTGTGAAATGGCAGAAAAAGTCCCAAGTTAACAATTCACTCTCACTGAAATGCTATACTGGCCTTGGCTAAGCTATGATGGCCTGGGGCATGTGCTCAAACACACAGCCTCTACTAACAAACAACTAGACCCAAAACACAAGCCTGAGTATGGACAATGCTACACTACCAACACTACTAAGGTAGAAAAACCTGCAGAAATGTTTAAACAGATAAAGGATCAATGAGACTCTAGAGAATGCTTTTAAATGCAAACAAGTCATATGATGCACTCCTAGCAGGAAATCAGAACAAACAAACCCAACCAGATGCTTAACAATTGTTGAAAATTCTACTTAATACCTCACACACAGTGAGTAAAATAAAAGTGCTATAAATAACTTAGAAATAACCAAAAAAAAACAGGATACATTATGTTATATATCTCAGATTCGTTAGCTCAGAGCCCTTCCTCCGATCAGCTCAGTGGGAAATGGGAGAGATAGTCACAAGTTAACTTCTTAAGTAACAAAGTTGAAACCTGAAACAACTTTAAAAAAAGCTTGAACGAACCAATGAGGTGCTTATTCCAAGGTGTAGTCCAGGCAACCGCAGTCGGCCAATGACCACAAACAATTTCCTCTCACTGAAATGCTATACTGGCCTTGGCTAAGCTATGACGGCCTGGGGCATGTGTTCAAGCACACAGCCTCTACTAACAAACAACTAGGCCCAAAACACAAGCCTGAGTATGGACAATGCTACACTACCAACACTACTTAGGTAGAAAAAACTGCAGAAATGTTTAAACAGATAAAGGATCAAAGAGACTCTAGAGAAATCTTTTAAATTCAGACAAGTTATATGATGCACTCCTAGCAGGAAATCAGAACAAACAAACCCAACCAGATGCTTAACAATTGTAGAAAATTCTACTTAATACCTCATGCACATTGAGTAAAATAAAAGTGCTATAAATAACTCAGAAATAAGCAAAAAACAGGATACTTAATGTTATATATCTCAGATTCGTTAGCTCAGAGCCCTTCCTCCGATTAGCTCAGTGTGAAATGGCAGAGACAGTCACAAGTTAACTTCTTAAGTAACAAAGTTGAAACCTGAAACAACTTTAAAAAAAGCTTGAAAGAACCAATGAGGTGCTTATTCCAAGTCGTAGTCCAGGCAACCCCATTCGGCCAATGACCCCAAACAATTCACTCTCACTAAAATGCTATACTGGCCTTGGCTAAGCTATGATGGCCTGGGGCATGTGCTCAGACACACAGCCTCTACTAACAAACAACTAGGCCCAAAACACAAGCCTGAGTATGCACAATGCTACACTACCAACACTACCAAGGTAGAAAAAAAACACAGAAATATTTAAAGGATCAAAGAGACGCTAGAGAAATCTTTTAAATTCAAACAAGCTATATAATGCACTCCTAGCAGGAAATCAGAACAAACAAACTGAACCAGATGCTTAACAATTGTAGAAAATGAGAAGTTATGTACCTACCATAATGTTCCATGTTAGTTGTCTTCTTCTCGCCTTCTTTCTTGCTGGATAGGTTCGCAGCCGACCCTCGGCTCCGACTCGGCCTATACTAAAGCTCGAGAGCTATTTTTACTGGCTCTAGGCTACCCTATATCCCATAATGCTAGGTGCTAACTACCCAGATCTTGTTTGATAACTGAAACCATAGCTGTTCTGATCTCCAAAATTAGGAGAAGAGGAAACCTCACTCATAAGTCACCTAGACCTAAAGCTACCAGTAAGGATAGCCAAGGGGGCTAATACTGAGGCAGGAAGAAGATCCCCAAGGATCCTAGGTCTGTCCAGGCTAGGGGGATGGGGGGTGTGTCACAAGAAAGAAGGCGAGGAGAAGACAACTAACATGGAACGTTATGGTAGGTACATAACTTCTCAATGTTAAGTTGTCAATCTCGCCTTCATTCTTGCTGGATGGGACCGCGTCCCTTGCACCTTCACCCTGGGTGGCTCATCGGAACAGACTCTTGAGAACGGTGGAATGAAAATTAACCTGGCTTCGGGAGGCCATGTCTAATTTATAATGAGAGATAAAGGTATGAGGAGAGGCTCATGTGGCTGCCGCACAAATGGAATCTATAGGTAATCTAGTCTGAAAAGCTATTGACGTAGCTAATGCTCTAGTTGAGTGAGCCCTGGGCCTTGACGGTAGCTTTTGGCGTCTGAGGTCATAGATGAAAGTAATTACAGAGGCCAGCCATCTAGAAAGGGTTACTTTGGAAACTGGAAGGCCTTTCTTCCCTGCCGCATAAGATAGGAAGAGCTGCTCAGATTTCCTAGCTTGCTTGGTTCTATCCAGATAGTAGCGGAGCTGATGATGAACGTCCAGAAAATGCAGCTTTTGTTCCGCTCTGTTGGAGTAGTTGGGGAAGAAAACTGAGAGATCGATAGTCTGGTTTAGATTCACCTCAGAAGAAACCTTGGGTAAAAAGGACGGGTTAGTCCTGAGGGACACTCTGTCTTTATGGAAAACTAGATAAGGTGGACAAATGCAAAGGGCATGAAGTTCTGATTCTCTTCTCGCAGATGTTATGGCGACTAGAAAAAGAGTCTTCCAAGAAAGCAATTTCAAGGAGCAGGAAGCCGCAGGTTCAAAGGGGGGAAGAATCAAGGAAGTTAGAACCAAATTTAAGTCCCACTGTGGTGGGGGGGGGTCTCTGACTGGGGGCTTAAGCAAAAAGATACCTTTAAGAAAGGTTTTACAAAGCTTATGGGACATGATACTGGAGTCCAAAAAGCCTACATGAAAGTTCGAAATAGCCGCTAACTGTACTCTGATGGTGGAGGAAGAAGACCCTGAGTGAAACAGTTCGGCTAGGAAGTCTAGGACTGATTGGATAGGGACAGTAAAAGGATCCATATTTCTAGCTCCTACCCAGAAAGAAAAACGCTTCCACTTGCTGGCATAAATCCTTCTGGTAGATGGCTTTAGGGAAGCTATAAGTATGTCACGCACAAAATGGGAAATAAGGGGAAGCCTGGCTAGGGTTGGAATTGGAGCAACCAAGCTGTGAGGTTGAGAGATTGGAGGGAGAGGTGCAGCTGTCCCGACTGATGGGTCAAGAGATCTGGCACTGGGTCCAGATGCCAGGGCTGCCCCAAGAGGTAATGATGCAGGAACGGAAACCATATCTGTCGAGGCCAGTAAGGAGCAATGAGGATCATGGTGGTTCTCATGGCAGTAGCTTTCTGAATCAATTGAGTGATTAATGGAAAGGGGGGAAAGGCATACAGAAGTCCCTGGGGCCAATTGTGGACTAGAGCGTCTCTGGGGGGGTGGCCAGGAAAAGGGAAGAGGGTGAAGAAGTCGTGGCACTTGCTGTTTTGAGGTGTTGCAAAAAGATCACAGCAAGGTCGACCCCATTTCTGAAAAATTTCTTCCACTACTGCTTGATTGAGAGACCACTCATGTAGCATGAGAATGGCTCTGCTCAACCTGTCCGCTATGATGTTGGACTTCCCGGGGATGTGCATTGCTATCAGAAACCGCTGAGAGGAGACCACCCACTGCCAAAGTCTGAGTGCCTCTCGACATAAGGGATAGGACTTGGTTCCGCCCTGCTTGTTGATGTACCACACTACAGACATATTGTCCATCTCAACTGCAATAGTCCCGATGGGAAGAGAGTCCTGAAGGGCTTGCAACGCTAAAAGTACTGCTCTCATCTCCAAGACATTTATGTGCAGGTAGCAGTCGAAAGGTTGCCATGTGCCCTGGACCATCCTGCCCTGAAAATGCCCCCCCACCCGATCAGGGAGGCATCCGTTGTCACCGTGGTGACCGGAGGAGAAGGAACAAATGGTCTGCCCTGAAGGACTTGAGGGGAGACCATCCACCAAGAAAGGTGTTTCTTGCAAGACAGGGTTATTAAAATGTTGTGTGACATTGGAAGCTGTTGAAAGGACCACTGGGAAAAAAGCATCCACTGAAGGATCTGCATATGAAAGCAAGCTAGGGGAAGTAGAGTAATGGCTGCCGCCATGAGACCTAATACCTTCAGGACAAACCTGGCCTGGATTTTGTTGTTCTGAAGGAGGATGTGAACATGCCTGCAAATATCTAGAACTCTTTGCTCAGTTAGTTTTGTGGAGAGCTGGACTGTGTCCAAGGTGGTGCCTATGAAGGTAATAGACTGACAAGGCGACAAGGCAGACTTTTCGAAATTTATGGAGATACCTAGCCCTTTGCAAGTATGAATGGTGTAATCTCTGGATAGGAGAAGCTGATGCCTGGTGGTGGCAGTGAGGAGCCAGTCATCTAGGTATGGAAACACCTGGAATCCTTGATGCCTCAGATGAGCCTTAACCGCTGCCATGCATTTGGTGAACACTTGGGGGGCTGTAGTTAGACCAAAGGGCAGGGCTCTGAACTGATGGTGACTGGCTCCCATCCGGAAGCGGAGAAACCTCCTGGAGCGCCTGTGCATTTTGATGTGGTAGTACGCATCCTGAAGGTCTACTGAGCACATCCAATCGTCCTGACCCAGAAAAGGTAGAATGGACTGTAGCGTGACCATCCGGAATTTCGTTCTTCTTACAGACTTGTTTAGCCTGCTGAGATCCAATATTGGTCTCCCGTCCCCTGTCTTCTTTGGTACCAAAAAGAACTTGGAGTAGATTCCGGATCCTTGTTGGTCTGCTGGGACTGGCTGGATGGCTCTTTTTGTTAGTAGTTTTGATATTTGTAGTACTGCTTGTTCTGTTAGACTGGGTGGAACGTCTAGGAGGGGTCCTTTTGGCTGAGTTTTGGTGTGGATAATAGGAATTTTGTAACCCTCAGATATAATTGACTGTACCCATTTGTCTTGGGTGAGTGAAAGCCAGGCTTTTGGGTACAGTGATAACCTTCCCCCGACTGCCTCCAAAAGCAGACAGTCAGGCAGCTTCTCAGGGATGCTGGAAGGGTTAGTCAGAAAGAGACTCTCTGCTACCCTGATTTTGCGGACCTCCTCTGCCCCTAGGGTGGCGTCTGTTATTGTTCCCCCCTGCCTCTAGAGGGGAACTGACCACTTGCATCAGGCGCGACCTCTTGTGGTTTACGGAACCACATTTTCCCACCCTTCTGACCCTTAGGGTATGGTCTAGACAGGGTGGAAAAATGGACTCCCACGGCGGAGAGAGTCTTGCCTTCTTGCTCGCATCAGGTCAAAGTAGCCTTCACCTGAGGTCCAAACAAAGCTGAACTGTCAAAGGGGGAATTAGTGAAGGATGCCTTAAAGGGGTCTGCAAAGTTACAAAGCTGCATCCAGGCATGACGCCGTAAGGCCACGCCTGTGCCTGCAGCCCTACTCGCCCCATCGGCTGCATAGGAAATAAGCCGCATGGAGGAGTTGACAATGGAATTCAGGGTTGCCAGCTGGGAGTTTATTTTGTCCTGAGACCCCGCAGCTGTTGGATCCTGTAAGACCTCACCCACTTCTTTGAGCATGTCTCTTTGAAGGCGGGTGAAGTGGCACTGATAATTCAGCGACCACATGACAAAGGTTGCTGAAGAAAACATCCGCTTGCCGTACCTATCCATAGTCCTAGACTCCTTGTTAGGAGGATGGACAGGTACTGAAGGATCAGCCAGTTCCTTCTTAGTGGCTGCAGCCACCACCATGGAGTCAACCGGGACACCCTTGGCTAAAAACTGTTTGTCCGAAGGAGCTGTTATGAATTTTGAAGGCCTCCGTGGGGTAGGTTCCACCATATCAGGGGGCTGTCCACGCCTTCTGCACCACCACTTCCATGAGGGGGTCAAAGGGCGGAGACACCCAGGAGGTGGAAGGGCGAGAGCCAAATGCCTCTAGGTAAACCGACTCATCCTCAGAAGGATTAAGGGTAGACCAGTTCCCCCTCTGCTTCAGGATCTCAAGGATGTCTGAAAAGGAGACATCCTCAGAGGGGGACCGTGGGGACCCTTCCGACTCATCCAAGTCAGTATCTGATGTAATGGACTCAGGGGAGTCCACATGCTTCCTCTTACATTTCCTCTTCCAAGGGAGTTCCCCTGATGGATCAGGGGAAACCTCGGAAGAGGAGGATATTCCCAATGGGGAAACTTGAGGCGTTGGATTTCTATGGTCAGGAATGAGAGGGTGGGTAGAGACTGCAGCAGGCACTACAGAGGGAGGAGCTGAGGGAGCCGACCATGGAGCAGGCACAGGGGCCAGCACGTGCCTCATGACTTCGAAGGTGCCCCTATCAGTCAGGGTAGAAGGTCCCCACTCCGAAGAGATAAGGACCCCTCCCGGCACTGAGAGGGATGGCTCCGAAGCCGATGTTGGGGCCGAACTTACCAGCACCGAAGCTCCGAGAGGGAGAACGGGGTCGGAAAAGGGTCCAATGCCACTTGCCCCCTCGGAGCCAACGAGGAAGTCCATGTGCCCGGATTCCTCCAAGGATGGGACCATGGAAGAGACTGGAGCCAACAACGGAGCCAAAAGGTGAGGTATCGGCTCCGACGTGTCGACGGCCACAGCTCCCACAAGCTCCAGCTCCGAACTCAGAGGAAGAGTCAGAGGAGGAATTGAAGATGGGGTGGGAATAGCCACTGAATGCTGAGAAGTGCTATGGAGCATCTGGGCTAGTGCCTGAGACTTAAGAAGTCTACTAACCACCCTCTCGAGGTCATGGTCCGAGAGCCTGGAAGACCTAGAGGAATGGGTTCGATGGCACCACTCCGAGAGTAAGGGAGACCTCGGAGCCGAGTGAACAGATTCCAGGGACGGAGACCTGGACCGTTTATGGCTGGCAGATGGCACCGACACCACTATCGACGCCGACTGAGTCCTAGAAACATTGGCTCCGGCTCGAGCCGATGTAGAAGACTGAGTTTGAGAAACATCGACTCCAGCTGGAGCCAATGAGGAAGACTGTGTCTTGGAGACATCGGCTCCAGCCAGAGCCGATGTAGCAGCAGTCAGAGCACCACCAGTCGAAGGCTCTGAACATGGAGCCGATGGCTTAGATGGCTTTGAAGGCTTCCACGACGATGACTTGGTCAGGGAACCTTCAGGCTTTAATAAGCCCCTCAAAATTAACTTGTTTCTGCGTTCCTACAGGACTCTTGGACTGAACGCATGACAGACAGAACAAGAGTCCTGCAGGTGCAGGGGGCCCAGGCAATAAACACAAGAAGTGTGACCGTCTGTCAGCAACATTTTCTGACAGCACAAGTCACACTTCTTGAAGCCTGAGACCCTGGTGTCTTTAGACATCGTAAAAAGTACAAAAATATACACACACACACACACACACACACACACACACACACACACACACACACACACACACACACACACACACACACACACAGACACTCTTTAAAACAAGCTAGTCAGTCACACAACAACGTAAACTGACAATTTAAAGAAAAGGGAATAGGCCCAAAGGCCTAACCTTCTAACCAAACAAGGGGTTAGGAAATTAAGGGATTAAGAGGGACTGGAAGGGAGATTAGCTATGAAGGGAAGCTAATGGGATGGTCACTAAGAAAAAACGAACTGAAAATCTGACTAAAAGGGAGAAATTCAAGAATTATAAAATCTAACCTGCAGAGCCAGTAATAAATGCACCTCGCAGCTTAAGTGGCAAAAGAGATCTGGGTAGTTAGCATCTAGCATTGTGGGATATAGGGTAGCCTCGTGCCGGTAAAAATAGCTCTCGAGCTTTAGTATAGGCCGAGTCGGAGCTGAGGGTCGGCTCCAAACCCATCCAGCAAGAATGAAGGCGAGATTGACAACTTAGCATTTCTACTTAATACCTCACACACACTGAGTAAAATAAAAGTGCTATAAACAACTCATAAATAAGCACAAAACAGGATACTTCATGTTATATATCTCAGATTCGTTAGCTCAGAGACCTTCCTCCGACTTCCTCCAATTAGCTCAGTGTGAAATGGCAGATACAGTCACAAGTTAACTTCTTAACTCATTCACTCCGGAGCAGCTCAGGAAAAGCTGCCTGCGTAATTCCAGCATAGGAACAACAGTGCAGCCTGAGCTCATTTTCAGAAAATCCATTTGTAATACCATACAGAAAACAAATGTTCATAACTCTTTAACTATAAGAGCTAGACTAAAAATGTAAATGCAAAAGTTGTTCAGCAGACACTGACTTTTCCAACAGTGTAAACGTTGATGGTGTATATCAAAGTCATTATTAAATATTTGGCAAGGAATGCTGATATTGTGCATATTTTGTACCTTTTTGGAAAAACAAAGCATAATATCTTGGTCAATGTACCATGCAGACCCATACAATTTGAATGTAATTTGTTAGTATGAATGTTAGCTTTAAAATGATACCTTAACCATTACTATGTGATGTTCCTTTCTTGAGATATTCACAGAAATATGATTAATATATTATTTTTTATAATTGATAAATAAACAAAGCATAATATCTCATCACCTGTAACAGACAGAGCCTACATATCAGTGTAGATGTTGTGCATCTGAATGTCAGCTTCAAAGTGGTGCATCATTTGTGTGATCACCATGCTCCCTTGCAAAGATATGGGCATAATAATGAAAAGTATTGTAAATGTATATTTCATAATCGTACAAGACTAAACAAACTGTGATATCTCTACATGTGTAGAGTGCACAGACACAGTTCTTTTACCATGTTGTAAGGAGTAACACTGTCTTCAAAATGAGGTATTACTTGGCACACTGTCATGCTCCCTTGCAAAGTTATTTACCAAAATATGAAAAAAAATCATAATTTCCATAACCTAATTCCAAACAAACTTTGATTTCTGCATATGTGTCCAACATACAGGCACAATTCTTTTACCATGTTGGAACCAGCAATACTGTCTTCAAAATAATGTATTACTTGGCACATTCAGATGCTCCCTTGCAAAGTTATCTACCAAAATATGAAAAAAAATCATAATTTTCATAACCCATGATCGAAACAGACTTTGATATCTGCATATGAGTACAACATACAGGCACCATTCTTTTCCCATGTTAGAACTATCAATGCTGTTTTCAAAATGAGGTATTACTTAGCACATTCAGATGTTCCCTTGCAAAGTTATTTACCAAAAATATGAAAAAAATCATAATTTCCATAACCTACGTCCGAAACAAACTTTGATATCTGCACGTGTCACAATATACAGGCACCATTCTTTTACCATGTTAGAACTATCAGTACTGTCTTCAAAATGAGGTATTACTTCACACAATGGGATGCTCCCTTGCAAAAGTTATTTACCAAAATATGAAAAAAATCATAATTTCCATAAGCTAAGTCCGAAACAAACTTTGATATCTGCCTATGAGTACAACATACAGGCACCATTCTTTTACCATGTTAGAACTATAAATCTTTTCAAAATGAGGTATTACTTAGCACATTCAGATGCTCCCTTGCAAACTTATTTACCAAAATATGAAAAAAAAATCATAATTTCCATAACCTAAGTCCGAAACAAACTTTGATATCTGCACGTGTCAAACATACAGGCACAATTCTTTTACCATGTTAGAATCAGCAATACTGTCTTCAAAATGAGATATTACTTGGCACATTCAGATGCTCCCTTGGAAAGTTATTTACCAAAATATGAAAAAAAATCATAATTTCCATAACCCAAGTCCTAAACAAACTTTTAAATCTGCACATGTGTGCAACATATAGACATTTCTTTTACCATGTTGGAGCTGTCAATACTGTCTTCAAAATGAGGTATTATTTGGCACACTGACATGCTCCCTTGCAAATTTATTTACCAAACTAAGAAAAAATCATAATTTCCATAACCTAAGTCCTAGCAAAACTGATACATGTACATATGTACAGCATTCAGAAACCGTTGTTTTACCATGCAGACACATATGGTTGTAAATATACACATTCCTGGTGTAGCCAACATACTGCTGAATGGGTACATGTAAAGAGAAAATGCAAGGTAAGGTCCGCCACTCCACTAATGAACCCAGGACAGGCATGGGACAGTGGCAGGCAAGGCCATATAATTTGTCCGATAGCTGTGCTGGATACCCACTCAGACAGCCGATAACACTGCAGTCTCAGGACCTCCTTCAGTGTCAGCAGTCTGCCTTACCTATGCCTTTTCTCTTTACATGTGTCCATTCAGCAATGGACCTAAGGGATCAATTTTTGTATTAGTAAGCCCTTCCTGTCATCTAAACTCTACACATGCCTGATAAAAGCAGACTAAGTATTGCAGGATGGTCACTGAAATATTAGATTGTACGTAGTAGCACTCTCCTGAAACAGTTGTTCTTTATTAGCATCCTCACCAGCTCTTTACCACAGCTATTTGCCAAACTCAGAGAAATATATTTTACACAACACATTTCATAATAGTGTTTTACTTACTATACTGGTCCTACTTGGTCATGGGTGTTTTCCATTCATTTCACAAGCTGCATGTTAGTAATCCTGCATAACTCTCCTCACGCCATTGTGGAGGTCAGTCAAGAACAACGCAATGCCCCCCTCAGTTAGGTGAACGCCATCCCCTCTGAACAGATGAACATCTTCTGCGGTGATGCTGTCATGGCAGATTGTAGATCCACTGACCCTGTGCATCAAGCCATGCATGAACCCATTCTGTAAATGTCTAGCCTTGTGAGCTGCCCGTTGACTGTTTGCTGTTTTCCATATCTGTCGAGGAATTATATCAGACCACACAAAATGACAACGTGGCCACCAAGACTTCAGGTCTTCAAAAATTTCTGTGATTTGAAACCGTAGCCTTCCGAGTAGTTCACTGATGACATCATTCCCTCCAATGTGCAGCACAAGAATGTCAGGCTCAGGGTAGATGGAACACTTCTCTTCCAACAACTGCAGTAGTCCGCTCCAATGCATACCTCCTCTTGCAATCCAGTATACCTTCACACTGGATGTGGGGAAGCTCAAGTTGTACCGGTGTTCAGTTTCGGAGGCATGGCTGGCAGCCCAGTGAATGTAGGAATGGCCACATACCCACACATTCACTTGTCGTTCTCCTGGTCGTGAAGCCATGTCAGTGTCAGAAGGTGGATAAACCTGCAGAGGAAAGAAAATGCAAATAGATTACTATTGATATTTGACAGATGTATTGGAAGACTACATATATATTCTTGAACACAGATAAAGGCAAGTCATCGTCTGCATCACACTATGAATGCACAGGCGACAGCTGCTGAGAGTTACCTGAGAAGTGATAATGAGTCAGTGCTATATTGTAACTGATTTATTGCTAATGTGATAATGACCTGCCTTTCATTCCTGCAAAGTTATGCATTCTCAGACACAGGTGATAATTGCTGCACATAACCTGT
Organism: Protopterus annectens; assembly: GCF_019279795.1. Lineage (NCBI taxonomy): Eukaryota > Metazoa > Chordata > Ceratodontiformes > Protopteridae > Protopterus > Protopterus annectens. Next base: position 1,696,707,898 of record NC_056741.1, on the reverse strand, counting down.
TGAATAGGCATTAATTAAATTACCTTGTGCAGCTGTTATGTAACACAGACTCAGCATCAACTTGATAAATACTACATAACTGTAGCCTCATCCAACCTAATGTTTTCTTTTTATAAAAAGTAAACCATGCAGAACTGAAACATGATACAATAGGGACAGATTTTAAATATTGCTGTTATAAACTTAGAAGGTCTTCAAAGCTTAAAAGGTTCACAAAAAAATGGAAGAAGGTGAAGTGTGTGAAAACAGGTTGAGTTAGCTGCAGCTTTCCAACAACTAGCCAAAATATGCATTACTCTGGAGGTTCCCTGCAAAGAGAGAGGAACATTTCCCATTACTCCTAAGGTTCTATGACCATTGATTATATTATAGACAGTTCTATATGGAGCCCATCTCACTCCTTCAAAAGGGGTAAATAAAGTCAAATCTCCCATTTAGTTGTCAAACATTTTGGGAAGGTGGGAAGATGAGCAGTTATTTGTTTCTGCTTTACATATTCCTGTACAAAAAGACTAGAAAGTACAACTGGAGCTGCTGCCATCAAACCAGAAGAATTTTTTGTAAGTCACAAAGCTATCTACAGCTAGCTAGCTACAGCAGGTAGTCTGGCATTTAATGAGAAATACTCATTTTGTATTCTTGGTTCTAACCACCCTACCTCTCTGCCTACTCTAACTCCTCCACCTTACACAACATACAAAAATGGAGGGAAATGACCCAGCTAAAGACATTTAAAACATGGTCTGTTTTCAAATTTTCAAGTCAATATTTAGTAGTATTTGGCACCTTTGTACTTTTGGAGGCTTAGGAATAGCAAGCAAGAGCATAGACTAGCAAAACAAAAGTTAAACATTGTTTATAAACCGTGAGATGTAAAACAATTTAAATAATGCCTCAAGTGTTTGTAATGTTACAGTGATTAGTGCCACTAACTGAAATGTCATATGAAAATGCACTATTTTGGTTTCAGAAAGCAGCTGATAAGTTTTTAAATAATTGGCTTGGGCTAGTATTACCACCAAACTAAATCATTACATGTATGCTTCCATTCTACCAAAATGTTCGTATCCTGACCCTTGCATGTCAGTATCAACAGAATCTGTCTAATTTCTTTCCTGTTAAGGAATGCACCAATCAAGGGTGTCGCTATGAAGAGTACAATTTTCTTTACATTTACTTACAGAACGCATGCGTCCTCAACTGTCTAAATTAATGCCTATAGTGTTTCATTGATTGAAAAAAAATGTCTGCTTAATTGGTTTAGAGGGAAAGTGAAGCAAACATTTGTTAAACGGCCTGTTCCAGATTTTAAAATGACAGTTGGGCTGTACGCAGCAATAGAGCACATAATTACGAAATTATACCGCTGGCTATACTCCTGACACTTCGCCATTTACCTGTTGGTGCTCTTCCACCACATCCAATCACATGATGTTAATGTTACTAAGATGGTTGCCAGCTCCCTTTTCACGTTCCTAATGTGGGAGTTTATGCAAACATATAATTTTTGGAACTAACCATAACATACATAGTGTAAAGGAATGGCCAAATTATCGAAGAGTTCTTATGAAGAAAAATAATCTGGTTCACACTGATGCAGACTCCAAGAGAAGGCTTGAATGAGAACGTCAACCACTAATCTCTCAAGTCCTCAGATAGATATGAAAAGGCAAACAGGTAAACTATAAGTGGTAATGCCCAGCTCTGACACTCAAGGACTGCCTGTACTCCTTGTGGATAGGTATGTGCAAATATATGTAGGTCTAGGATCATTCAGGACCTTGACGGTAAACATGTGGGGGGTTACACACCGGACTGTAAGCAAAAACTGATCATAACATTTCAATACAGCCTCACACTTCACTTGCATTCCTAAGCTGTTTTCACCCCACAGACAAACTTCCCATCTAAAGTGTACTTATTCAGTGTTTCTCCGCCGTCTCACAATCAAAATAATAGAGTAATGCTATCTTACTCTATCTTAGTCTGTCAACCCGTGCCTTGTTTTGAACAAGTTCAACAAGTTTGCCTGTTTGAAGATTGAGAGTCGTGGAGGTGAGGTTAGATAGCACTGAAATGGCAGAAGGTATATAGTGAAAACAATATTAAAAGATATATAATCAATTGTGAATAATTTTGCAGAGATCGTTCAGGACCTTGACGGTAAAAAAAAAGGCAGCATTAGTGCTTGTGCTTAACGTGCATCTGGAGAACGACATTCATACCTGCCCTAAACTTCCTGCATAGCCGTTAATGCCACCCAATGCATGCGCACCTGACAATCACTCATTTGCGGGGACTCGCAACCCATGAAAAAGTCGCACACCCTCAACCATCACTTGGCAAACCACAGCCAAGGCAAAGTCCACTCACAGTACAATACCACCACCGAGAGACAAAATCAGCACAAACCACATTCACTGGTCTCAAAAACAGCAACCTCTTTGCCACCGTGCATTCCAAACTGCTTAAAGAATAAAATTATCCTCGAGCCACTTACAAGCTTTTCAAAATCTAGGCAAAGCGACAAGTAATAGTAGATTTTCCAAGTACTTAAAAATGTAACTACTGGCTAAATGGAATGTTGTGGCGAACAAAGGAAATAACAGCGTACAGGAAAAAAAAAACTTAACAGCAAGTTCTAATATTCTATGACTGTAATACCACTACTCCTATACTATCAAGAGTCGGTGTGTACAATAAAGGGGACCAACCACAGCCAAGGCTTTCTACTACTGCACGTTACATTTACTACAGTACATTGTCAACTATAATCATAAAAGTACACAAGAAAAGCCCAGTCCTTCGGTCAACAACTCACGATATAAACAAGCAAAAACTTGTGTTCGGAAATAAAGAAATGAGGCATTAACAGGTTTCAATAGCACAAAGAGAAAGTAAACAAAATATATCTGAAGCACTTAAAATAATCACCACTTAATGCTGCCCTTAAATATAAACTCCAGTAATCGCACTGTGCCTCACCCTGTACAGAAAAAGCTTACCCGGGAGGAAAAGAAGGTAGCTGTTGAGCCGAGCTGAACGGGAAGTACTGGTAGGGCAGAAAATAAACTAGAGGATCCAGTAGCAGGTAAAATCTCCAATTCATTGCAGAAAGAAAGGAAATACCTGCTGCTGGACCCTCTCTTTATTAGCGGAAAACAAAAGAAATTTAGGCTGGGGGTGGAGGTGTGACACAAGTGACGGCTTGGATTGCAGAAATCCAATTGGCTGCCGCCACTTGCTTTACCAAGAACTTTAGAAGAAGATTTTCTAATAAAAGTTTGATGTAAACTTAATGTAAAAACATGCTGAATCGTAACTGAATAAGATAAATTACAAGTTCAGTTATGATCTCAGCATGTTTTACATTAAACTCAGCTACAAACCTCCAAAGCGCCTGTGGAAGCACTCGGGGGTAACAGCTTGCATTTAGTATCTTCTCATGGCGCGCTCGGTGTTAAGCACAGAGGCACCATGAGAAGGTACTCGGGGTTAATGAGTTAAGTAACAAAGTTGAAACCTGAAACAACTTTAAAAAAAGCTTGAAAGAACCAATGAGGTGCTTATTCCAAGGCATAGTCCAGGCAACCCCAATCAGCCAATGACCACAAACAATTCACTCTCACTGAAATTGCTATACTGGCCTTGGCTAAGCTATCATGGCCTGGGGCATGTGCTCAGACACACAGCCTCTTCTACCAAACAGCTAGGCCCAAAACACAAGCCTGAGTATCGACAATGCTACACTACCAACACTACTTAGGTAGAAAAACCTGGAGAAATGTTTAAACAGATAAAGGATCAAGGAGACTCTAGAGAATGCTTTTAAATGCAAACAAGTCATATGCTGCACTCCTAGCAGCAAATCAGAACAAACAAACCCAACCAGATGCTTAACAATTGTAAAAAATTCTACTTAATACGTCACACACAGTGAGTAAAATAAAAGTGCTATAAATAACTTAGAAATAATCAAAAAACAGGATACGTTATGTTATATATCTCAGATTCGTTAGCTCAGAGCCCTTCCTCCGATTAGCTCAGTGGGAAATGGCAGAGATAGTCACAAGTTAACTTCTTAAGTAACAAAGTTGAAACCTGAAACAACTTTAAAAAAAGCTTGAAAGAACCAATGAGGTGCTTATTCCAAGGTGTAGTCCAGGCAACCCCAGTCGGCCAATGACCACAAACAATTCACTCTCACTGAAATGCTATACTGGCCTTGGCTAAGCTATGATGGCCTGGGGCATGTGCTCAAACACACAGCCTCTACTAACAAAAAACTACACCAAAAACACAAGCCTGAGTATGGACAATGCTACACTACCAACACTACTTAGGTAGAAAAAACTGCAGAAATGTTTAAACAGATAAAGGATTAAGGAGAATCTAGACAATACTTTCAAATGCAAACAAGTCATTTGATGCACTCCTAA